>NW_019392761.1:95706-695706 GCF_000648675.2 Cimex lectularius | reverse complement strand
ACGGTATAACGGACGGTGGAAAGGTTATTTTATGAGTTTACTGTGGATATTTTCTATAAAGAGGGAATAAAGCGAGATATGGCTAGTGTGAAAAAGAGAAAATCGACCTGGATAAAACACGCGGAGAAAAAGAAAAAAACACCTTTTATCTGTTTTCCCGGCTTTACAAGCACCTTTTGCAGGGTCCACTGAGCACATCCGCCCAAGAATTAAGCCCGATCATCCCGATAAGAAATACAAACTCCCAAGAAAAGCCAATTATCAAAAAACGTCTTTGACAGGTATCGTGTTAAACGTGTTATTCTATTAAAGATCAAATATACGATGGATTTTCATATATGCTGAAATTTTCAGAAATAATGTGTTTTCGAATAGGTTAGTTTTTGCTGGCTCGGCGTTCCAATTAATTATAGGATTTATAGGATGCATTTGTCTCCGTACAGGGAGCGTGTAGGTTGTGCTGAGAATTGTGCTTAAGCACGGTATTTGTGGTTGTCTATCGTACGTAGTGAGAGAGGTCTTTCTTTTTTGTGCGTATTGATATTGACTGTATTTATTAGCGCGAGTGTGAAGAGAGGACGGCCATCAATTGCATAAGTTATATAGTATATGTAAAGGGTGGTGATTGAAGTAGATTGAACAATGCGATTAATTTAATTTGCCATGTTTAATTCTTAAGAAAAATACACGACCAAATGGCGTCGTTTATATAACACTACTAAAAGGGCGTATAGTCCTGTATAACCCCGTAAATTTATTAAGTAAATGAATGGTTCAAGGTCGGTGTAAACAAACGGTCATAACGATTCACAAGGGGAGGCCTACATCCGAGGGGAAGAAAATACCCTTTCGGCTGTGTTGAGAGGGTTGAGAGGGTGGCAGTGACTGAGTGATCAATGGCCTCCATGGAGCGGCGCGGCCCCAGCCACCCCATGATTGAAGTCAACCCTCAAATATTTGAGGTCGAAATTTGTTGGAGTCCTTTTCCCCAAGCGGATAATAAGTCGTTCACTTCGAATCAAGAGTCGTTGTTAATTAACAATAAATTAATGTCTTCGACAACCCTTAATTAATTAGCACTTTTTTAAAGAATTCTATACAAGACTTTATCGACTAACTTTTGTTATCTGAAATATTAGCTGAACTGTCTGGAAACAGGAGGGGTGTTAAATTCGAGACTCTAAGGAAATGGGAAACCGTCCCAACCCCAGCAGAATCTCATCAGTCTTCAAAGGTGCATAGGATGACAAATGGCGAAACGTTATAATCTGTCAGTCAGGATCTATATTTATAATTTATATTAAAATATTGTTATAAAAATCATAATTATATTAAAGGGAGAAGAATATTTTTCAATAGTTTTTGTAATTTTGTTCGCCCAATAAAGCTGTACAAGCTGGCCACAGAAAGGAAAATATCCTTCTTTTTTTAAATATAATAAAAAAAAAATTATGTAATTCGCTCGGGTTTCCCATAAGGAGAGAAAGGTTTTTTTTTGCCTTATGGTCTAGCATATTGGCCGTCTCAAAACTTCAAGATTGAAATGTATACTTTTGTTATATTATATTACTATACTATTTTGGGATAGAAGTTTAGAGAGAGAGGAAATTATTTTGGGATTGCGGGTAAAAGAGAGTATAACGGACATTGAGGTAGGAAGAGGGATATTATTAGAAATTAGAGAGTTGTAGAGAGACTCTCGGTTGATGGAGGTATTGGGACAGGCTAGTAAAATATGGTTGGAATCAGCTATGCACGAGGNTCATAGCTCCCAAGATCACTCTGAGGGATTTATACTGGATTTTGTCTAATTTAGCCAAATGAGTTTTTGCAGCATCTCCATACAATAATGATCCATAATCCAGTCTTGAAAGTACTAGTGCTCTATAGAGAAGTAGTGCAATGCTAGGGTGTGAGCCATAGCGAACTTTAGTAACACACCTGGTTATGTTTATGGCTTTTTCGCAAACATCAACCAGGTAATTGATGTGATCTCTCCATAGTAGCTTACGGTCAAAGAGAGAAAGGTTGCTCGATGTGTTTCACATAATAGAGGCGTGTCATGCGTTGGCCCTATTGGCCCCATACAAAGAGCGTGTAGGCATGCCGCCAGATTTAAGAATGGGTCTCGAGCACAGCAGTCGGTTTCTGGGTCCCCTGTTCTGTTTTTTTGAGGACGTGTTAGTATTTTACTGTATATAGTCATATTCTATGAGTTTTGTATTTATGTGCCTGCTTGAGTGCGTGTATTTATTAGTGTGAATGGTGAGGGGGTGATGGTGAAGCATAGGGTCATCATCGCCCCTCCAGCTGTGTGTGTTTATGATTGACAGCCGAATATTTATAAAAGTACCTCATCGGCCATAATTTAGGTTAGACTATTAATACTGTGTATAGGTCGATGGAGGAATATCTAGTACTCCACCGACTAATCAGAATGATTACATGCATGTATTTATATGTGTGAATGCATTTATTAGTGTTACTGATTTGTTCAATTTAAGTAGTATTAGGCTGGATTACAGTTTGCATGCATTTGGGGCTGAAATAACCTCCGTCGGAGCCTAAACCCATCGGAAGCGACGATGGGCATTTTATGTAATTTACATATTTTTTACCAATATGATTTTTTGCCTTTATTCCGCATGTATTTCAAGTTTATCATAATAATGTAGGCCAAAAATTTGTTTTTGAAAAAACCGAACCGGATTCGTGTCAACCCATCCTTAAATAGGAATTTTCACATCAATTAAAAAAATAGACATTTTTGTGCTGGATCAGCGAGGAGGGGTTGTTCTGCGTATTCAGAACTCTAGTCTATGTACAAAAAATTATCCCTAAGTTAACTGTAAAGTTCTGCTCTAATGCTTTCAGCCGGCCGAGGGATGGAACTGCTACCATACCCGCGTTATAGGCTTGATAACTACACTGCCTTAGTTTGTATTGAAAAAAAAATTCGTATATGTTGAAATTACTGTGCGTGGCTAATGACTGTTAACCACAATATTAAGTATTTATTTAGAAATCGTGAGATGCGGTCTGGTGTGATGTAGGTTTCAGAAAAACATTTTCTTTATCGTGCCAAGGTTTCGATCTTTATTGAGATCATCTTCAGGGCTNATAAAGAAAATGTTTTTCTGAAACCTACATCACACCAGACCGCATCTCACGATTTCTAAATAAATATCGATTAACGGTCACTAATCACCACACACAATATTAAGTATTATTTAATGGAAATATAATTGTTTTGTTTTGAAAAAGGGCCTTTTTTTGGTACACCCCAAAGTAGGTGTAGAGGTCAAGTTAGAAGATTTTCATGGAATATGAAACAACCCCCATAAGTTACGCAGATGAATTGGTAAAAATCATAAAATGAAAATTCTATGACGATGTGTAGGTATTCACATTAAATTTAAACAAAGTACTACATCTAAGCCTAGTCTACACCTAAGCGTAGTATCTATATTTAACAACGAAGTAAATAAAATTAGTTCATCAGAAGAGAGATTTTTAAATGAACATCCTAGATATTTCATTCTTGCAGGTGATTTTATTTTCACTGCACTGAGTTTGGGTCCGATTGGCGTGATGGAAATGGACGCTTCCTTATCGAAACATTGGAAAATCATAATGTTGTATATTTAAAAGACCCTACTCTCTTTTGTCCGCCGGGTCTATTCAGAGTCAGCTGTTGCTTGCTAAGCTCGGATTTAGCTAAGGGGCTTTGGCAGGATTCGGATGATCCTATGGGTACGGATCATTTCCCCATCCTGTTGAGAATCAAGGACGTGGAAATACCACAAGTTGTGATTCCTACTCGTAAATAGAACCTTATAAATGCGGGTTGGTTTAAATTAAATGAGAGCTTTCAATTTCTCACTGAAAATGCGCATTCCGATTAATCTTCCTACGAGGTATTTGAGGATATTCTAAATTTATCAAGCGAAATGGCTATTCTTAAAGTTAAAAAGTCTCAAGGCTAAATCGTAGTGGAATTCTGATTGTGAAATTTATTTAAGAGAGAAAAAAACCGCCTTAGCTTTTTTTTTAAAATCCCCTTCCTCATATAGTTACGCTGAATATAAACGCAACTGCCAGACCCTGCTGCGATAGCATGATGGCCAAAAACACTGAACAAGCTACAAAGTCTACAAAGACTAACATGTCTAAATATAACAGGGACAATGTAGACCTGCCCCACTACATCAATGGAAACTTATATATTTATTACATATTCATATTTCATTTTGAGTGCCAACAGGCTCCTGATGCACAAGGAAATAAAGCCAGATCAGAAGAGGCAACCACAAAAGTCTGGAGAGAAAATCAATGTGGTAGCTATAACGGTACCTGACAATGAGAGAAAACTCAACTTTGTCAGAGTTTTCCAAGTGTTCCAAGCGGTCCTAGATAATAGAGAACTTTGAAAGAAAGGTAGTCCGAAGTTTTACGAACAGGCCCTAATATGGTGCCCAGATGGGTCGAAGATGAAAGAAGGAGAAGGTGTAGGGCCATAGGCCGTTGGACTAACCTCAACAATTTTCCAAGCTGAGGTCCAGATCTCTGTGCACAGAACTTATTAAAGAACAATCTGAAAGGTGCACAGATTTACTCTCAGACAGACATAGCGACATTAAATGCGTATGCTTTCAACACCAAACTTGTCTGGGAGTGCCTAAATTACCCAACGGCTCTAGTAAAACACAACAAGCGGATTCCGGGACTTGAAAAAAGAAGAAATTGAACAGGACCAGAACTATAACTACGTGCACCGGAGTGCTTAAGTTTGAACTTGAAAAATGGGTAGAGAAAAAACTCAAATACTTGACAAAAGCATCAAGTATGAGATTTATACATGTCTCAAAACGGAAGACGAAGAAACTCCTCTCTCGCAGCAGGCAGGATTTGAGGAAAATTTTAGGCCTCTATACCGGCCACTGCCCTTTTAACTAGAATTTTAAGAAGATGGGCAAAGCAGAGACAGAAACATGACGTTTCTGTCAGGAGGAACCAGAGACATCGGCACATGGCCTTTGTGAATGTGAAGCATTAGCCCAGTTACGGTAGCCACATCGGTAGGACATTTTTCACATCGAAGGATTTCAGCGAAGAAGCATCAGGGAAAATGCTTAGTCTTATAAGAAAAAGCGCACTTTCCAAGGTACGATTATAATTTATAGGGGTTACACAGTAAATCTATATAGGTCGCAGGGAAGGAAAGTATGATTAAAATCCTTATTCAACCACTCCAAAAACTAAAAAAACCTCCTGCTCAGCCAGTTTACATCCAGACCTTATACTGTCTTGTTATTACTTCGATCCATGGCTTAGTTAGTATTGAAAAAAATACAACAATTTTGCATATGTCGAAATTATTGTTCATGATAAATGACTGTGGGCTACAATGGCCTATATTTTGAATATTAATTATTATTTTTGTAACAAAAAAATATAATTTTTTTGTTGAAAAGGGGTCATTTTCTGGTACAACCCCAAAGTAAGTGTAGAGGTAAAATTAAAAGATATTCATGAAAAAGAATTCATGCCACATCCATCTTATATACCAGACGTTCTTTTATTATTATTATTATTATTACTACCAGTTTCGTCCCATGGCTTTGTTTGTTCAAGTGGAAAAATGAACAACTGTGCGGATGTCGAAATTGCAGTGTTTGGTAATAACTGTGGACCACATTGGAGCCATATGTTGAATTTAATTATTATCTTTAGAGCGAAGGAAAAGGAATATTGATTTTCTTGTTGAAAAGGGGTGATTTTTTGGTACACCACAAAGTTGGCGTAGTGGTAAAGTTAAAAATCTTCATGGAATCTTCTCTCTCACCCACCTTATAGTCCTGATCTTCCATCTTATGACTTCTTTCGATGGCCCATTCATATATTCAAGTAAAAAAAGGTTAATTGGAATGACAAACGTTAAATATATAGCTAAAATTTCTTGCTGAGCATTGTGGGCCACATGGACTATATTTTGAATATTAACTGTTATTTATATAACAAAGAAATGCAAATATTGTTTTTTCGTTGAAAAGGGTTTATTTTTTTTGTTGACCCCAGAATAAGTTTAGACGTAGAACTAAAAGACCTTCGTCAAAAGGAACTCATGCCTCACCAACCTTACAGACCAAACTAGGGATGAGCATGGATGGTCGATGTTTATAAAACATCGATGTTAGGTGACCGATGTTCGATGGTTTCTATACCGATGTTTTGACCATCGACGGTGGGCTGTCGATGTTTTTATAAACTTCTAGTTTTTCCTTATTTCCACTTTTGTGAATAGGGAATGACCCGTATACTTCTGATACGAAAATGGCACATCTTTCCCTCTGATCGATTATTTTCGAAAGCTGGACAGATTATTTCGAAAACCAGAAACCGCTTAGAAGATAAATTGTCTTTAAAGCTAAGTTTTTTAATTGCGTTCCGGAGAAGATATGGTAGTGTAATATTGTAAAATTTGGATAAATTGATTCTAATAAATTAAGGATATGGTTGATTTTAGTTACTCACATGTTAAAACTTTAGCTTTTTATGTTTTCAAGCAAGGATGTTTTCCAAAGTGTCCGAGAAAAACAGGGTGGTATTTTGAATAAAATTCAAAGGCACAAAATATTTTAACATAGATTATTTAAAAGGGACCGAGACATCGATATGTAACTATAAATGAAACCAAAGGCAAAAATAATAAATGTTATTAAAATTATGTTAATGTTATTAAGGTATTGGTTGAAATGAAAAAGCTAGTGCGACGAGCGGGATTCGAACCCACGACCTTCGCTCAATATACCGCTGCTGGTGTTGGTTGAGTTAAAAAAAATGGTAAAAAGGAGGGAAAATTCGAAAGGTGGGTTGAGATGGGAAGTTGATGTCCGAGAGGATCGAAGTCACGATAGCTCAAGTGGTAGAGCAGCGGCGTATTTAGCCGAAGGTCGTGGGTTCGAATCCCGCTCGTGACACTGATTTTTTTATGTCAACCAATACCTTTCATAAATATTAATGAATTGAAAAAAGTTATTTGGTCAATCGAACCACGAACTCTAATGTATTTAATAATTTTTATTAATCAAGTTCCAAAGGGTCAGAAATGGGGAAGTAAAAATTAGCTTATGTTTCTAAAGTGGCACATAATAATAATGTATGAATATGAAAATAATTTGAAGTTTGAGTGATGAGTACTCAAAAAACCATCGATGGTTAGGTTCCGGTGTTTAATCGATGGTGACCATCGATGTTTTTTTTTGTCGATGCTCATCCCTATGCCAGACGCTCTTTCTTATTATTATTTTATTATTTATGGTTTTGATCCATGGCTTAGGTTGTTCAAGTGGAAAAATGAACAATTTTGCTCATAGCGCAATTGCTGTGCTGGCTACCGATTGTGGACCTCACTGGACTATATTTTGAATATTAACTATTATGTTTATAACAAAGGAATGGAAATATTCATTTTTTTGTTGAAAAGGTATCATTTTTGTACACCTCATTCTAAAAATTAAAAAAACATTCAGGAAAAATATTTAGATTTTAATCTATTGTATCTTTAGGTGATTTTCATCGTTAAAAAACCTCAGGAAAAGTTCCGTACAATTAAAGCGTACTTTTTTGCCTTTCAAGAATATAAATTAATGATAAATTTTAAACAATCTTTTGATAAAATTATGTAACGGCAGACCGGCCGACAAGCTTCACAAAAAACAATGCCCGGCTGTTACAAAAGCGGCCGTGCATAAAAAGCAGTTGTATTCAAAAGTTCATATAAAACAATTAAATGAATTTTACACTTGGAAATCGGAACTTTTGTATTTCTACAGCTACCCGTATTTCAAAATTGGCGATTGAATCACCGCCGGTCCTTCATTCATCATCCGCCCTGTCAAACGCATCCTCCATTATAAAAGTATGCGACAGAATGATCCGATATCCTTCCTAGTGTCCGAGAGGATCTGGAAAAAAGTGAACGAAACCTATGATAAGACGAGTCAAATAGTGTTCTTCTGCAGTCGAATCTCTCGGTCGATTTTATTTAATAAACCGTTCTCCGTGGGGATCTTTATTTTCTGCCTTTTGGCCGGCAACGGTTCACAGAAGATCTAATTGAATCCGAGTGTGAAGGGGAAATGAGGCTTAAGGCCACCCGTTTTTGCACAGACGAGCTGGAGAGCGTACAATTTCCTTATTTAGATATTCTCTACAGCTTGTTTTGGCTTGGTTCCTTATGTCGAGAATGACCTGGGGATCAGAGTGGGTTCGGACCACGGAAATCCAAAGCGTATCAAGTTCATTTGACGGGCAATGAAGGACTTAAATCCCCACGGACTAAACTAAATATGCCTAATGTCGAATCATCTGCTATAGAGAGGTTTTGAAATCTTCCGGAAATAAAGAGATGTAAGACAGGCTAGTCTACTGTTCAATCTCGCCCTAGATAGCAATCCGTGTAGTCATTGAAACCAAAGAAACTATATTTAATGGGCTAGTTCAGGTTTTTGGTGCCGATGATGAATTGCGTTTTCTGTGAATACACGGTCTCTAGTCAGATCCGTGCCACGTGACAATTGCTTCCCTTGAAAATTCCATTCTTAACTAAGTTCTTAAACAAGTATTTAGAGCAAGTTTCCTTTAAAGGTAGAAATAGTGAAAAGGTACACCTCGGTCCAGGAGATTAAAAGAGGACGCCCACAAGGGTCTGTGTTAGGCCAGGTGTGATGAGTGATGATCAGTTGTGATGGAGTCAGTTGAGAGTCAGTGAATCAGAGACAATTGAAGTGGAGTCAGATGTTGTGACCGTGAGTCAGCGACAATTGGGATGGAGTCACATGCAGAGTACGTGTGTCAGTGTGGGTTGAGATGGAGTCAGATACAGTGTCCGTGAATCAATGTCAGTTGAGATGGAGTCAGTTGCAGAGTCAGTGAGCCAGCGAGAATTGAGATGGAGTCAGATACAGTGTCCGTGAATCAATGTCAGTTGAGATGGAGTCAATTGCAGAATCCGTGAGTCAGCGACATTAGAGATGGAGGCATATGTTGTGACCGTGAGTCATTTACCCCCCCCCCGTTCACAGCGCGATAATCGAGTTATAATTTCTACGATCAATTTTGACTGTTGTTTCTCGTCACGTGAGTCGTCAACAGTTCCATTATTATCGATTATCAAATTGGAAACGCGTGTGACTCGTCTCCAGAATCGAACTGGAGAATAGGCGGGCCCAGAAATAATCGGTAATGAGCTCCGCCGTCAGGGCCCCTACGGGAAATCAGTTCATTAACCTTGTTTCACCCATGCGCGGTGAAACAAAGTGATTCTTATTAACCCTCCTTTTTAATTAAAATAATGGAAAGGCCACGATATTCTAACTTCCATTTACTTAATAATATGTATAATTAAATGGAGACTTTTAACATTTTAACCTCTTGTCAGTCGTCAGGAGGTGCAATTAAAACGTAAATTTGTCACTTAAATGATCAAGTTTATTTTATATGTCGGTTCGGAGGATTTTCTATTCTAAGGATTGTATACGTTGGAGGTTGGAACGTTTGGTAGAACATCAAAAGCAGATGCACAAAGGTCCAGCAGTCTTTCTGAGAAGTCAGTAGCATCGGTTTAATACTTGTCTTTTGTGAGAGTTCCATGTATCGTAACACTGAGGGTTGACATGTGTTTGCGGGTTCCTGATTAATAGGTGGTTTTAAAGTATCATCCGCTTGTGGTAGGCAAAATTTCAGAAAGGTTAAAAGGTTTGTATACTGTGTAAAGGATGGGTACTAAGATACTTCTTTGGGATGTCAATGCATCTGTGCGATAGCAGCCAGAGTTGAAAGTATCGTCGGTTAGGTAAGTAGTGCTAATATGATACTGAGCAGTCTTTCACTCATGAGCGATAGCGATACGTACAACGCGATGACACTGCCGCGTGGAATGAGAACCTCCGGACCCAAACTGGTGAAGTTGCAAGAATGAAAGTTGGGGAGAATGTGATTAAGCTTGGTTTTTAAAGGATTTTGCCCATTATAGGTCAGAGAATGGTGATATGAACGAGTCAATTTGTATCACTTATCATGCAATCTTTTTAAAAAGTCTAAAGAATGCGGAAATGTTTTTTATAAGATGGTTGGTAATCGTTTGTGACGTTTTCTGTAGGTTTTTTTACTACTTTCAGGATATATTAGATATTAAGGTCGTTGTGGAAGAAGAAAGCAGCACATGGAAGAAAGAAGTACTGACGATGGTTCGGAGGTTTTTTGGAATTGCAGGATTGGATACGTCGAAGGTTTGGTTGAAACCCAAGGGTGGATGCCGTCCAAAGAGTCATCAGTATGGTGATGTAATTGAGGCATTTGTTCACTATTGTCCAGCAGTTTTTTTGACAAGTCTGAAGTACTAACTGCAGCTGTTACCTACTTGAAAAACGCATTGGATATTAAATTCGTTATGGGTACATAGAAAGAAGCACTGACGATGCCAAAGATGAAACATCTAGCAACCCTTTGTAAATAAACTAGCTGTTCTAATGAGAATCTAAGGTGTACTCAATGTCCATCATCGACCCTCTCACGCTATAAATTCGAGATAATAAATGCTTTCAATTTCAAAAACAAAACGAAATGTCTATCACGTACTATATATACAAGACAACAACCCTGTTTCCTTCAAATAACCGAGACAGAGAACACCAATATTTGTTGCCGTTTTAAAGCACAATTCTTATGTTGGGTGGCTTACTCGCTCCTTATATGGCGCCAAGGAAAACCATTCAATTAAGTGGGAAACTTCTAGCAACCATTCTCTTAACCTTTTGCACACAATCTGGCTAATCTGATTGAGGATTTATGGGGTTCAATATTCCGCAGTTCCACATTTGCTCTAATAAATACATTCAATCTCGGAACACAAAACGGGATATCTATCAAGTTTCCGCATACACACTCTCTATATGAAACCAAAAATTGACACCCTTTGAAGTTTTTCAGGATAAAATGTAGACATATCTCATATTTAAAGAGACTAACAAATGAATCTATATGACCAGAGATTAGAGTTTATTTTAGTCGTTTTAATTGAAAGGAAATACTCAGTAGGAAAACTTTTAATTTGTCTTTTTTTTACTTTAATTGTTCTTCCTCGCTTTTTGTTATCTGTCGACTTTATTTAGGACTAATTGCTTGTTTGTTTTTCGGCCGAGATTGATTCTGGCAGTCGCCTCGGTGGCAGAAATACGCCGGTTTAATTATTTCACGGATAAAGCCGGCGAACCGATAAAACTGCAATAAAGTTTAACACCCTGACCTTGGATATCGGTAATAATTATTTTTAATGGATCAATTATTTTAGGGGTGTGGTTTTTCTTCCCTCCGCCTCGGAGATCGTTAGGGTTTCGTTTTCGTTCCATAAGGGCCGATTGCGACGACCTCCGACAGCTGTGGATCCATTGAGAAATTCTATGTCTAATTTATTTTGATTTAAAAAAAGACTTTTCCTTAACCCGCTCAACCCAAAAGTGTCCCTTTTTTGGTCCTTTCATTTTACTTCTGACAGACTTTTCCAGCATATTTTTCATTTTCGCAACACTAATTCTTAATGATTGGCATTGTCTTCCTGTAAAAGCAATAGAGAATCGTCATCCCTTTGTTCGCTCACTTCCGAAACACTCACACACTCCCATTCTTCCTACAGTCGCTAGTCATTTCGAACACACTCAAGGATTGTATAGCTTTATAATTAGGCAACAATGGATCATTCGTGGTGTTATTTTCTCAATTACACTGGCGGGCTCAGTTCGTATATTATCCTTAAAACAATAAATTAGCAAATTGTTAAAACATTTTTTAAATCTTGATCTGGGAACAGAGAAAAAAATTATTTTATATTTTAAAAAATATATAGAATCGCATTAAATGAGATTGGATGTATAACAAGTCACAAAAACCAAATGACTCAGTAAACTAAGCCATAAAATTTACCTTTTGAAAAAATACAGTACAGATTCTTTTCGAGCACCCTTTAAAGCCGTTAAATAAGAATTTCGTAGCAATCAGAAATTAGAGGTTCTTATGCTGGAGGTATGGTGGAGACAATTTTTTTCTCTGATTTTCGGTGTACCATTTAAAATATTAATAACTCCTTTGTTTTTCAAAATGCAATATTAATACAACGGTTGGAAACTGGATTGTCCTTGTTTAAATCTACATCAACAAGCTTTAGATTGTATGTCCTTGTGAATGAGAACAATAATGATGCAAGCGACAAAAATTCCTCAAGTCTTATATATCTTTGGTTCTCAAGTTTGTTCCATTAAATGTTGTTTATCGGATTCTAAGTTATTATAAAGTTTCATGTTGATCAGTGGAGGCGTTTCAAAATTATCACAATTTTTGTTTTTCTTTTAAAAACATCAAATTTTGAAAGGAGAAAAATATAAGAAAAATTTTTTCTGATTTTCCCAAAAATTTATACTCAAGGTTTGATTGAGGTTTAGAAAACAAAAATCAACTTTGTTTCTTTATAAAAAAATATTTTAGCCTTCCTTGCTACGTCCCTCAGTCATAAATTAATAATTCAATGCCTATGACTAGCTAAAAAATTATTTTAAGTTATTTTTCTTAGTTTTTTTAAAGTACACTTTTATGACTTTCTTTATGCATGTATTTCAAGGTTATTTATATTTTGTTCGCTTTGTTTAATTATCTTGAAAAACAAAATAATATGCAGAATCGTATTAAGTGAGCTTTTATGTATAAAAAATTACAAAAACCAAATGTCGCTTTCAGTAAACTAAGCCGTAAAATTTACCTTTTGAAAAAATGCAATACAGATTCGTTTCGAGCACCCTTTAAAGCCGTTAAATACGAATTTTCATAGCAATCAAAAATTAGATATTTTTATGCTGGGTCGGCGGGGGGGGGGCAATTTTTTCTGTGATGTTCGGTGTTCCAGTTTAAAAATTAATAACTTCTTTTTTTAAATCAAAATTCAATATTATTTCAACGGTTGGGCACTGGAATGTTCATCATTCAACCTATATCAACAAACGTTAGATTGTTTGTCATGGTGGCAGAAAAATAACGATGAAATCGACAAAAATTCCTCAAATGTTGTTTTTTATATCTTTTTTTCTCATTTATTTACAGATACTAGGTTTATAACATTAAGTGTTGTTTATCGGATTCTAAGTTATTTTAAAGTTTCATGTTGATCTGTGGAGGCGTTCCAAAATTATAATTTTTTTTACATTTTTTTAAATAAATCAAATTTTGGAAGGAAAAAAAAGTAGAAAAATTTATTGTTTCATGTTTAGCCTACTTTGCTACGTTGCTCAGCCATAAATTAATAATTCAATTTTTACGGCTAGCTGCAGGTCTAACGTAAAGTAGACCAAAATACTTTTTTTTTAAACAAAACAGTTCGGATTCGTTTTAATCACATTTTCAAGCTATTAAATATTAATTTTCATAGCAATCCGAAATTATATATTTTCTGGCTGGATAATCAGGAATGTAGACCAAAAAAAGTTTTGAATGCTTTTGTTTTACGATTTTGAAACAAAAATTCGGATACAATTTAAGAACCTTTTAAAGCCCTTAAATACGAATTTTCATAGTAATCCAAAATAATACATTTTTGGGCTGGACAGGGATGAGTTTTTTTTTTCAGTGTCCTGTTTTCTTCTTAAAAATTCGTAACTGATTTTATCCAAATTCCACTATATGAACGCCCTTAGAACGTTGAATTTCTCTTCTAAACCAAGTCTAAATTTTATGTTTTTACAACTGAGAAAAATTGGGATGAAATCAACAAAAACAATTCAAACGTTTTTAATTTAAATGTTCGGTTCAAATTTATTTACAGAAACTAGATTTGTGCTATGAAGTGTTGTTATTAGAATTCTATGTTACCATAAATTTACATATAGAAGAGTGGAGTCGGTTCAAAGACATCAATATTTTTAAAGATTTTCGAAAATATCAAAAGTATTTGGAAGGGTAAAAACGACAATTCGTTATTAGTAAAGTTAGCAAAAAAATGGTTTTTGAAAAAAAAAATTGTTTCAAATACCCTTTAAAGCCGTTAAATACGAATTTTTATAACCAATGATTGAATATGAAAAATATTTTTTCATTGTATAAATTCACTTTTTTCCACATCCTACATGTATTTGTTAAATTTAAACAATATTTGTAAATCCCAGGCCCTGAAGATGATCTCAATAAAGATCGAAACGNTATATATTTTTTTCTCATTTATTTACAGATACTAGGTTTGTAACATTGTGTTGTTTATCGGATTCTAAGTTATTTTAAAGTTTCATGTTGATCTGTGGAGGCGTTCCAAAATTATAATTTTTTTTACATTTTTTTAAATAAATCAAATTTTGGAAGGAAAAAAAAGTAGAAAAATTTATTGTTTCATGTTTAGCCTACTTTGCTACGTTGCTCAGCCATAAATTAATAATTCAATTTTTACGGCTAGCTGCAGGTCTAACGTAAAGTAGACCAAAATACTTTTTTTTTAAACAAAACAGTTCGGATTCGTTTTAATCACATTTTCAAGCTATTAAATATTAATTTTCATAGCAATCCGAAATTATATATTTTCTGGCTGGATAATCAGGAATGTAGACCAAAAAAAGTTTTGAATGCTTTTGTTTTACGATTTTGAAACAAAAATTCGGATACAATTTAAGAACCTTTTAAAGCCCTTAAATACGAATTTTCATAGTAATCCAAAATAATACATTTTTGGGCTGGACAGGGATGAGTTTTTTTTTTCAGTGTCCTGTTTTCTTCTTAAAAATTCGTAACTGATTTTATCCAAATTCCACTATATGAACGCCCTTAGAACGTTGAATTTCTCTTCTAAACCAAGTCTAAATTTTATGTTTTTACAACTGAGAAAAATTGGGATGAAATCAACAAAAACAATTCAAACGTTTTTAATTTAAATGTTCGGTTCAAATTTATTTACAGAAACTAGATTTGTGCTATGAAGTGTTGTTATTAGAATTCTATGTTACCATAAATTTACATATAGAAGAGTGGAGTCGGTTCAAAGACATCAATATTTTTAAAGATTTTCGAAAATATCAAAAGTATTTGGAAGGGTAAAAACGACAATTCGTTATTAGTAAAGTTAGCAAAAAAATGGTTTTTGAAAAAAAAAATTGTTTCAAATACCCTTTAAAGCCGTTAAATACGAATTTTTATAACCAATGATTGAATATGAAAAATATTTTTTCATTGTATAAATTCACTTTTTTCCACATCCTACATGTATTTGTTAAATTTAAACAATATTTGTAAATCCCAGGCCCTGAAGATGATCTCAATAAAGATCGAAACGTTGGCACGATAAAGAAAATGTTTTTCTGAAACCTACATCACACTAGACCGCATCTCACGATTTCCGAATAATCATCGACTAACGGTCACTAATCACCACTTTTATAACAAAAATAAAATAGACAATTTGGGATTCCAAAAGTGGGATGAGACAAGGTCAGTATTGTTTTCTTTAGTGCCCTGTTTTTCTACTTAAAAAATTTAAAAAAATTCTCTAGATTTTATTCGTATCCAACGTTATAAAGTTGAAAAGTTGGACTATTTTTTTTTCAGCCAGGCCATTAATGCTGATAGTTATGCCGTAAAATGTTTGTTATAAGTTTCTAAAGTCCAATAATCATATAGATCAGTGGAGTCGTTTCAATGTTATCACCTATTTTTATGCTTTTCGAAAAAAGAAAAAGATCTAAGGCTACTTTTCTAGATCCCTCGATCACAAATGTAGTTCTTCTCCTAGGTTAAAAAAAAGAATCGAATAATATATAATAACCTTAAAATACATGCAGAACAAACAGAAAACATATTTAACAATAAAAAATTAATAAAAGCCTATTTTTAAAAATTAAGCAGGCCAAAATGATTCGAAACTACATAACTAAACAACACTTTTGTCATGCTTTTTGAAAACTTACATTCCATTTTTTCAACATACATGTCTACCTTGATCTGTTTTACTCTTTGTTTCTGTGTTATTCGGTTAATCCTCATTTTCCCTTATCCAAACAGGTCCATGGTACCTGTGTTGATATTCACAAAATTAAGGAGCACGGGGACATGTAGGTGTTCCGGATGAATTGGAACGCATAATAACCGGAAACCTTCAGAGAGGATGGTGGTTGGACAGAATTCTATGGGGGAAGTTCAAAGACCTGTCGAATATAAAAATTCACTAGAATCAGACTCCAAAATTCGTTTAGATAAATTTTTTTAAAAAATGCCAGTGAGATGTTAGTAGTTTGGGGCGGTCCGCTTGGTCGGTCCCTTCTCGATAGGCCTCCAGAGAAAGTTTTTAAGGGTTGAGACAGGCTTTTCCACGTTATTTCTCCTTGAATACCCTCGTATTTGAAAGCTTTTTCCATGCCGGGTCGATTTCGTAAACAGACAGTTAATTTTTAATGAAAAAATCACTGAACGTGACCAAACGAATTACAAACTTGAATGACATTTTTTCTTCGGGATAATATATTTTTTTAAATGTAATTTACTCTTAAAAATGCACCAATAGCAACTGATTTTATTCGAAGTAGAATAAATATTGTTTGGCAGAGATTATCTTGTCTGAAAGAGGATTAACTCTCACAAACAACGTTATATCTGTTATAACGCCTTCAAAAGCGTCTGCGAATTTTTTCTCTATTCGGTCCAAATTCAAAATTGAAGTCGGTAACAATTCAAAGTAATTTGAAAAATCAAGGTTTACAGCGAGGTTCATTTACTAATTTATAAGAAGTTTACTTTGAAAATTTATAAACGTGTTCATGGATCCCAATTTTTGAAATACTTGTCACGACGTCTAACGTCTTTTAATTGTATATCAAAAAAGCAAAAAATGTTTATTTTTCAGAGTTTCAAAAATCCTCAAAAAGATACATTTTTGCTATGGATTCTCCAATGTCTGGTGTAAAAATTCATAAGTTTTTCAGATTTTATCCGAATTCAACTTCACTACAATCATAAGAAAGCGTATTTTCTCTTCTTTCGGCCTTCACCAACAAATTAAAATAATTACATGACTAGCTGCTAAATATAGTTTTTGTTAAATTAGTGAAAATTAATTAAGGTTTGTAGTTGAGATAAAAAAGTCAATGGCACGAGCGGGATTCGAACCCACGACCTTTGGCTAAATACGCCGCTGCTCTACCACTTGAGCTATCGTAACCTCGATCCACTCGGACACCAACTTCCCATTTCAACCGGACCTTTTGAATTTTCCCTCCTTTTTGCCTTGAGGACAAAAGCCTTCATTTTGTTGGTTGAGATGGGAAGTTGGTGTCCGAGTGGATCGAGGTCACGATAGCTCAAGTGGTAGAGCATGGGCGTATCAAGCCGAAGATCGTGAGTTCGAATCCCGCTCGTGGCATTGACTTTTTTATCTCAACTAAAAACCTTAATTAATTGTAATATATTAATTGGTCAAGCGGACCACGAAATTAGTGAATTAGTGAAAATGTTTTTTTAACAAGAAACAAAGTCGACATTTGTCTTCTACATACTAAAAATCCCCTGAATACAACCATTTGGGTAAATTAAAAGTACAATTTACCCCAAATCTTTAGCCTTTCTAAGAATTCAATTTTTTCCAATAATCACAAAACGATGATAACTTTGTCACTAATTTTCCATCTCAACCTACATCCTTTCGAATTTTCCCTCTTTTTGCAATTTTTCAAATGTCGTGTAATCAGGATTCGATTCTTGGAGACATTTGATGTGGTTGTAGGTTGAGACGGGAAGTTGGTGTCCGAGTAGATCGAAGACACGATAGCTCAAGTGGTAGAGCAGCGGCGTATTTAGCCGACAGTCGTGGGTTCGAATCCCGCTCATGACACTGACTTTTTTTATCTCAACCAAAACCTTAAATATAGATTAATTAATTGAAAGATATTATTTTGTCAAGTGGACCACGAAAACTAGTGAATTTGTCACTAATGACTAACAGGAAACTTGGAAAAGTGGCAACAAACGTACAAATTACACGTAAGGACAGAAATTTGGTCTATGTTAATAAATTACGACCGGTGATATACTGTAAAACTGAGGAGTTTCTGTAAATTTCATCACTATTTATTTTATTTGTGAATCTATAAAATCTAAACTTTGTCGAAATATCCCGAAATAAGAGAATTCATCTATGCAAATTTTGTCATAACACTAAATTTGGATAAAATCCAGATGTGTTAACCACGGGACACAGGAGAAAAAATTTGCTCCCGTTCTGTCCAAAAATGAATATTTTTTTATTCATGTGAAAATTCGTATTAGGGCTTTGAAATGTGCTTACAACGAACCGAAATTGTTTTGTCAAAAAAATTTTTTTTGGTTTACTTTTCTTCATATGATGCTCGCAGCTAGGATACCTTAGATATTGAAATATTTAATTTGTGAACTACCGACATAGCAGTAATTAGTTGCAGTAATAAGATATCACCATTTTTTATGTTTGCCGAAAATATGGAAAGAAAGCAAAATATGATTTTTATCAAGAAATAATGTAGTTATTCGTTTTTTTCCAGTCAAAACACCCTGAATACAAATTTCTGGAAAAATCGGAATAAAATTCATATTTTTTACTTTCCATATTTTCGGCAATGACAACACTGATTGATATGTAACTTTGTAATAACTTAGAATCCGTAAATAAATTTGAAGTGACGATATAAAACAAAATTTTTGGAGAGTTGTCGACGATTTTATCCTTATTTTTCTCACTTATTATGAGATAAAATCTACACATTCCAGAATATAGCCTAAAAGAAGAGAGCTTAAGCTTTCGTATCGTTGTAACAGCCTTAATTTTTTAAAAAATCTAGAGGAGTTATGAATTTTTTAACTGGAACACTATACATCAGAAAACAATTTGCAATGGCTTATCTTGCCCAAAATACAATTTTCCCCCTTTTTTTGTTTGCTATGAAAATTCCTATGTAAGGCCTTTAAAGGGTTCTTAAAACGAATCCGAATTGTGTATTTCAAAAACCAACTTTTCGGCATACTTTACTGATATCGGAAATAAAACTTTTGAAGAGTTTTTGCTCGTTTCATCCTCATTTTTCTCACATAAGCTCTAGACATTTTTGACACAGGCTAAAAGAAAAATACTCCAGCTATCCAAATGTAGATAAAATCCAGAAGAGTTATGAATTTTTAGGTAGAACAGCAGGACACAATTTTATAATTTTGTACTTAAGTACTTAAGAGAATATGTGCTTAAAACGAATCCGAACTGTTTTGTTAAAAAAAAAAAGTATTTTAGTCTACTTTATGTTAAACTTGCAGCTAGCCATAGATATTGAATTATTAATTCATGACCGAGCAACGTAGCAAATAGACTAAAAATCAAACAATAATTTTTTCTCAGATTTTTCACCGTCCAAAATTTGATTTATTTAGAAAAATGTAAAAAAATTAATAATTTTGAAACGCCTCCACAGATCAAAATGAATCTATATTAACTTAGAATCCGACAAACAACACTTAACGTTACAAACCTAATATCCGTAAATAAACGAGAACTAAAGATATAAAATACAACATTTGAGGAATTTTTGTCGATTTCATCGTTATTTTTCTGCCACCATGACAAACAATCTAACGTTTGTTGATACTGGTTGAATGATGAAGATTCCAGTGTCCAACCGTTGAAATAATATTGAATTTTGATTTAAAAAAAAAAGAAGTTATTAATTTTTAAACTGGAACACCGAACATCACAGAAAAAATTGCCCCCCCCCCCGCTGATCCAGCATAAAAATATCTAATTTTTGATTGCTATGAAAATTCGTATTTAACGGCTTTAAAGGGTGCTCGAAACGAATCTGTATTCATTTTTTCAAAAGGTAAATTTTACGGCTTAGTTTACTGAAAGCGACATTTGGTTTTTGTAATTTTTTATACATAAAATCTCACTTAATACGATTCTGCATATTATTTTGTTTTTCAAGATAATTAAACAAAGCGAACAAAATATAAATAACCTTGAAATACATGCATAAAGAAAGTCATAAAAGTGTACTTTAAAAAAACTAAGAAAAATAACTTAAAATAATTTTTTAGCTAGTCATAGGCATTGAATTATTAATTTATGACTGAGGGACGTAGCAAGGAAGGCTAAAATATTTTTTTATAAAGAAACAAAGTTGATTTTTGTTTTCTAAACCTCAATCAAACCTTGAGTATAAATTTTTGGGAAAATCAGAAAAAATTTTTCTTATATTTTTCTCCTTTCAAAATTTGATGTTTTTAAAAGAAAAACAAAAATTGTGATAATTTTGAAACGCCTCCACTGATCAACATGAAACTTTATAATAACTTAGAATCCGATAAACAACATTTAATGGAACAAACTTGAGAACCAAAGATATATAAGACTTGAGGAATTTTTGTCGCTTGCATCATTATTGTTCTCATTCACAAGGACATACAATCTAAAGCTTGTTGATGTAGATTTAAACAAGGACAATCCAGTTTCCAACCGTTGTATTAATATTGCATTTTGAAAAACAAAGGAGTTATTAATATTTTAAATGGTACACCGAAAATCAGAGAAAAAAATTGTCTCCACCATACCTCCAGCATAAGAACCTCTAATTTCTGATTGCTACGAAATTCTTATTTAACGGCTTTAAAGGGTGCTCGAAAAGAATCTGTATTGCATTTTTTCAAAAGGTAAATTTTATGACTTAGTTTACTGAGTCATTTGGTTTTTGTGACTTGTTATACATCCAATCTCATTTAATGCGATTCTATATATTTTATTTTTCTAGATAATTAAACAAATCGAATGACATATAATAACCTTGAAATACACGCTCACACAAAGACCGACAAGCGTGCTTAAAAAAATTTAGAAAATGACAAAGTAACTTTTTTCATAGCTACTAGTGCTAATTGGCAAGACCAGCAAACTTCTTGACAATTTTTATGACCGAATCCGATTTGTTTTATCTGATTTTGTTTAAGGATATATCGCTAATTTATAGCTATAAGGATAGTATACGAACCGAGAACGCCGGTGTAACTGAAAGAGGGACACCTCGAACCCCCTAATCTGATTTATTACAAAAAAAGTGATAACTTTTGACCGACTACGCTGTGTTATATGTAACTTTGTGGTGACGTAGAGTCCTAGTAATAACACTTAATATCACAAACCTAGTGTCTGTAAATAAATTAAAACTGGAGATATAAAATAAAATGTCTGAGGCTTCTTTGTTGACGTCATCCTTATTATTCTTGGTCATAATGATATAATGCCTAGACTTTATTGACATAGGCTGAAAGAAAAATAATCCTGCTTTTCACCGGTTGAATAACATTGAATCAAAGACAGAAAAATTATCCCAGGCTATAATCAGCTAAAAGATTTTTAGGTGCGTTTGCCATAAAATATCGTTCTTCAAGGCTTTAATGGGTGCTTAAAACGAATCCAATTAATTTTTTACAAAATAATTTCTCTTTGCCTATTTTACTGATAGCGTATGTTAATTTTTTTAACTTTTCATACTTCTAATTACGATTATTAAGATCCTGCTTATTATTTTCTTATCCCAGGCAAAAAATAAAATAAATTAATTGAATAACTTTCAAATTGCATACCAAAGGCGGAAATCATATTAAAAATAACACTCTGACACTCACCCCCTAATATTTTCCGATCTAGTATCACTAAAAAAAAAGAATAATTAAAATCGATAATCCCACGTCCGTAGTCTCCCCCTAAGCCATCGAGGAAAAATATATATCCAGCAGTTTTATTGGAATGCCTTAAATTAAAAAAAAAATAAAAAAGCCAACCCTTTTAAGCGATTATTTGGACATGCCAATCTGTCCCGTTGTCATAAGAGAGCAATGAACTCGTTCGTAACCACGGAGTTTTAATTAGGACATTAATTCTGGTAAAACGCACAGTTCATCTCTTTTAAATAATTTCAATTAATTAAGGTTTTTAGTTGAGATAAAAAAGTCAATGGCACGAGCGGGATTCGAACCCACGATCTTCGGCTTGATACGCCTCTGCTCCACCACTTGAGCTATCGTGACCTCGATCCAGTCGGATACCAACTTCCCATCTCAACCGCACCTTTTGAATTTTCCCTCCTTTTTGCCATTTTTCAAGGCCAAAATTCATTGACTTTTTTATCTCAACTAAAAACCTTAATTAATTGTAATACATTAATTGGTCAAGCGGACCACGAAATTAGTGAATTTAACTTCTAAATAATTATTTTAAAGAAATATAAATGAAATAGTGTGATGTAATAACAAAGACCTTTCTTATCAAATTAACAACTAGGCTTCAAGTCTGGTAAAGTGTATGAACGTACATTTGGTCACTTAAAAGGTCAGTTCCTCACTGAAGATGACGCAAAGCAGATACTCGAGTAACATCAAAACTCATGAAACAGATCCAGTGCAGGTTCAACATGTGTTTACCGAGTCGCGGACCAACACCCTCCATCAACTTGAACATAAACCATGTGTTTTCCTGAGGAATTTCCTTCAAATATTCTTCCTGTTATGGAATAATAAATAAACATTTATTTTTAAAAAATACTTATACATTATGTTACATAACATTCATTAAGAAGGGGAAGTGGCGGGGCACTTTTACGTCCTATTTCAAAACTTTTTCCTATCAACGCACCTAGTCCTAGTTTGTTGTTATTTTTAATTAATCAAATAAGAAAATATTGTGAAAAATTTTCTTAAAAAACCCACAAGGTATCAAACAGGATCCTGTTATGGTTTCAGTAGCCATATTATGGGTATCTTAGGTATAGGAATGATTAATTTTTGACCGTGATTTAACAAAGTAAAACAATTTTTTTTTATCAAGCAACAAAGTTAATATTCGTTTTCACACTCCAAAAATCCTGAACACATACTTTTGGATAAATAACAAATAACGTTTTTTTCCAGATTTTTCTCCTTTCAAAATTAGGTTTAAAAAAAAAGAAAATGACAGAAAAATGATGATAACTTTAGAACAACTCCACTGATCTATATGAAACTTTATTTCAACTTAGAACCCCATACACAACACTTAATGGCACAAGTCTACTTCGTGAATAAATTACAACCGAAGACATAAAATACAAAGTTTGTATTTTGTTTTTCATCTTTGCTTTTTTCACTCACAATGAAATAAAATCTAAACCTTATTGGCATAGGCTGAAACAAGAAAGAAAGAAATTCACCTTTCCAAGGACTAACATAACTTTGAATAATTAATCTTTTTATGTAAGTTTTTGGTTGAAATGAAAAAGTTAATGCCACGAGCGGGATTCGAACCCACGACGTTCGGCTAAATACGCCGCTGCTCTATGATAGCTCAAGTATTTTAATTAATTGAAAGAAGTAATTTGGTCAATAGACCACGAAATATAATGGGTTGTAATACTATTGAATTTTGATAAAATCTAGAGGAGTTATGATTTTTTTAAATTTTGTAATGGAACTCTGGACGTCGAAAAAAACGTCCTGTACCTTCCAAAATAGTTTATTTTTGTATAGCTGTAAAAATATATATTTAAGGGCTTTAAAGCGGGCTTAAAACGAATTCGAATCTTACGTTTTCAACAAAAAAAAATTTTCCATTCTTTTCTGAGTTTTTTGGATTTTGCAACTTTTTATGTACCTATTTTGACTTAATGCCATCCTGCTTATTTTCTTATTCTAAAAAATGAAAATTCGATTGATAATAATCTTGAAATAAAGGCACAACCAAGGCTGAAAATTTTATATTTTCTGACTCGCAGAAAAATTTTCCTTTTTCCTCCTCCATTGGCAAAGAAGCACACGAGTCTGATATTCTTTGTATTATCAAAAAAATTTAAATTAAAATCCATGAAAAGTTTTTATATTTGTTGCGCTCTACCTCTACTTGAGCTATCGTAGAGCAGCGGCATATTTAGCCGAAGGTCGTGGGTTCGAATCCCGATCGTGGCTCTAATTTTTTCATTTCAACCAAAACCTTACATAAAGAGAAAAATTAATTGAAAGAAGTAATTTGGTCACTAGACTACTAAATATAGTGGATTTAATAACTTTGAATTTTGATAAAACCCCAGAGGAGTTATAAATTTTTTAAATGGACCACCGAACATCACAGAAAAAAATTGTCGCAGGCTGATCTCTCCCAAAAATGTATATTTTTTTGTTTTCTATAAAAATTCGTATTCAAGGGCTTTAAAGGGTGCTTAAAACGTATCCAAATTGTTTGTTTCAAAACAATTGTCTTGGTCTACTTTACTGATATCGTCTTTCGGTTTTTTGCAACTTATGATACACATAATGTCATTTAATGGGATCCTACTTTATTTTCATATCTTACATTAAAAAAATGGACTTATATATGACAATCTTGAAATACATGCATAACAAAGGAGGAAAAGATTTTTTTAAAAGTATACAATTTTATCCTTGTAAGTCGTTCTGTCCTACATTTACTGGAGATAAATTGGTTTTTGGATTATTTCAGTTTCTATTTTCGTTTTGTCCGGTTTATAAGAAGTACTGATTGACCGAGTGAAACAGTTAAGATTTATGAATTATGATCATAGTCAATGGACTGTGAAGCTCGAAGCTTGAAGGCCTTCCAGATGGGAGTGTAAATCCGTATGCGTTTCAACTACTTTGAACGGAGATTGTGTCGACTGGATACAAAAGTTGGCTATTTTGACGGGTTTCAAATTCGGCTGGACAGGAGGAATTATTTTCACTGACGTCCGGCGTTCCAGTTTAAAAATTCATCTCCTCTGGATTTTATCCAAATTCAACTTTATGATAGCCATTGAAAAGCTGGATTATCTTTCTTTCAGCCTGTGCCAATAATGTTTAGAGTTTATGTCAATATAAGTAAGAAAAATAAGGATGAAATCGACTAAAACTCAAGAAACGTTTTATTCCTGCTATCAGAAAATTAGGCCAAAAATTCTTTTTGAAACAACAATACGAATTTGTTTTAAGCACCGTTTAAATCCCTCAAATAAAAATTTCTATATGAAACAACAAAAGTTTGAGCAGGATCGACCGACGGCCATTTTTTTTCTTTTTTTTGGTGTCTTCTTGTTCTACATAAAAATTTGTAACTCCTCTAGGTTTTATCCAAATTCCAATTTATGGTAACCTTTGGAACGTTGAATCTCTCTTATGTCAACCTGTGTCAATTCTGTTAAAAATTTTCTCATTACAAGTGAAAAAAATAAAGATGACATGAACAAAAAAACTCAACCCTTTTATTTATATATCCGATTCTAATTTATTTACAGAAGCTCCAAATTCAACTTTATGATAACATTAATTTAGGTTTTTAGTTGAGATTAAAAAGTCAATGGCACGAGCGGGATTCGAACCCACGATCTTCGGCTAGATACGCCGCTGCTCTACCACTTGAGCTATCGTGACCTCGATCCACTCGGACACTAACTTCCCATCTCAACCCCACCTTTTGAATTTTCCCTCCTTTTTGCCATTTTTCAAGGAAAAATTCAAAAGGTGCGGTTGAGATGGGAAGTTAGCTTAGATAGTTCAAGTGGTAGAGCAGCGGCGTATCAAGCCCGAAGATCTTGGGTTCGAATCCCGCTCGTGGCATTGACTTTTTTATCTCAACTAAAAACCTTAATTAATTGTAATACATTAATTGGTCAAGCGGACCACGAAATTAGTGAATTTAACTTCTAAATAATTATTTTAAAGAAATATAAATGAAATAGTGTGATGTAATAACAAAGAGCTTTCTTAACAAATTAACAACTAGGCTTCAAGTCTGGTAAAGTGTATGAACGTACATTTGGTCACTTAAAAGGTCAATTCCTCACTGAAGATGACGCAAAGCAGATACGCGAGTAACATCAAAACTCATGAAACAGATCCAGTGGTAGAGCAGCGGCGTATTTAGCCGAAGGTCGTGGGTTCGAATCCCGCTCGTGACACTGACTTTTTTATCTCAACCAAGACCTTACAGAAAGATTAATTAATTGAAAGAAGTTATTCGGTCAATCGGACCACGAACTCTAATAAATTTATGATAACACTTGGAATGTTGAATTTCTATTCTTTCTCTCTGTCAGCGGTAAACTTGTATGCTATTATAAGTAAGAAAATCAGATTGAAATCTACCAAAAATTTTCAGAAATTTGGTAAGTTTTTTCTAATTCTTTATGGTCCTAGAGGAAACATTAAAAACAAAATACAAGTGTCACGTCAAATATTTTTCGACCTACTATCACACAAAAATAAGTTTTCAATCCAACAAAAGCTTATTTTAATTTGAAACAGGCATCGATATTTTAAAAAGTGATCTTAGAACAGCCAGAACAACAATGAGGATATTTCTATTAAAAAATTAAACCAGCCCAAAAATTTTCTTATCAATAAAGTCTTATTATTGGGTTGCTTTCTTGTCTTGTTTCTTTTAAGAGAGTGAAAGCATTTTTAGTTCATCAATCTACCCGTGACAAGCCCTCGCCTGAACCTCATCAGAATAAAGGGAAAATAATTAATCACTGACTTTACGACATCCGTGGTTGGTTTTTAGACAAGTCATTAAAAATTAAAACAAGAATTTAGCGTAAAAGTGAATAGTGGCTTTTTTCCGACGGCGATACTTATGCCCGTTCTAATTCATTAGTTAAAATCGATATTACTCTGTTTAAGTAATATTAGAAAATTAAGCTTGACTCACTAATAAAAAGGATTCATGAAAACGGAAATAATTTCATTTTGTCGTTAATTAAAATTAAATGGGCTGTAGTAAATTCATCAGCGTTTGCACGTTTTGTAAAATGGGTTGATTGCTGCCGACGCATTTTTCAAAAGATTACTGTCAGTTTTGGAAGTCATTTAACCCTTTATGGCCTAGTGGTGTCTTAGAGAATGATGAACTTTAGCAATTTTTGCTGAACCGGCAATTGAATTGAGTCACTTATCGGATCCGTCTTCATTTAAGGGTTTGTTGAACTACTCAAACGCGTTTCGGCATTGCGCCATCTTCAGTAAGGAACCAGCAACACCCAGCATTGATTTCAGCAGTTCCGTTAAAAGGTTAGGAAATCACGTAAGTTTGGGGATTGAAAGTTTGATCGGTGCCAAATAAATCAGTGTTGCCAGTACAGAAGAGAAAACATACGCCCGCCCTAAAGTAACGGGATTTCCTCCTAACCTTGAACAACTTTGGTAAATTTGGCATTGCTCTAAAACAAAAGGGTTGAATTATAAGCTATATATGAAAAATTTTATGCTTGGCATATATGATGGGTAGCCACGTTGGAGATAGAAGATTCCAAGATAGAGATTTAAGATTGGAGCCAAAATAGGAGTGTTGCCAATACACGAGGTGAAACATTGAAGGAAAAGCACTGCATCCGTCCTAAACACATGGGATTATATGAGCTTTAGCAAATTTGCTAGATTTGGCGTTGCCCTGAGGCAACGATAGACAAGAAAGGGTTAAGCTCTCTTTACAATATTGCAGAAAGGACATAAAAATCGGAAAACTAACATACTTCAGAGGGCGCCTCGGTGCCCGCAACGGTTTAGGCGTTGACACGGCGCTCGTCACTGTAAGGTAAAGGCCCCGGGTTCGAATCCGACGGCCCTGCATTCGAACCCGACATACTTACAAATGGGCTTTTTTTCGAAAACACCGGCACCCCGAGGGTTGATATAACCTCTGCCGTTGCGAGCCAACTTCATAGGATAGTTTCATATCGCAGACCAAATGATAGATAAAAAAATTTATGACAACGTTCGTTCATGATGAAAATGCTCCAGTTCGAACATCCTTTCCAAAAATGGGTTTCAAAAAGGGTTGAAGTTGACTGAAATCGATATAATTCTGTGATGGTTTTCCGTTATGATTTATATACAAATTGTTCAACAGCTTCTAGCACGGGAAAACGCAGCTTTCAAAAGAAAAAATTCCTTTCGGCAGGTTCTCACTTTCCCGAGGGAAAACGCTTCCCCATTTGATTTCCAGGCCATAGAAAGCGGTACTAAAGAAAGGACATTTTTTGTCTTGGACACGCTTGATTTATGAAAACATGACAATTAATTTTGTATCTACCTTTCATTTCTTCAGCAAGAAATTTTGGGGATGTATTTAGCGTTTCTCATTCCAATTAACCTTCTGCACGTATATTTTTTAACTTGAATGTATGAATGGGCCATCGAAAGAAGTCATAAGATAGGTCAGGACTATAAGGCGGGTGTGACAAGAGATTCCATGAAGATTTTTTAACTTTTCCACTATGCCAACTTTGGGGTGTTCAAAAAATTAACCCTTTTCAACAAAAAATCATTATTTCTATTTTTTTCACTATAAAAATAATAGTTAAATTCAACAGCCATACACTGCGATTTCGACATACGCCTAGTCGAAAATTTTTTCAAAATAAACAAACTGAGCTTTGGATCGAAACAAGTATTAATAATACACAGGTTTCAGGTCTATATGGTGAATGTGGCAGTGCCATACCTCGATCTGGCTGGAAGCTTGAGAACTTTGTGATTGCAGATCGTACATCTTTTCAAGTGTGCTCAGTAAAGTTCAGAATTCACAGAACAACCATCAGTAACTCGTGATAGTTCTTTTCCAGTTCAAAAAACACTCCGGGATATTTGTGTCAAGTATCATGATCCGGAAACCCAATAAACCATTGGACAACAATCCTGTCTTTTGAGAGGAAAGATCATCACTTTAAAAAAGTTAAGCAGTACTGCCCGACTGTATTTCTGTACGTTGCGCAAGCATTCGATCAATTCTGATATATCGGGGTGCTGAGAAAACTGAAAGGCATCATCCTACCTACTACTGCCCCACTCAACCGTTATCGTGTCCAGGCAGGAGGTCCCTCAAGATGGTATCTTCAGTCCTATACCTTACGTGATATATACCTACTGCTCACATCCCAAATCATCTTAATATTTCACTGTTTATATTTGCACACGATACTGCAGTATACAATCACAGAGATCCTATCCTTTAGTCCTTGTCGACCGTTGCTTCTCGGTGACGTACCGTTCTTCCCACGTTGGGGGGGGGATGACGTCTACGAAGATAGCATCCATGGTCCTATCCCTTACTCAATATATACAGCTGACATCCTTAAGGTTCCCAGTAGTTTCCTTTCACACTTGCAGACGATCCTGCAACCCTACGATCAAAAATTAACAGGCATCTACATTACCTACAGTCCCACCTTATCGGCCTTGAGTCTCGGCTAAAGAAGCAATTCTTGCAACAAAACAAATCAAATCTACAAATATACCTGAATGACGAAGACTAATCTATAACACACTACTCAAAGCGACATGAACAGCCAAAACATCCAATACCTATGAAATCCAACCCATTCAGTCCAAAACCAGAGGTGGCTTAACTTTCACCATGACCTCCACACATCACTCTACCCAGTTTTCATCAGCCTCACTTCCTGAGAGTCCTTAACACCGACTGAAGCGCCGGTGGCTCCGTGACCTCATCAGTGATAACGAGTGGTGACAAGACCTATAATAACTATATGGCAGTGTCACAACTGAATGCCTTCTCTCAAGACTACACAACTAAATTGTTTTATCATAGTCTTTTTATTTATTTGTCAGTTTATTATACAGTTGTAAATGTACTATAAAAGAGAGATAAAACATTATAGACGATCATCCACGGATATCAGGATTTCTCCAGTAAAACCATTTTTATCACATCTTTTGTTAAAAGCCCGTACAAATTGGCTTTTTTTAAATAATTCCGTTAAGTTTTACCCTCTCAGTGGATTGCTGTCGTAGTTATTCTTCCTTTCTTATGTATTTCCACTGTTAAATTTTATAGGGGGCCTAATTTTTTAAGAAAACGTCATATTTTTTTCCCTCGGAATTAATTGAAATCTTTATTGAGCCGGTTATTCATAAAAACCTTAGATACTGCTCATTCCTATCATTATTTTTTATAACCCTATTATTAAAATTAACGAGAGGTCAAAAGTCAAGATAAAACGAATAAGAAAGAAGCCTCCAAAGGGGATCTTCAAAGAAGGATAAACCGCTGTCAGAAACTCAGTTGTGCAGAAGTTTGATGTAAATTGAAGATGAAAATTAAGCCAGTGTAAAAAGCATTTTAAACTGACATATCTCGTTCTGTAACTATACAAACTGCCAACGCAGTTAGGTATTCAGCATCACACCTCGTTAATCATGTCCCGTTAAAAGCTCAAAAATAATTATTCATTTGTTCAACTGACGCCGTGAACGCATAAAAACCGATTAATTAAATTTACAAATTTCAAACTTCATATTACAAAAACACGGCTGTGTCGAAATACTGGTATGATACCGACTATCACCTCGCATGTCCGAGAACAGTAACGGTATATCGCCTTTTATCGTTTTTTTTAAAACTGCCAATAAGGGTCACAACAATGGTTAATGTATAATAAAAATTTGGACGCAATCAGACCTTCTTTGTATGGTACATAAAGTATAACTATCCATGCATGTAATTAAATTTAAAATTCCCTCACTCCTGGAGGCCCTCAAGGTTCAAGTAACTCCACTTTCCTTTTTTGATGTTGCATTATGGCTATTTTTCCGTCAAATTAACCCTTTTTAACTTCAAATTATGATTTTCTAATTTCAAATGAATATAAGTATAATTGGTTTTTACATTCACTTTATATAACTTTATATCAAACCAAAATAAGAATTATTTATTTTTATATGAATTTAATTTTACTTTTTAATTTTAATTGCAATTAATTTTCATAGTGTCTTCTAATAAACCAATTATTTTATCTTTTGAAAAAATTGCAATTCAAGAGGAATTTTACTTCACATGCTGCTATTTCGTACCGACTACTATGTTGTTTTTAATGCATTAAAGAAAAAGTTAATTTAATGTTAAAACAGCTAATTTCAAATGAAAAAAGTTTATTTGAAGTTACAAAAGGTTTATGTGAAATTATAAGCAGGCTAATTAGAAATTAAAAAGGGTGAATTTGAATGTAAGAAAGGTGAATTTTAAATTTAGAAAAGCATCATTTGAACTTAAAAAAGAGTTCATTCTAAATTAAGAAAGTTAATATGAAGTTTAAAAAAAATTAATTTGAAGTTAAAAAGGGTTGATTTGAAGTTTTTAAAATTAATTTGTATTTAAAAAGGTTAATTTGAAGTTAAACCATTGTAATTTGAAATTAAAAAGGTTAATTTGAAGCTAAACCATTGTAATTTGAAATTAAAAGGTTAATTTGAAGTTAAATCATTGTAATTTGAAATTAAAAAATTAATTTGAAGTGAAAATAGTTAATTTTTATTTTTAAAAAGTTAATTTGAAATTAAAAAGATTAATTTGAAGTTTAAACAGTTAATTTGAATTGATTTGAAGTTTAAAAAATTAATTTTAAATAAAAAAAGGTTAATTTGAAGTTTAAAAAATTAATTTGAATTGATTTGAAGTTTAAAAAATTAATTTTAAATGAAAAAGTTTAATTTGAAGTTAAACAATTTTTATATGAAATGAAAAAGCTTAGAGTAAAACGTTAGTTTGAAATTCAAAAGGTTTATTTGAAGTTAAAAAAGATTCATTTGATTGTGAAACGGCTAAGTTGAACGTAAAACGGGTTAATTTGAAATTAAGAAAATTAATTCGCAATTAAAATGGCTTAATTGGAATAATTAAGGTCAATTATAACCGATAAACATATGTGGATTAATTTAATTTGAACATAAGAAAGCATAAGAAAGGTTAATTTGAAAACAAATATGGGAATTGAAAGTTTAAAAAGGTTAATTTAAATTAAAAACTGTTAAATTGAAGTTAAAAAGGGTTGAGTTCAAATAAAGTGTTAATTTGAAGTTAAAAACGGTTAATTTTATAGAAAAAGCTGTAATGACCCTAAACTCAAAAAATATTGATCTCATCACAATTATGGAGAGTGCTCCTAATACGTTTTTTCCCTCTCCAGGCTTACAAGGTTATAAATTGTAAGCGTTGTATATTTTTGTAATCGGACGCCGTGAATCTTTTGTAAATACGTTGTATTCATATTTATTTTAGGAGACTTTTAAGTCCCGGAATAATGTTTTGAACAAAGAATTCTTGTTGTGTTTTCACAGCAACAAGTTGTCACTTTATCCCACCGAAAATGTGACCTGGGAGGGCGAGATGTAAATAGCAATCTAGTTACCTGAGTTAATTGCGTCACCTGTGAGTCATCGTTGTATGAGTTAAGACACGGACTTGAAAACTCTTGATTATAACAACGTGTATATGTCTTTTTTAAATTAATAAAATGGTAAAATGTTTGTGTATAATTATACAAATTTTCTTTCTAAAAATTTACTCACATTCAAAAGTGGGCGGAATAATTCAAACCGGCCAGCCCTCAATTTTGATCTATTTGGTTTAATGCGTTCCCAGGAGAAATGAAAGTCTCTCTTGCAATCCCGGCCAAACGTAAATAGGATTCCGGAATTGCAACGGTTTTACAAGGAGAGAAGGATAACTGTCTCGAGCCCCATTTTATTGAGTTTCATCTCAAGTTATAAATCTAGGATGACGTCTAGAAAGCAATTGAACTGCGGTTAAATAAAAGTAAATTAACGACCTGCGGTAAACCCGGGCAAAAAACCCAAATATTCAAATACGTGACTGGCAGGGTGGCACGTAACCAACGAAGAGAACGAACGATAAATCTTCAAAATGTCAATATTCAGACTTCCAACAATAGATTTTTTTTACATACACCTGTAATAAAATTACAATACGTAAGTAAATATGTTATTTACACTATGGCTGTTACTTGTTACATCAATTAATCATACACACTGGTGATGATCCAAAATTTTACTCAGTTTTTACACCATACCAACGGGCTCATGGCATCCTTTCGATTCTTCTAGTAGGATTATTTTTTTTGGGAGGAAGGTGGGTTGCAATTGGATTACTATGGGTGGAAGGCGTGGAACGGACTTTCAAGGTATCTGGTTCTTGCAAGGTCATGGAAGAAAGTAATGTTGAGGTAGGTTTGAATAGTAGAAACTAGAAAACTATTTTTCGGGCTATCTTGGACTGTTAGGTCTGTCTATGTACATTGTGTTTCAGACCGCCGACCAAATAGTCTTTTTCTCTGGTGTTGGGTTTCAAAGTCAGTAAGCAACTACAGCACCGTCGTAGGGAGGAGGAAGAATGTTTTGCCTCCAGTATAGATGGTTTCAAGGTTGGGGAGATGACAAGATTGGGAGGAAAGGTAGCTGTACCACCAGGTAATTTAGAACTGTTGTTAATTGAGTACAGGAGGACCTAGGATGTTACCTTGGGGGACACAACGTTAACGCATGGGTTATCACAAACCTGTTCATATCTCGTGATGGAGCATTGGGTCACATATTGGTTCCGAATTCACTCATCCCGCATCCATATATGACCAGGCTATACCGAGCACGAAATCCAAATTGATAGTTGGGATTTATGGTTTGGGTAAGTAAGTAAAGGGGTTTGTTTTGTTTTCTAATTTTATTTTCTTATTACTATGGATAAATTAAAATTATAATCGTTTTGAAGCGTAGGATAAGTTTATCAATGGAACTATCAGCAGTGTGATATTCTATTGTCGGAAGAGGAAAGAGAAACGCTATTGAAGAAAAGAGAAAATTCACGTTATTGTGAAAATGCTCAGTGAGCTCACGTGCGAGATACTGAATCAAAGTTAGAAATAGTTTTCAAATAGGTGAAGCAGCTTGGAGAAAATATTACGGTACTCCGTGAAAAAATATATAAGGATAGCATTTAGAGGGCAATTTTTCAGATAACTTAAGACTTCATATTGTGTTTTAGGGGTTTAAAACTCTTGTCCTCTCAGATAGCTGCAGAATGGTCATCCTTCATAAAGAATTGTTCGATATTTTGTTTGTTTTAGAATATGACTGGAACAAACAAATGAAAACAGACATGAACTAAATTATTAGCGACTTCGTAAAAATAAATTAACATTTCATTCTCTAAATGCCACAGACATGTTTATTGGATCCACGGTTATCGAATGACCGAGTAAAAAACTCAGAGTAACGAATTGACCAGCTAATCAATATAAACACAAAACTGGATTAAAGCTTATTATATTCCATAAACATGTCGGCAGTAAACAGGAAACCGCTTAATCTTCTATCTAGTTTTAAACAAGAAATTCATGTGAACCAATGCAACATTTTAAACTTTAAAATCGTTTTTTTTTACTCAGCGTTAAAATTTGTTTCATTATTACACATTATACTGTAAATTTTCTGAACAGAGTGTATATGTATAGCTTTTTCTCGTTTTTAATTTCAAATTAGCCACGTTTAACTACCAATTCGCGTTTTCTTTAAATTACAAATTAATCACATTTAACTTCAAAGTAGCCCTTTTTTTCTGTCAAACTATCCCTTTTTTATTAGAAATTAACCATTTTTAACTTCAAATTAACTGTTTTTATTTGTAAATTAACCATCTTTAACTTACAATTTACCTTTCTATTACAAATTAACCATTTTTAACTTCAAATTAACATTTTTTAACTACAAATTAAACTTTTTAAACTTAAAATTAACCTTTGTTTAATTTCAAATTAACCACGTTTAACTTCCAATAAGCTTTTTTATTATAAATTAACGATTTTTAACTCCAATTTAACCCTTTTTTTCTGTCAAAGTAAACATTATAACAACAAATTAACCTTTTTTAATTTCAAATTACTTATTTTAAATTTCAAATTCACTCTTTTTAATTACAAATTAACCGCGTTTAAATTCCAATTCGACTTTTTATTATAAATTAACCATTTCGAACTTGAAAGTAACTCCTTTTCTGTCAATTTAACCCTTTTTAACTTCGAATTAATTTTTTTAAACGTTAAATTAACCTTTTTAATTTCAAAATAACCATATTTAACTACCAATTTGCGTTTTCTTTAAATTACAAATTAATCACTTTTAACCTCAAAGTAGCCCTTTTTTCTGTCAAATTATCCCTTTTTTACTACAAATTAACCATTGTTAACTTCAAATTAACTGTTTTGAATTTTAAATTAACCATATTTAACTTACAATTCACCTTTTTATTACAAATTAACCATTTTAAATTTCAAATTAACATTTTTTAACCACAAATTAAACTTTTTTAATTTTAACTTAACCTTTTTTTAAATTTAAAATTAACCAAGTTTAACTTCCAATTCGCCTTTTTATTACAAATTAACCATTTTTAATTTCAAATTAACATTTTTTAACCACAAATTAAACTTTTTAAATTTTAACTTAACCTTTTTTAAATTTAAAATTAACCAAGTTTAACTTCCAATTCGCCTTTTTATTACAAATTAACGATTTTTAACTCCAAATTAACCCTTTTTTCTGTCAAAGTAAACCTTATAACAACAAATTAACCTTTTTTTAAAATTTCAAATTCACTGTTTTTAATTCTAAATTAACCACGGTTAACTTCCGATTCGCCTTTTTATTATAAATGAACTATTTCGAACTTCAAAATAACTCCTTTTCTGTCAAATTAACTTTTTTTAACTACGAATTAACGTTTTTTTAACTTCAAATTCACCTTTTTCAAATTTAAAATTAACATTTTTTGACTTCATATCAACCCTTTTAAATTTAAAGTTAAACCTTTCTTTGAAAACATTTTTTTTTTAAATTAGATCTTACGAAATGTAAGCATTGAAATTAAAATTTCTGTATATGCGAGGTTTTTTAAACACATAAAATAATTGGGCTTTTCTATCAAATTACTCCTTTTTTAACTGAAAATTAATTTTTTTAAACGTCAAATTAACCTTTTTTATTTCAAATTAACCCATTCTTTAAAAGATTTAAAAAACTTGGGAGATCGTATGAAATATAAGTATAGAAAGTAAAATTCATGTTTATTTTAGGTTTTTTACAAACATAAAATAATTAGTTAATTTAATAATTAATAATAATACCCCTTTTATCATCGTCAAATTATCCTTTTTTTTAAATTTCGAAATGACTTTTTCTTTAAACGATTAAAGAAACTTAGAAAATGGTATGAAATATACGCATACAAAGAAAAATATATGTATATTTGCGAATGTTTTAAAACATAAAATAATTGAGCTCTAAGACTATATAAAAATTAGTAACCATTAAAATTTAAAGTTACATTATATAGACTATAAAAATAAAAGATTTCTTATTTTAATTTGAGATATAATTATATAAAGCTAAATATAAAAAGAAGTGATTCTATTAATTCGAGATTTTTTAAATTTTAAAATAACTGGTTTATATTTAAAAAAATCCCGAATTAATTGAAAAATCATTTGTTTTTATGTTCAATTTTAAACTTCTAACTTTGCTTGTAGTTAATTTTCTTGGGGTATTTTAAATACAAACCAATTCTATGATTTTGAAAAATTCTCAGATTAAAAGAAGAGAATATACAGGAAGAGAAAATAAAGAGCGTTTATTTTAATATTTAATTGTATATAATTATTAATTCTAATTTCCATTAATTTTTATACGGTCTTCTAAGAGTCTAATTAATTTATGTCTAAGAAAAAATATCAAATATACAGGAAGTTTTCCAGGAACTTTCTATGCTTATATTTCATTCCATCTCCTAAGTTTTTCCTTTCATCCGGACCTCACTAAAGACAGAGAACACTCATAAAAGGACAAATCTCGTCTCCAAGGGCATCAGAATATCGAACCGAGACGTCAACAAGAACAACGGCACCCTGTGAGACGACTGAAGAAGACCAAGGGATTTTTTGCCTGCTTGACTTTATTTTGATCGTTATTAAACTAATAAGGACGCAAGTGGGTCAAACTTAGATTGAACTAGTTTCGTTTAAGCAATACAAAATGGACGGGAAAGTTTGACATAACAATTAATCGACTTTAAATATTTTGATCGGCTCGATCTTTCCTTCGACGGTCTTTATATCACGAAGTTCACATTAGTTTTCCCTAGTGGTACACGACAATTAATAACTCGAAGCGAAATAAAGAAAATCATTACAGACCGGGGCGAATAAAACGTTGGGAAATCTTCCAAATCGAACCGGGTTGCCTGTCTGGCGCCTTGCAAAACATCCCGCTTCACAATACAAATCTATTCATGAATCATTGAATGATCCTTGAGCCAAACAAACCGATTTTTCTTTCTTTTTTTTACCGATGACGCTAAATAAAATATTAAACTGGAACGAACTTGACCTTAAACACAACTTTGTTCGTTGCTGGGAAGGAATTAACACTTATCTGTACAAAATATAAATCATGAATTTTCGAATAAAGTTATGCTTTTCATAACTTACAGCCGACCACAGTATGGATTTCTTAAGCTTATGGGTTAAAGTAAACCGAAAATAACAAATAAAACGTTTGATAGGTTGTTGTTGTTTTCATCCTTATTTTTCTCACTTTTAATGACATAAAATCTAAACATTGTTGACACAGCATGAAAAGAGGGAAACTGCGCTTTACAACTCTTGTAATAGCATTGAATTTTGGTGAGATTCAGGGGAATTATGGATTTTTTAAGTGGAACCACAGGACACAGGAGAAAACAATGGCCCTCGTGAAACCCAAAACTGTGTTTGATTCCTACGAAAATTGGTTAAAAAAATAATAAAATAGTTAAAACGAACCCGAATTGTTTCGTAATTTAAAAAAATGTATTTTCCCTACTTTGTTTAAGGTTATGCTTGCAGCTAGCCATAGTATGGGTATCTTGGGTATTGAAATACTTAATTTGTGACCGAGCGACTTAGCAAAGTAGGTTAAAATATCATTTTAGCAAGGAACAAATTTGATATTCGTTTTTTTCCAGCCTAAAAAACCCTGAATACAAATTTTTGGTAAAATCAAAAAATAGTTTTTTTACAGATTTTCAGACTTCCTAGGCCTTCGATTTTTTTTCTCCAAAAAACATTAAAAAATATAGCTTTGAAACGGATCCAAAGATCAAAATGACACTTTATAGCAACTTAGATTATTGTTAAAAAAACTTATTAAAATCAAACCTAATCTCCGATAATAAATTACAACCGAAGATATAAAACTTGGCAAGGCTCAATCGCATTTGAGAGATTTTTATCGATTTCATCATTATATTTCTCACTGACAATTTTGATAAAATCTAAAAATTATTGATACAGCATAAAAGAATTGCTATATCTTTTTCTACGCTTGTAAGAAAGTTAAATTTGGAAAAAAACCAACAGGAGTTATAATTTTTGTAAAGGTAACACCGGATGCCAGAGAAAAACCCCGAATATGTTTATTTTTTATTTGCTATGAAAATGCGTAAATAAGGGCTTTAAAATATACTTAAAATTAACTCAAATTGGTTTATTAATTTTTTTACCCATTTTCCTTCCAGTTATGCTTGCAGGTATTGAAATACTTAATTTGTGACCGATTGACTTAGGAATGTAGGTTAAAATATCATTTTAGCAAGGAACAAATTTAATATTCTTTTTGTCCCCCCCCCCCAATACAATTTTCAGTAAAATCAAAACATAATTTTTTCACAGATTTTCAGTCTTCCTAAGCCTTTGATTTTTTACAAAAAAACTTTTAAAAAATTTCTTTGAACTTGAAGCTTACAACTTTGAAACGAATCCAATGATACATATGACACTTTAAAGCAACTTAGAACATTATAAACGGTGCTTAATATCGCAAACCTAATCTCCGATAATAAATTACAACCGAAAGTAAAAATAAAACGTTTGAAGGGTTTTTATCGATTTCAACCCTAATTTTCCTATCTTATTTTACATGTAATGGCATAAAATCTAAACCTTCTTTAGATTAGAGTCTAAAAGGAGAGAGGTTCCGCTGTCCAACTCTTGTAATAACATAGAATTTGCATAAAATCCAGAGGGGGTTATGAATTTTTAAGTGGAACACCGAGCATCAAAGATGAAAATTGCCCCTAGATCCAGCTGAAAAATGTCTATTTTTTTGTTTTTAATGAAAATTAAAATTTTAGATTTTTACAGGGTGATTAATACGAATCCGATTTTTTTCCAAAAAAAATTAATTTTATGGCTTAGTTTACTGAGAGCGTCATATCGTTTTTGAAACTTTTTATGCATCGATTCTTATCTAAAACTGCGTATTATTTCCTTGTACTTGATTTAAAAAGTAAATAAATCGGATAGTATATAATACAAGCAAAACCAATGGCAGAAAAATTTGTTTTGAAAAACTAAGTAAATTACGCAAAATTTATTGTTTCTCGGCTCCTGGGGGGCCAATTGGCATGAACTCTCGTATACGTGTCTAATCTTTTTCGTCCTAGTATCACAAAAAAAAGTTCCAGTAAAATCGACCAACTTTTCTAGTTTTCTTGCTAGTTTAACTAGGGACATTGATGAATGGGTTTAATTGTTTAAAAAAAACCTGGGCAGGATTGACAAATTTCTTGACAATTTCTATGAAACTGCAGTTTTCCCATTCCTTTGAAAAAAAAAAATTTTCTACAAATTTTACATCAGATTACAAAAACGAATTCCAAAGCCGGAAAAACAGGATAATTCAAGACAGAGAGTGTCCGTTGTCGATCGTGGTACATCTCCGCCCCTTCGAGCATAAGACGAAAAACGCGCACTCGTCGAAGAATGGTGATCCACTCGGCTCTGATCCATTTTTAGACGCATCACGAAACTCCGAACCGTCTGGAATTGCAGATGACTCACGGCCGTTCAATATCCAACTCCGCCTTTACACAGTCGCCTACCATACTTGTCAATAAAATTAATTAAACAAACCATGCACGATGTTTATTTGCCTTAGATGAAACATTTATGAACCGTAGCGTTATCGTTTCATTGCAATTTCAAATTCATCCCTTTTAGTACCAATTGGATATTTCCTTTTTTTTAAATAAACAATAGAAAATTTTATTTTTGGATCAGCAGGGAGGGGGAAGAATTTTTATTTTATTTTTTTTAATGAAGAAATATACTAATCTTTGGTATTTCTTTTTGTCTAGAAACAAACGGTTCACGCATGGTTCAATGGTCTGTGCTTCGTATGGCAAATTTACCATATGGTGAACCAGAAATGCGCCGCAACTCGAGCATTGAACGTAATTAAACGCAAGAGAAAGAACCATTACCATAGAGGAAAAATACCAGGTTTATTTTTTCTATATCTCGCCTGGGGAAAAATGACCGATTCGCTTCAGAACTATCTTCATCATCAGAACAAACAAATTGTCGAAGGAAGGTCAAAGAATGATATCCTCCCTCAGCATCAATCCACCCTCTCCACACTCAAAAATTTCTTTATTTTGAATTTTCCTTTTTCTTACAGATAGCGTTTATTTTTATTTTTTTTTAAATACCGAAGCGAACTTGCATAAAGTAGTTTAGAAAATTGATAAGCCGTAAAAAAATGTTATTCCTTATCAGTGAAAGAGTCTTTGGCCATCAACATTTACAAGATGAGTACAAGAAAGAAAATTTGTTTATTCACAGTATGAAAATATATGAGAGTTGGAGACAGACGTAATTTATCGACTGGGTCAAAATTAATCGGATCCTGAAACATATGGAAGACCCTTTGGGATGGGGTGAAGGTGTGGACGTACCCGAAGAATCGGATGACAGAAGATCGATGATATACAGAAGGAGGTATGGTTTTTCGACCGAACCCTTTTTCCGAGACGTCATACCGGAAATAGAATTTTCAACCGGTTAGGACTGTTATCGATCGTTGCCACACCCGGGACACCGGCCGGACGCTCGTCGGCGAAGACGTCCCCGGACTGGACGCAAACCGCAAACATATTGTACATACCAAGCTTTGACTCTGATGAGGAGTTCGCCCTGGGCGGGAGTCGGTTCGGGCTTCTTCTGCACCCGGACGAATTTGAGACCACCGAAGGCGGTGAGGACGACGGCCCTCATCTCCTTCTCGCCATCGGCCATCGCCTCCGTCGGTGTTTCCTGTTCCTGGGACATGTTCTTCCTTCCGCTTCTTCCTTTCGAATGTAACAGGTGGAGGTCCTGACGATCCCCACCACAGTGTGCAGCCCCCACTTTTCTTCTCTGCCGCCCCCGCCTTCAATCCATTTAATAAAAAGCGCCAATTTTATTACCATTTTATTAAGTGACGTCTTAACTGCGGAGGTCTTTACTCTTTTATCCATCGGACAAGTTATATTTTGTTTTCTTACGTTTCCTAGCTCCTCATGTTTCCTTCAATCCCACGCTAATCCAGATCAAAACTTTTCAGACAGTTTTGTGCAAACAGATCCTCTCCCATCTCACTCCCTGCAAAATTCTCAGGAGGCAATTAACAAGATTCTAAAATGTAAATCATAACGATGCTGTTTTTTTTTGTGTGCACAATATGTTATATTTTCTCATCAATTTAGATCGTTTAATTTATTTATGTCTAAAAATGGGACAAAATGCGGGTCTGGAATTGTCAAACTCGTACGTCAGTGTGACTTGCTCACTTTATGACTTACGAGTCAGCCCAATTACCCAAGTTTATCTTTACACAAATAAAGACTTGAGAGAGAAGTTTTAGCTTTTTCGTTTTCTTTAGACGTCCTTCTTTATGCTAACTTAGTTTTCCTGCAATTAATTCAGTTTGGGAGAGAAGTTTAAGCTTTTTCGTTTTGTTTTGACGTCTTTCTTTACAGTAACTTAGTTAACATGTAATTAATTCAGTTTTACGTTTTTTCAGAAGATTTCATGCATAAAACCTGCCTTTTTATAATATGGCTTAAAAAAATATTTTTTTAAAACTTTTCCGACAGTTATATTTTCTCAGCAATTTAGATAATTCAATGTATTTATATTTAAAAATGCGTCAAAATAAAGGATTAGGGAGAGAACCCTGTACTGTAAATTATAGATCTTGAATCGTCGAATTGGCACATCAGTGTGACCTACTCACGTTTGTTGTTATGAGTCAGTTCAAATACGCAATTATGCTGCGCTTATCTGTACGCTAACAGTCGTGGGAGAAAAATTCTCAAAAATGTTTTTCTTTTCGTTTTGACATTCGTCTTCTTTATTCTGCCATTATTTGTAAATTAGCATGGCTTTTGTCCTTTTTTACGTGGTGTCCTGTAAATAAATTCTGGCTGTTATCATCTGATAACTCATAGAAATCGGTATGTATACGACTACATCTAGTCTTACACGCCGAACTTCAATCTCTTCGATTCTTGTAGTCTTTCTAGACGTTTCCCTTCAAAGGTCTGAGGCTGCCGGTTCCTATGTCCGTTTCCGGAATTACACTGGATGGTCGTGCAACCATATACCCCTGAAGGCCCAACCCTCACGTCACCAGGCGTTAGCCACGGCTGCAGCTGTGCCCAGGATGGACCAGGGTCGCACCTTACAAATATCTTACGTGCTAATGAGGGGAGTTCTAGACGTCTCCCAGGTGTCCGATCACATCTGACACCAGGGTCAACTAATACAACTTAAATCCTTCCTATTTAGTTCGTACTATCGCTACCTAAAACCCTGATCGTTTCTTCCGTCTTACCTACCGCACAAAAACCTCTTCGAGTCTATTTTATCTGGTATTTTGAAAGGGAGCATTCTAGGGATAGGGATAGGGGAAAAGAGGTGGCCTTCTGCACCTTGATCTAAGTAAATCTACTGCTATTTTTATAGCTAACCGGTCAGCTTCATATTTTTAATCAACCTCCATATCCTTGCCAGTAGCTAAGGAGCTCCTTACTGTAGAGTCTGGCTTGTGGCTTTTCCTCTCCTATTTGCATGGATCTGCGCCTACATAGATCGTCACAAAAATACAAAACGTGTTCCGCGGTCTCTTCTTCTTCCTGGCAATATCTGCGCCACATTTCTTCTGTCTGTATTTCTATCCGGTGCATGTGCCTACTAAGGTGGCAATGCCCTGTCAGGAGTCCAGCCAGAATCATGGTTCTGTTACGGTTCCCCTCTAGTAATTCCTTTGTAACTTTTGCGGATGGAACGAATCTCTTCGCGTGCTTCATTCCTGGGGTATTGTACCACCAGGTTTTGGACTCATTAAAGATCAATTTTTGGATTATCCTTTTAACCTAGAGAATTCTCATTTGGCTCCTTTTTTCGCTCACTTATCCTCCGCAAGGTCGTCCGCATGGCGTAGAGAATCCTTGTTCCAATATTTGTACGAGTTCGGGGTACCAGTGTTGTCCGCAGTAGGGGTGAGAGAACTGCCCCCCCCTTTGAGGATATCTGACTGTCTTAGCCCGGGTGGTTGCGTCGCCCAAGGTAGATTAAAGATTTACCTAAGCCCGCTACTTTTACCGTACAGCAAACGTCGATCCTGTCCGGCAATACGATCTCTCCAAGACCATCTTTGGTCGATGGATGGCTCACGCTGAACACCCCCATTATGTTGGTTTTTCCATAAATTGATGCAATTGTAGTTCAGTAATAAAAATAAAAAAATAAAACAGTTTTAAGATCATTTTTATATGCCCATGTTGAACACTCATTAACGATTTCGTTCCGTCTCAGCCGTTTGCCCAATTTAAACTAATGCATGCGAAACTCTCCCTTGGAATTGAATTAAACCAGTCCATTTACGTGATTATATACGAAATATAAACAATGTTATGCGTTAACTAATCTTTAATTCACTTCATAAACAATTCGTCGGAAAAGGGAGTAATTTAATATATTAATAATTTTAACAGACAATCAACATTTTTATTAATGCTGCATATAACTTGAATACTTTATCTATTGTAAAATGAGCCAGCCGATCAGGGGAAAACATCGTTCTTCAGTTATTTTTACAACAGGATCGATAATTAATTCACGATATGTTGTTCCAATTATAATGTATATTTCGGACAGTCATGCCATCGTTAAATTTAAAATATCGACATGTCATATTTATTTCACCTCATTCATTTATTCAACTGTCTATAGTTTTATTTATTTTAATACTGTGTCTATAAATAATTGAATAAGTCAATTATTTTAACCTTGCATAATGTTGAAAACGCTTTACACCTCACCCAGACTCATCCATAAGACTGCCATTACTTCCTCCGCCTAAACCACCAGAAGTAAAATCATCCGTCACCTTCCAGTAAACAAAAATCCACTGGTTTTGACTTAATAAACAGAAACATCGTGCCATCTTCCCAAAAATAATTCTTCTTAACACCATACCCCAGTCCAGTACGGAATTCGATGGAAATTGTCAATCGTAAAAACGATTCCCAAACCGCAAAAACCTTAGCATTTCACTGTGACAAATCACCCCATCTCTCCCAAGGCAAACTCCTTAAAAAAACTGAAACACTCCTAAACCTCCAGCGTCATTCCATCCCGTATGTTCAGGCTACTATTCGTCAATGCCGTAGGGTAATGGACATTGCACATCCTCTGGTGTTGTTAGACGTTAAGCCTTCGATCGAGTGTGGCTCAATAACATACATTCATTACCTAAAATCTATCTATTCGAAATCCCTTTCAAGTACGAATCATCCTTTGTCAATCAACCGAACATTTAGGTTATTATGTAGCTGGAAACATGAAAAGATGGACCTAAGAATTTGTCGTTGTAGCGTCTGGATTCTGCGCTATTAAAGATTTGGTTGAACCCCATGGTTCTTTCTAGTATTGAGGTGTGTGTAAGTATTTGTTGTCAAGCGTGATTTTACATATTGTCCAGTAGTCTTATTGACTCGTGATGGTGATTCGAAGTCGCTTGTCCAGATACAGCTGAAGGTATTGGACGTTTACGCTCCCTACTACGTCTCTAACCTCACCCAATTACCTTCAACCTTCGTTCAAGACTGGATCCGTTTCGTAGACCTTTCGTAGCCTTTCGTAAGACCCTTCTCGTGCTTTAAACGCCATTGGCTTACCTTCTCGCCCTATAAACAATCAGCAGCGAAATTGCCAAACTAGGTTGCTTTCTAAGAAATGCGTCTTCTAGGATCAGTGTTGACCGTAGTGCCAGTGATGTTAGAGTCTGTTGGTAGAACTCCATGGTTCTATGACTTCTTTACTTGGGCTTTGTTAATCGGTTAAACCTAGGTATTTAGTTTCTGTAGTGAACGTTATGGCTGCATATTTTAGAATGGTCGCTTTTAGCTTTTGTCTCTCTGGCCATCGCATAGTATGTTGCCTATATGAATTATCCACGTCAGCTGTTGTTCAAGGTTTATTCCTATGTACTTAGTTTCTTTGGAGAAGGGTATAGCTTCATGTTTTAACGTGGGTTCCGGTTTTAACTTTTTTTGTGATGGGTATGAGAGATGTTTCTTAGAATTGATATTTAAATCCATTTTCTCAAAGCTTAGGAGCGTTTTGCATATTATACACACAATTTTCTTTTATGATTGTTACCAGGTCGTCTGTGCTGGCAGAATAAACGGGTAAAATGATGGGAACGAGAATGCTCCCTTGCAAGACTCCAGCGTCGATTTCTCTTCCACACTCACAAACGACTGTCAGTTAGATTGTATATTTTCTTTGTTTTTCTTTTTTTTATACGTCATTGACTCAATTTTTTTAGTTACAATCATTTTGAATTGACCGTAGCACAATATTATCTGTAGAGGCCCTTCCTAGGGAGAGAGGAACCATTTTCACCCTGCCACCAACGGCATAAGAAGACTTGCGTTGTCATGAAGCTAAAGTGGAAAAGACACATAAGCAGCATATTACATAAGGCCAAGGCACTAAGCAATAGCACCAATGGTTTGGCCAGAAAGGCAAAAGCTAAAAGTAACCACTTATATGCAGCCATAACCTTCTACAAGGTATGACCTTTGACCAAAGTTCAAGCGGTCAAGTCCTACTTTGGATTGGCCAGAGATTCTACAGTAAAAACTGAGGAATATACCCAAGATGATGTAATATACGAAATGACATGAACCCTAGACACATATTGAGCTCTAATATGGGACCCAAAACACTGCATAACAGACGCCAAACAAACTAAAAACCTGCAAAGACTGGAATGCCTACAACACCCGCTGTAAAAGTCGAAGTCATAACCTTCTCCAAAGAAATTAACTAGGTATAACCCTTGACCAAAGGCTCAATATCTAATATGGTACACTCATGGATCAAAGATGGTAGGTGTAGGGGTTAAGTGGTACAACCCCTAGCTGAGATCCATGCAATTCAATTCTGAGCACAGGAGTTGATAAAGAAGAAAATGAAAAGTGAACTAGTTACCTTCGAAAGTCAGGCAGCTTTCATGGCACTAGGCAGGCCACTCTAGAGAAGGCCACTCTATCTCCCTGAGTATAGGGGCACCCCTAGCGTAGAAACTTCCGAAAACGCCCCGACAGCGGTTTAGTTTAAAGTGGAATTGCTAACCACACCCTAGATGAGCACCGCCTACGGTAAAAGTCTCTTATTCGAGCTCAGCCTACACCTGCCATGCGCATTCGAGGGACGCCATAGGCTCAGCGTAGGTCACTACCCGTTTCGCATTCGAGGGACTATTCAGCATGATTATCGCGCCCTCAACGTTTACACGCTGTCTTCCGGTCGCACCGTCTCCCGTGTGGCCGGGCGTAATAACGCTGGCCATACGCAAGCTTCACGAAGGCCACAGATAGAAGACAGCTTCTGTCTAAGTTCTCGCCAGGGGCGTCACCACGCGCCACCACGAAACCGTTCCCATTGTAACTTGGGCTGATTTTGAAACATTTAAGATACCCCGTGGTACAGATGGCCATACACCCTCCCTCGTCTGTGCTGGCAGGATCTAGTGCACTGGCCCTCGTGTGACTCTGCTAAGGCACCAGCCGCCCATGCCGACCCTAGGCCGACACGAGTACAGCTTGTGCTTTAGAGAGGTTGCCACGCCCTCCGGGCTGCACTTTTATTTTGTGCCCGGATACCACCCTTGCAACCAAGGGATGGGGGGGTCACAGGATAGAATGAAGGAACTTGGATTGAGAAAAAGGGCCGTGGATGAGAACACGAGGTGAGCCGTTTCGGGGTCTCGAGCTCAAACCACAGTATACCACCCGTCGTCACCGCAGTTCCACACATAGTGAGGGTTCGCAACAGCAGAGGTCATATCAACCCTCAGGGTGCTGGTGTTTTTGGAAAAAATAAACATTTGTAAGTATGTTGGGTTCGAATGCAGGGCCGCTGGATTCGAACCCGGGACCTTAACCTTACAGTGATGAGCGCCGTGTCAACGCCTAAATCGTTGCGACAACCGCTGCCCCCAAAACACAATATTACCTGAACATATTATCTGTTAATCTTCAAAATGTTCAAATCCAAAGGTCAAAAGCTATTATTTGTTTTGCTCTGGCTACCATGAAACCACTCTTTTTTTCTGACTTCGAGAAAAGAGATCATTTAGCATCCATCGCCTCTATGACCTCCCATGCACGCATGCTTAATAAATACAAAAGATTTTTGGAAGAATGCATTTACAATTTATTACACAAGCTCAAAAGAATTGAAACAAAATATGTTACAACTAATTACCACGATCAAAGAGGATGTTTCGACGTTCACAGCTTCCACTTAGTAGAGATCGAAAATTGACCATATGGACAAGGAATCTGACTAATCCGCTCCTGTCCTGCCTGTTCTCATGTTTTTTATTATTAAAGTTTACTTATGAGTTTAAAATCATTACCTTCTTTGGTAATTTGGTTTCGGCTGTTTTATCCCATTGTTCTTAAGAATCTGAAACATTCGCACACTGAACCAGTTCGGCGGTTGTTGCGGTTTTACTAAAACTGCAGGCTCGTTTCCGACCTACCCAAATGAATTAATAATCGGGTTCAGGCTGGAAGTAACCCGATGAATTTCATTATGCTATAAACAAAACCGCATAAGTGATTTTTACTAAAAATGGGTCATTGATATTAAGCTTCAATATAGCTGAGCTTTTGACAGTTAATGTGAATCAATAAAAACTGCGGCTGACAATGGAAGAATACAACATCGACCATGCTGCTCTGGCTATACAGGGTGTCCTTTTTAGATGGCCCATCTAAATTTCTCTTGAACCAATGACGCTATAAAAAATACGTTTTTAACGTTTTTTAGTCTAGTTTTAAATTGTTACCTTTTTGAAGAAAATATATACAGGGTTTCTCAGGCCCATAATCCAACATTTCAAATACAGCCCTATACATCCTGAGATATCATTTTAAAGGATTTTTCACGCTGAAAACAACGGTTAAATCGGATTTAAATTTAAAAATGACAAACTTATGGCAAAAAGTTTGAAAATACGCATTTCGTTGTTAATTCCAATAATTTGCTTCTTCGCTAAAGTAAACATTAATTGCTTTTATTGTTTACATTCTGTCATTGTTTGTCAAACTAGTATTATGAGAGCAAATTTTAATTCCTGGAAGTAAATAAATTTTAGAACAGTACCTACTGGTTACATTCAGTACTCCATTCAAAATGAACCGAAGAGCTCAATTTTTCCGATCAACAGCGAGTGGATATGCACGACTGATTTATTGATAGTGTGAATTGCGCGTCGTGCAGTCGAGTGTACTGACAGAAATTTCCTGATCGCCTCAGAGTAAACCACAAAACGTTTATTCGTGTTGCTCGCAGTATGAGGAGATGCGGATCAGGTGCTGTTCCATCACCAAGAAACCGACAGCGTGATTTGTCGAGGAGCTGAATATTTCACAGTGTCTTTAAGTAAGTTTGAGATAAAAAAGCCAGTGTCACGAGCGGGATTCGAACCCACGACCTTCGGCTAAATACGCCGCTGCTCTGCCACTTGAGCTATCGTGACTTCGATCCACTCGGACCACTTTTTATCTCAACGAAAAACCGTAATTAATTGAAAGATATTAATTGGTCAAGCGGACCACGAAAATTAGTGAATTTAATGTTAAAATGAAGTATATCTTCACTAAAGCTCTCCGTGGCCATTTCATTTGTCGCCGAGAATCAAATAGACTATACGACATTTGAAAAATGGCAAAAGGAGAGGAAATTTTCTTACTTGTAATAGCATACAAGTTTACCGCTGACAGAGAGAAAGAATAGAAATTCAACATTCCAAGTGTTACCATAAATCCATTAGAGTTCGTGGTCCGATTCTTCTTTCAATTAATTAATCTTTCTGTAAGGTCTTGGTTGAGATAAAAAAGTCAGTGTCACGAGCGGGATTCGAACCTACGACCTTCGGCTAAATACGCCGCTGCTCTACCACTGGCTCTGTTTCATGAGTTTTGATGTTACTCGCGTATCTGCTTTGCGTCATCTTCAGTGAGGAACTGACCTTTTAAGTGACCAAATGTACGTTCATACACTTTACCAGACTTGAAGCCTAGTTGTTAATTTGTTAAGAAAGCTCTTTGTTATTACATCACACTATTTCATTTATATTTCTTTAAAATAATTATTTAGAATTTAAATTCACTAATTTCGTGGTCCGCTTGACCAATTAATATATTACAATTAATTAAGGTTTTTAGTTGAGATAAAAAAGTCAATGCCACGAGCGGGATTCGAACCCAAGATCTTCGGGCTTGATACGCCGCTGCTCTACCACTTGAACTATCTAAGCTAACTTCCCATCTCAACCGCACCTTTTGAATTTTTCCTTGAAAAATGGCAAAAAGGAGGGAAAATTCAAAAGGTGCGGTTGAGATGGGAAGTTGGTGTCCGAGTGGATCGAGGTCACGATAGCTCAAGTGGTAGAGTAGCGGCGTATTTAGCCGAAGGTCGTGGGTTCGAATCCCGCTCGTGCCATTGACTTTTTAATCTCAACTAAAAACCTAAATTAATGTTATCATAAAGTTGAATTTGGAGCTTCTGTAAATAAATTAGAATCGGATATATAAATAAAAGGGTTGAGTTTTTTTGTTCATGTCATCTTTATTTTTTTCACTTGTAATGAGAAAATTTTTAACAGAATTGACACAGGTTGACATAAGAGAGATTCAACGTTCCAAAGGTTACCATAAATTGGAATTTGGATAAAACCTAGAGGAGTTACAAATTTTTATGTAGAACAAGAAGACAGAAAAAAATTTTTTAAAAAAAAGGCCGTCGGTCGCTTATTTACAGAAGCTCCAAATTTAACTTTATGATACATTAATTAAGGTTTTTAGTTGAGATAAAAAAGTCAGTGTCACGAGCGGGATTCGAACCCCCGACCTTTGGCTAAATACGCCGCTGCTCTACCACTTGAGCTATCGTGACTTCGATCCACTCGGACACCAACTTCCCATCTCAACCCCACCTTTTGAATTTTCCCTCCTTGTTGCCATTTTTCAAATTTCTTGTAATCTATTTGATTCTCGGCGACAAATGAAATGGCCACGGAGAGCGTTGTGAAGTAAACTTTATTTTGCTTATAAAATCGGTTTCATGGTCCGATTGACCAACTAAATTCTTTTCAATTAATTAATCTTTAAGTAAGGTATTGGTTGAGATAAAAAGTCAGTGTCACGAGTGGGATTCGAACCCACGACCTCGTCTCCGTGGCCATTTCATTTGTCGCCGAGAATTAAATATATTACACGGCTACAACCTCTATTCTATAGTAGTAAATTTTTTAAATTTTACCTGAAAATGGGTTAGAAGTTGTTAAAAATAAAGGTAAAATGACATCTAAATATGAATATAGAGTTGTATCCTACAAGGGTCGACCCTGTGAGCACTATTTTTTTTCGCAACAGCAGAGGTCATATAAACCCTCAGGGTGCCGGTGTTTTTGAAAAAAAAAAAACATTTGTAAGTATGTCGGGTTCGAATGCAGGGCTGCTGGATTCGAACCCGGGACCTTAACCTTACAGTGATGAGCGCCGCGTCAACGCCTAAACCGTTGCGGCCACCGACGCCCCCCATTTTGAATACTATTGTTTATCTTTGTTATTAATAGTATATGCAAATGTTTTAATGAATGCAAAGTTATATTAAACGTCGAAGATCATGAAATATACAGGGTGCATCAACTTCTATAGTCCACCCATTTAATTCGGAAACGATTAACTTTAACAAAACAAAAATGGTTTTATAGAAACCCCAAGTTAATTTTGGCTAGGAGTCGCATGGTCGTAACAGATTTAATATAACTTTCTCATCTAGCAAGGAAATGACACTAACTTTGTTAGTTTCAATAAAAATCCCATATCTTTGTTGTACAATTCGATTCTACAGCTTCTTTTACGCCAGTTTTACTGAAAGGAAAATTTTGATAGAATCGACCACTTCTGAGATATGCCCGACGGAAGACGCGTGACAACAAGTCAGCCCATTCAGTTTATTTGGAAAACGATTAACTTTAGCAAAAATTGTCCTATACAAACCCCAAGTTAATTTTGACTAGGAATCGCGTGGTGGTAACAGATTTAACATAACTTTCTCAACTAGCTGGGAAATTACACTAACTTTGTCATTTTAAATAAGAAAACAATAGTTTTATTGAACAAGGAAGTAATATACCTAAGAGTAGCATAATTATAATGATTACGATATTAAATATACAGGAGAAAGCGTTAGAGAAATTAAAACGACACTAAAAGAACATTTGCCTACCTCGAACAAATTTTCTGAATTTAAGTACCATCTAAATGAAACAAAACACAATTTCAATTTAAATACAACAGGGTTACACAGTTTCATCAAAGAGAGGGAACGCGATTGGTTTTGAGAAATTTGAAAAAAAAGTAAAATTGAACACGTAGATAAATGCATAAATAATATCACAAATTTCGATCTGCCTCCTGTTTTAAACATGTACCGAAATAATTTTTGAAATACAAATTAATCACTAATTTAAAATTATTTTCTTACAGTATTTATTAGGATAATATTGTGTTATGACGGAAGGTTTTTGCACGTTCAGAATTAAAAATTATTCTCATTGGAACGTTGCATTGACGCGTTTGTAACCACTGATGATGAGCATTTAATGCTTGAAATCAGGATGTTTGTAAATAACAAATCTGTGTGTTCAGCCGTCATTTTCAAAAAGTGAAAAAAGGTTAATTTGTGGTTTTAAAACGCTTAATTTTATAGAAAAAGGTTTATTTTGTCTATGCGTCCTCATAGATTGAGTTTTTTTTATGGAATGTTATGCCCCATAACTTCGTCTCCCTAGTTAAAACTGTTTTCATTTTTTTTTTTTTTTTTTTAAGGGTACTTTTATATTAAGGTACCTTTTATTTGATAATGGTGACAAAAACAATTGAATCTCAAAACAAAAAAGTGACTTAATGACTTAATCGTCTTCTTTTTATTTATGTAGGAGTATTTACTCTTTTCCAATTGTACGGTCGTCTGTCTAAGCTCATTAAAACCTACTGAGGAGGTGAATAAAAAATTTATATACCCGTTGTAAAAGCTTAAATACTCGTATTTGCTTTAATAATTAAAAAAATGAAAATGGTCATTTGCCTTCCGTCCTGTTTAGGATGTGATGATTTTTCAGAACAATAAAAAAAATTCTATCGGTCTGAATGATCAATCATAGACGTGCTTTCTTCGTCAATGGGACACAAATGTAAGTACATATCCTTCATTCAGGTAACGATAAAAATAATTAATTTAAAGAAGTAAAATTTTCTACTGAATTTGTTAGATTTTGAGCCTGTTCTTTAAAACACTGATGGACCAATTTAACGCACCACTCAATTTATTTAGTTTAAAATTAAATCCATTATCTTTCTACATTGGTTACAGGCAATTAGGAGCTACCGCAGTCAAAATAAACAGTAAATAATGCTTCGCTTGCTCCCTTTATTTTTGTATTGATTAATCCCATGTGGACCAAAAGTAGCGTTATGCCCTTCCATTCTGCTACGCCAAAAAATTGCTTTCAGTTAATCTTTTTCCTTAGTTGATTTCATTTGATATTATTGTTATACTTTTTTCAATGGCTCCAGTCAGAGATTTGAGTACGTGTGACAGTGTCCGGGTCATAATGTTATTAGAGGAAGGAATCAGTGAAGTTGATAGGAGACTGAATGTCAATTTAATACACTCTACAATAGGAAGGGTTCTTTGGCGCTTCAGAGAAACGGCTTCATACTAGGACAGGACAGGGTCGACCTAGGCCTACAGACAGGAAAAACGATAGATTCATCCGTCATCAGGCTGCACAAGACCAGATTACGGGAAATGAAATAAGTCTGATAAGACAAGTCTGAAATGTTTTGATTTCCTCCAGGACTGTAAGAAGAAGGCTCTATGAAAACAAACTCAGGGAGCGGCACCTGGCCCAAACCTCTTCTTACCACAGCTCCAAAAATGGCCAGGGTTTCTATTCGCATGGGAACATGTGGACATTGAAAGATTGTGGATGTTCTCTTTATAGATGAAGTGAGAGTTGGCCTCAAATCTTCAGATGGGCGTAATGTCGTGTGTAGAAGCTCAGGAGAAAAGTGAAATGAAATAAGCAATCTGATAAGACAAATCCGAAATGTTTTGATTTCCTCCAGGACTGTAAGAAGAAGGCTCTATGAAAACAAACTCAGGGAGCGGCACCTGGCCCGAACCTCTTCTTACCACAACTCAGAAAATGGCCAGGCTTTCTATTCGCATGGGAACATTGGAAGATTGTGCATGAGTTCACTTTACAGATGAATTGAGAGTTGGCCTCAAATTTTCAAATGGGCTTAATGTCATGTGCAGAAGCTCAGGAGAAAAGTACACCCCATGCTGTACGGTTCCTTAGGTGGCATTCCACAGTGTGTCATTGATATTCTGAGGTGGCATTTTCTTGGACGCCCACACCGAATTGGTTGTTGTGTGAGGAAGATCTTTAACTTCACGCAGGTATTTACAAGGCAATCAAAGAACGTATAGTGTCATTTGCCCTCCTCATCAGTGAGAGATTGCAGAATACTGCCAGGTCGCATAGAGCACTATTGTTGATGACTACTGGAATTAGGTTGGAATTGGGTGCTTTAAGCTAAACTTAAACACAGTAAAATTTAAGGGTGGTGCATTTATTTTGTTCATCAGGGTATTTACTAAGATATTTAACGAAACTTTATTATAGATAACACTTTACCAATTTTAGATCAAGAGATCCAAACGGACGATGTTATTATATTACAACCTGCTCCTGTGAGTTTGATTTTTATTATTGCATCTATAATTATATTAATCATAGACTCATCATTAAATTTAATATGTGAACTACAGGTTTTTTTATTTTGGTTTTTACAGGGGAAAAATGTAGCAGATACAGCTCAACAACTTCTCATGTTGCTCGAAAGATCAACTGTAGAGCATAGTCTGCCCCAAGGATTTCCCTATCTTCATGAAATGACTGAAAATGAACACGTTTTCAATCCACAGCATATTTACGTGGAGACAGTCGAGAATGGCTTTCTCATGCCTTCGGCGCCCTCAGAAACGTTGGACAATCAAAATTATTGCAATTACAGCGAATCATCGCAGCGTACCAGCTCGGAGTGCAGCGTTAAACCTCAAGAGACACTTATTTGGCTTATAGACTGCTTGTCCTGCTGGTTTAACACATGGGAATGCTATTTCTGTTAATTATAGTAAACTTTTAAATTTTAAAATGCTGGTTTGATAAACTATTCTGTAAATCCATATATCGACTTTAAAAAAAATTATTTTGCCTTATTGTTTTTTATTTGAAAAAAAAAAATTGTAACTAAACATTCAGATTAAATTTGTTTTCAAATTGATTTATTTTATGTACAAATTGTATATAGTGCTGAATGGAAAAGTGTATTACAAAACATACAGATATCAATGGATGAACTAGTATTTTTTATTCAGTAAACAAAATGAAACCTGTTGCGATCCGACCTGCTGAGCAAAACAAGCAAAAAAACATTATATCAGTGTCGATGGACCGGGTTCCCTGAGAAGCTCTTATGCATCGGCCAGAGAGGAACTATCGTTCCCTTGACTAATGTCCCTGTTAATGCATACTTGCCACATTACAGCTACTGAAAGCTGACCCTTCTTTACACTTCTCAATTGTATGGATTTAGGCTTGAAAGATACTTGTGTACTTGCCCATGAACATGGTTTTGCCTAACGGAAACGAGTCAAGTCGTAGCGTGAGTGAATGAGTGAGAATCAGAGTCTAAGTCTGATGGAAAAGAGCCAGGAGTCAGAGAGTGAGTGAGTATCAGAGTCTGAGTCAGGTGGAGAGAGTCAGGAGTTAAAGGTCAAAGTTGGAGCTAGAGAGTAAGCAAGAAAGTGGCAAAATTTGACCGACAGTTTTATTTCATTTAGCTTGGTCATGGTGGTCCAGCGGTTATGCCATTCTTTCCAGTTTTTGTTTTTAAGAAGATTTCTCACATCTGCTGAACTCACCGGTGTTTCATGTGGTGTCTTTTCGTTTGGTTGGCTTTTTCATTTCTGGCAGGATCCAAGACAGAATTATTTGTGATACTAGTTCTTTTAATTTATTTCTGTTTTTATTTTCTTGGATTAGTGGATCCACGGCTAAGATGGCACTGCCCAGAATTATTTTGTTAAATTTGGCGGGGAGTTTGTTGTGGTTCCAGGGGAAAAAAAGATTCAATGAATGATAAACCATCTTTTAATTTAGGCATATGAAACATTAGCATATATACACACAAAATACAATCATATTAATAGTTACATTATTAATTGGTATTGTAGAAAGAATGTTTAATTCCAGTTTCTAAATTAAATAAACAGTAAAAAAAGAGAATTATTTCTTTTACAAAATAGGGAAAAGTTGACCTCTTTATATTATAAAAAAAATTAATTTAAACAAAAATAAATACTCAGTTCACTTGCCATGCCAAATAGAAAATGAGCAATGTTAGTAATTGAAAGGAAGAACGTTTTTTCAGTAAAAGCTTAAGAAAATAAACATATCAACCAAACTGGCGTACAATAACTCAAATAAATTTTCTCTCTGTAAAGATTTCATATTTAAGTAATTCAAAAAATATTTCTTTCGACCCCTCTGGAATACTCGTGTGTAATTGAAATTCAAACCAGCAAGTTTAAATTGCTGTTATTTCAACAATATTTAAATGGTTTTGATAAACATATCTGCAGTTTTATTTATCCGATACAATTTTTCTCTTGTGTTTTATTTTCAATCAGATCAGGATGAACAATGAATTTATAACGGCCAATTTTTATGTATCACACCGAGATCACGACCTTAGAAAAGAAAACGCCAAGTTATTCAAACAAACCAATGGCAAAATAATTAACAAATGAAAAAATACACTAAACTTTTAATTTTGTAATTTAGCTATCACAGATTTTCTTTAAAAAATACAAATAATATATTTGAATAAGCAAATATAAACTTATTTTTAATGCAAGTTCAACATGTGATATTACTATTCACAGAAACAGATATAAATATATACAATTTATTAGCAAAATAAATATATAATTAATCGCGAGCCGGCATAATTTTTTCTCTTATCTGGCTCGTGATTCAACCATTATTATAAACTAATCCTTATAAGGATATATTAAGAAATTGGGTGTCGAATGTTTAAATGAACTTTTCCATCTGGTAACCTTTTCATTAAAGCCCAAGCCTCGATTCTAGACAGTTCGCTCAAGTCGATGTTGTTCACACTAATCAATTCATCACCAGCAAAAAGTTGGCCGCATTTTTCAGCACATCCGCCTGAAATAAATAACAATTTAAATTTATAACAAGGTAACAGTTCAATAAGCATTTAATACTGATACAATAAATTAATTCTGATTTAAGGATACACAGACACTTTTAAGCAAATATATGCATCATTTATGTCCACATAATTGAAGGGTGTTCTTTGGCTCCTGATAGAAAACCGACTTCAGAAGTTGCCCCTGAGCACGGCTATGTTTGTGTCCCATGTTCCATTTTTTGAAGGAAACAATGGCTGATATCTTATATGTAGTACCTGGTGTATATCTTCTTTTGTGTATATTGAGAGTGAATGTATTTATTAGCACGAATGTGTACTAGTGTGACAGGACCTATGACGGAATATTGAGTACACCATAGATCCTCAATTAAATTAGCTAGATTAATATGTAAGTAGTTAAAAAAAGGGTTGCTCAATGTTTCCCACTTAAATGAATGGTGTCTCTTGGCTCCATATATCCATATAGAGAGCGTGTAGGCCACTCGATATGAGACTTGTGCTTGAGCTGGGCCATATAAGGAAACATAGCTGTTTTCTTGTACATAATACTGGATAAACATATCATTTTCTAAGATTCTCAACTCGATTATCTAGATTATGCATAAAGAGTAAGAAAAAGGTTGCCTCACGTTTGAATAAAAAAGTGACATTACTTAAAGAAAATATGTATAATACAGAAATTTGCATACCTGTGAATATCTTTTTTACCGTTAGCGGCTGATCGCCAAAAGGTGAATCTTTTCCTCCTTCGAGACTGAAGCCCAGACCTGCACCATCTTTATTTAGCACCACAGTAGCCACCGGGCCCCATTTCAATTCCAAACCTTAACAAGACAATTTAGATTAAACTTACATTCATACTGAACTGGCACAGGGTCGCTTACTGAGTCTGTCTCCATTTGTGGGTTTTTGAGTTGTTAAAATGCGTTTGAGCATTGTGCCATACCTGGAACTGTTCCTCACTGAAGATGGCACAATGCCGAAATGCCTTTTCATAACTTAAAAACTCGCAAGAAGAGACAGACCCAGTAAGTGACCGTGTGCCAGTTCAACATGAGTTCACCTACTGGCAGACCAAAATCGATCATCAACATAAACTTATGTTTAAAAAATTTATTAAAAGTTTGTTGTTTAAAAAAAATATATTTTGCAAAATGTAAAAAAATTCAGAAATATGGAAAATTGATAAAATGATAGCCCTTCTGAACGTGTACAAACTTTCTGTTTAAATCAGGAGAATGTCAATTGTGCTGTTCATGACAGAACTTATAAACTTATTGAAAATGCTTAGGCCACCGACATCAAATTCCTTTTAAGCACTGCAGTAAACCCGCATTGATTGTCAGCACTTGTTTCAAGCATTTAGTTAAAAGCTTACCTTTTTCGATTATAGGTGATGTATATTTTGTATCTAATTGACGGCTCATTCTGATGTTATTCATTGTGCTTCTGTTTAGGCTGGATTCATCTGGAGTTTCTACTTTGTGGCGAGACACAACGAGCACAACTTCGGGTCTAGGGGCCTGTGAACATGAAATTCTTCCATCACAAATATGTAAAAAAGCAGAATGAAAGTTACAGATTATTTTTCAAATATGTCATAGTTTCTTAAATAATTGGAGGGTTTATTAATTTAAATTGTTCATATAGGTCATATATATATTGTTTTGGGGACTCATTCAGGGGAATCAAAGCATGACCTGTCAAGTCAACATACACATTGATCTATATGCTGAATACAATAAGCATCCCCATCGACCGTAACACACAAGCAACATCCTCTACTTACCAAGGAATTGTGTCATTCCGTCATCCCTTGATTCTTGCACTCCTTCCCTAATACACTGCAGGATAAACCAAAAAATGTAAATCCTGCAAAATCATTTCCGAACCCTCCAAAAATTGGACCCACTAAGGCAAATGCTTTTTTGATCTTTGTAACAAGCCAATTACATTTCTCTACATCCAAGGCACCTGCGTGGACAAATATGGCCTATTCTCAAGTGGGTGAATATGATTCATTGTTTACGGCTAAGATTCTCTGATAACCATCAAGCCGTAAGAAGCTTTTCAGACATCCATTGCAAGGTCACCTTTTGTTTGTTACTAAGTGCCCATACACTCAGAATAAGAGTAAGAGTTAAATAGAGAGAGAAAGAGATAGAGCCAGGAGTCAAAGAGTCAGTGAGAATCAGATGAAAAACTGCCATAAGAGATCATAGGAATAAAAGTCAGATGATCAGAGGGAGTGAGAGGGGGAAAGGAGGAGGACTGAGAGACTGAGATAGAGTGAGTGAGAGAGAGAAAGAGAAAGAGAGAGAGTGAAAGGGAGAGGGAGAGAGAGAGATGGAATCAAAGAGTGACTGAGAATCAAAGTCTAAGTCAGATGGATAAAGAACTAGAAGTAAAAGAGTCAGAGTTAACCTTGTAGAGTGAGTGAGGGAGAATCAGATAGTGAGTCAGATGGCTAAAGAGTCAGGAGCCAGCGAGGGAAAGAGAATCAGAGTCTATATCAAATGGGAAAAAGCCAGAAGTCAAAGAGTCAGAGTGTAAAATTGTCCTTAGATTTTTATTTATTTGTTATTCTTAACAACTGAACTCACATCTATTTTATTACAATTGTCATCCATTTGTGTATTTTATAAAAGTATTTGAATGTAAATTAATACCTTAAGTATGGCGAGGGATTCATAATGTGTTAATCCTTTCATGCTCTTTCCGTTAATAGAAAGTATTCGATCGCCTTTCTGTATTCTTCCGTCTCTTTCAGCTGGGCTTCCTACGAGTACCTTATGGACCTGAAATTAATATAATGGATAAATAGAAAAGCAGCTGCTAAGTTGTATAATTATTTCGACCTAACATGTCAGTCATGTTTTTCAAATTCGATAAAACTACTTACAGTAATTTCTTTAGCTTCGTAGTCTGCACCTCCTGCTAGCGTAATTCCGATACTACCCCCTGGATTGTCCCGATGGAGGATGACAACGACTACTTCGTGAGCATTTCCGCCATCTTCCAAAGTATGATTCGCTTCTTCAATCAATTGTGATAGTTCCTTAAGAAAACAAACATGGAAAAAACATAATCATTAATAATTAATTCCTGCAAATGGACAAGGCATGAGATAAATTTATTTATGCATAAATATCTACTTTCACACCATTGATAACAAATTACCTGTGATATCCTATATATAATTTTAAAAAGTGTAAGGTGAGGGGTTCTATCTCACGGCCAAGAATAAAGTAGAATGCTCCAAAATATGGAAAAAATAAATTATGGTGAATAATAGGTGAAAGACATTGGTAAGACAAGACTTTTGGCAAGATTTGAACAAACCGGAGTAAACTGCCCAAGCTTCTCAGGCAAAATAGAGATTAATACTCTTATTTGCTAATGTCGTTGATTCTTCTGACATGAAAGGTCACAGGATAATTTTACACCAAGATTTCTCACAGAATTGTGAAGAAGGATAACAGCAAGATATTAGGAAGATCTGAATACCCGACTCTGATCCTAAAAGCAATTAACGCCTACCATCTTTGAAGATTTTATAAAGTTAGCATTAGCCATGTAAAACTGAAAATGATCTGCATAAAGATATTTGTAGAGAGAGGAAGATTTATTATTTACATAAATGGAAAATAACAGCGGTACAATGACTGAACCTTGAGGGACGCCATTGAGCACCAGCCTTGTCCAATTGGAGTCTCCAGAATTGAGAGTATTGGTATTTATATATTAGGCGTGGTATATTGTAGAATTTCCTTTTGGGTTTTACAAGATCTCTGAATATGGGAAGAAGCCAAACTTGTCTGACAGTACACAATTGAAAGGAAAGCAATTAAAAATAAAAATCGGCATCTCAGCTAGTTTGCACTGCTTGTAAAACAGAAAGTCATCCATATGAAGATGATCTTTTGCAACAGGAGAGAGAGGAGGATGTATCATTTATGAAATGGGAAAATAACCATGGTCTAATGAATGAACCTTGAGAAACACCACTGAGGTATTGGTAAATACATATTGGAATTGATTCAAAGGTAGATTAGAAGAACTAAACATAGTACTGGATTAGTTAATGAAAATTTGATGTGAAATAGAACCGAAGGTATTAAAGAAGTCAAGAAGTACTAAGTCTGAGCATAATCCATGTTCTATGCCTAGGCGGATGTCATCAGTTACTTTGAGGAGTACGCAAGTACAGCTATGACCAGGATCTAAGAGAGCTAACCTGAAGGCATTTGGATTTAATCGGTTTGGATGAGTAATGGTAGTTTTCCAAGCCTTAGGAAAATCAGAGTGTATAAGAAAAATTTTAATTTACGAATTATGAAAGGTAGAGTACAAGTTTGTATCAAGAACGAGAGTGTTGTACAAAAATTGTTCCCAAACAGTTCTTCTCATTGAAGCAACATCCTTATTGACATTTTTCAATTCAAATCATCTGTTTATGCCAAAAAATGATCAAAAACGATCCTTGAAAAATTGGAACTGCATTTCATGCTGTGTCAATCTGACGCTGTATCTACTTTGGAATGAAATAATCGTACACGAAAGTTTATCTGCATAAAATTGGCCATTGCTAAAAGCAGAATTATTCATAGGCGATGGTAATGTGAATTTAAAAGTGAAAGTAAGAGTTGTAAGGGCGATAAATCGATTTTAGAAAGCAAAATTATTTACATCTGGCCTATTCCAAACCTACACATCAATTGCCATTTTCACTAGGTGCCGTTTTAAACCGGACTGCTTTGAAAAACCTTTGAAAAAAAGTTGAATTTGTATTAAAACATACAAAATAGACATTAGGGTCTTGTATATTCATGTGTCAGGAGGTGTTTCTACACGCAAAATTAACAGGAAAGTTCCCTTGACCTCTGTATGAATCTCAAAAATAATGGCGATATTTTTGGTTTTTTCTGTTAAAACTCGAACTTCTCCATAATTTATGAGAAAATTAATCAAGAATGTATAGTACAAAAGAAGATAAACCGGGAGATTCTTCTGTGTTACACAGATGGCTCCAAAAATGTATAATGGTACGGGTATGGGGATAAATCGGCTTAACTATACGCACCACATGGCCCTTGGGTCACCACGACTATCTTTCAGGCCGGACTGCCGTATCACAAAGCCGGTCCGTTCTAAAAACTCTCAAAGCTTACGTGATCAACTCAAAACCTATCTGAACTGCCAGATCAAACAGGAACTCTTGGAATAACTAAGAACACCACAAGCCCTAGGAAAGTATGCCATGAAGAAAGCAAAAAAAAAACTACCCCAAAAACAACTCAGAGAAAGAGTGAATGAGTGAGGGAGAGAGAGAGAAGGAGAAAGAGTTAGTGAGTGAGTGAACGAGAGAAAGGGGGGACGAGAGATTGTGAATGAGAGAAACTAGAAAGAGAGAGGGTGAGTAAATGGGAGTGAGAGAAGGAGTGGGGGAGGGAGTGAGAGAAGGAGTGGGGGGAGGGAGCGCGAGACTGTGAGTGAGTGAGTGAGTGAAAGAGAGAGAGAGAGAGAGAGAGAGAGAGAGAGAGAGAGAGAGAGAGTGAGATTGTGAGCGAGAGAGAGAGNAGAGAGAGAGAGAGAGAGAGAGAGAGAGAGAGAGAGAGGGAGAGAGATTGATAGCGTTTTATTTAGCCACGCAGAATAGGTCCCTTAGACCTCTCTTAATCCAACGTGGGTTATAACTGTGTGTGTGTGTGTGTGAGAGAGAGAGAGAGAGAGAGAGAGAGAGAGAGAGAGAGAGAGAGAGATTGTGGGTGAGTGAGAGAAACTAAAAAGAGATAGAATGAGTGAGAGAGAGAGAAAGAGAGAGTGAGAGAGACAGAAAGTGAGAGTTCCAGTCAAGGAGCTAGTGAGAATCAGCGACTGAGTCAGAAGTTAAGAGTCAGAGTTATAATAGTGATGGATATAAAGAAAACGTTTTCCTCTAAGCGGTTTACGATGAGATGAACTCCTACCCCTACTGTGTACACTAATGAAGATGATGAGAAGCCGAAACATGTCTAAACTAAACGAACTGAAACATACCGTCTTACCCAAACGATTGAAACCAACCCAACTACAAACATCAGTATATTGTAAGATTTACCCTCTCTTGGGGCCTACGGGATGATAAACTGCTATCCTTGCTGAGCCCATCGGTGAAGATGGTGAGAAGCGGAAACTTATCCGTCAGACCGAAACATTCTGACCAAAATGATCGGAAACGACCAAACTTCGAATACTGAAGGATTTCGTCTTGGGCTTTATTGGAAGATAAACTTGTAGTCTAGTCGTTTTTTCATCGTTTGCTATGTCTTCTACTGATAATGACGAGAAGCCGAAACCCTTGTTCGTGAATCTGTATACCTATGTTCTATATAATGTATTTTTAATATTTGCATAATCGTTGCTTGTTTTCCACATTTGTCTCATAATCGTAAAACGGAATTCGTGAAAGAGATGAAAGAACTGTTTACCTGCTGAGATATAAGACTTGTAGAAGAAGCTAAGGATGTGATGCTGCCGAACTGCTGTTCTTTTTGTAGGTTGGTTATAGAGCCGTATGGTGTTGTAGTCGGGACGTAGCTGTCGTCGCTAGTCGTCGAATCTATGGAGGATACGCGAGGGTGTTGGATGAGAACGTTTGCCGCAGAGTTGCTCGTTTTTAAACGGCCATTTGGAACCGAGAAATTGTCGATTTTTTCGAAAACTTTTTTCATGCTGTTGACATTGACGGGCTTTTGGTTCAACAAACTTTTGGCTGTTTTTGTCATTTTAGTCTCGGAAATTTTATGTGTTCCGTTTTCGAGTGTCTGCTTGTTGATCGTTTCGTTTTCCTTTTCTGGCCATTCTGACGTTTCGATCAATTTATTTCCGTCGAGACTATCGAAGCTTCCTTTCTCGACGAAAGGCTCCGGACTTTGGAGGGTGAAGTTGTTGTTGTTGGTATTGTTGTTGTTATTGTTTAAAATGCAAACATCATTTTCAGATTTGTCGTTGTTAATATTGTTTTCTATGGGTATGAAACTCTCGCCGAATGAAGAGTCGGACGCTTTCAGGCAGTCTTCGTTGATCGATGTGTCTTCGACGATTATTTGCTCGCTGACGATTTTTATTTCCAGCGTTTCGCCGTTGGACATTCTTTCCTGAGGAAGTTTATCGTCAATTTTACCAGATGATTTTGTGTGCAATCCTGTCAATTCATTGGCTAGTTCAGTATTCGTTTTACCGTCGGCAATTTGCACTTTTTGCATTGGAGGAAGTCCTACTTTCAAGTCCAGCCCACTGCTGAATTTGGCGGATGACAGAACGTTTTTACGATTTATGGCTTCGACGCTCTGCGGTTTTAAAACTCTCCTGCTGTCGACGCTGGATGAAGACGAGACGCTGCTGCAACTGGCTTGGGAGCCGGAAGTCAACGTGGACCCGATGGAGGAAGTGGAGGCCGTCGTTTCGGAAGACAAGGTCCTCTTCAGGATTAATCCGTTTCCATGATGATTGATGAAATTGTTCGCGTTTTCCGTCCTGTTGAGGCCGGGCATGGGCGAGTGTGGCGGGGAATATCCGTGTGATATGCTCGAACGGCTAGAGCTGACTGCGGAATCGTTGTCGCTTTCTTCTTCCGGACTTCTCATTTCGTAATTGTTTTTAATCTTGGAAGAATATTCGTATTTGAGTTTGTCGTTGCTGCCTTTTAAATTGGGCGAGTTGCTGACGTACTCAAAGCTCAAATCTGATATGGAGGGTGATGTGATGCTTTCTAAAGATTTGGGCTCGGATTGGTTTTGAGGGCTGTTGGTAGAGATGTTGACTCTTCCTTGCGGGACATTGCCGTTCTTGCCGACTTCGTTGAAGCTCCTGAGTTCTTCCCTACTCGAGCTCAGGGAGGAGCTCACCGACGACACGGACGAAGGTAGCCCGTAGTACAGAGCCAAAGACTTTCTTTTAAAGGCCGGAGAGTATTTCGGGAGGTCGTAGGAGTTCTCGCCTTTCCATGGAGGCACTCCTATCGCCGTTATCGGTTTGTTCGGGAGCGTCGCCGACGTCGTCACATCAGTATTAGAGTAAATTACATCGCGACATTTCTTATCTAGATTCGGCTTGTCGATCGGTAGGTCCGTACTGATTTGGCAGTCTTTGCTCTTGATTTCTGGAAGGTCGATGACAAATTGGGTCGTCGGGACTTCGGGAACTTTCTCGGGTATGACGAGACCTCGTAATTTCGACATACTCTTTTTTCTCTGCTCGATCAGGTGGTTGAGGGAAGACTTCCGCGCCTCTTCGGTCGATTTGCTGTTGAGCAACGGCGGTCTCACACCTACGTCAACGAGGCTCTGAGAGCGAGGATGGAGCTTAGTGCTCCCGCTGAAACTCACCGCTCTCGACAAGGTCGGCGTCTGAACGGAGTTTCTTTTGTCGAAACCCGTCGGTTTCGCGTCGGATTTGCGAGGCAGCGTTGAATATTCCACTCCCGTAGAAACGGGCTCGCATTCTAAGAAACCGCAAGTCAGGTCCGTCGTGCTCTGCGTCCTCTTGTTCGATTCGGTCTGTTCGAACTTTGATTTACTGTCTTCAAACGAGTTTCCAGTGACGTCGAGAAGGCTCCGATATGGTAACATGCCTTTCTTGATCTGTCCGTTTTTCGTGCCGTCGTTATTTTTCATGTCGGACAAAGGAACTTTATAAGCCGCGCTTTTATGAGACACATCGTCAGTGCTTTTAAATTTATTGAGTTTTACGTAGGAGCTGACCACGGGGGCCGGTTGCGGAGGGCAGGTCTTCTCTTGATTCGACGCTGCAGTGGAAAACATGGCTATTTTATCACGTACGCTTTTTTCACTCTTCTCGTCGTTGCGCCAGAGGCCGTGTTTGAAGGAGTCGGCGGAAGGCAGGCTCGTTTTCCGGGTGACAGGAGGATTTCCCTTGAACGAGTGCCGTTTTTCCATTTTGGGAGAAAACTGAATTTTCCCTTGGGGCCGCTCACGGCGCCTTGTCGGTATTTCATCGTAGTGGACGGGAAATTCGTGGCCATCCGGGGGAAGCCTCGGTGGAACAGAGATTTGATCTGAGGGCCCTTTGCTCAGCATTTTGTCAGCAACTGAAAAATAAAAACAAAACCATGCGTCAGTGATATTATTATAACTATACTATAAGCAACGGGTAGATAGAAAGGTTGTCCGATGTTTCCCACTTAATTGAAGAGTGAGACTTGGCTCCTTACAGAGAGCGAGTAGGCTAGATGTGAGACTTGCACTTGAGCTGAACAACGTGTTATCTGAGTCGCCAGTTCGGATTATTGGAGGAAAAAGGGCTGTTTTCTTGTATGTAGTATCTGATGTATATCTCGTGTTTTGTGTATATTGAGGGTGAATGTATTTATTAGTGTGAATATGTAGTGTGAGAGGTTGACAGCGCTATATTGATACCTCATAGATCCTCAATTAGAATAGCTAGATTATGTATAAACCGTTAAAAGGAGGGTTGCTCGATTGTTCCCACTTGATTGGTTGGATATCATTGCTTGGCTCCATATATAGAACGAGTTTGCCACCAGATATGAGACTTGCGCTTTATCAGGGCAACAATAGTTTCTATTGGGTTCCCCGTTACGCTTTTTTGCGAAAACTGGGGAGTTTTCTTGTATATACGCTTAAATATATACTTGATAGATATCTCGTTTTGCTTCGAAATTGAATGTATTTATTAGCGAGAATGGGTAGCGTGGCCGGGCAGATGGTCTAATATTGAGCGTTCCATAGATCCTAAATTAAATTAGCAAGAACAGTACAGGGTTAAGAGAAAAAGTTGATCGATGTTTCCAAATTAATTGATGGGTGTCATTTATATGGCTCCATATAGCGAGCTAGTAGGATATCAGATATGAAAATTGCCCAGGCAGCGAGTATTTGGGGCCTCTGTTAACACGGTTGATTAATTTATATAATATTTGATACCTCGTTTTGTATATCTTTTTTTGTCTTTTGATATTAAGTGTATTTATTAGCACCAATGTCTAGCATGAGAAGGCCCATTTCAGAATGTTGTATATCCCATAGATCCTCGATTATATTACCAAGATTATGAGTAAAGGGTTAAAAGAAAGCTAATTGTATTTGGGTTCCCTGTTGTGATTTTCAGCGGAAAAAGGGCAGTTTTCTTGCATGTATATAGTACTCGTTCTGTGTTTCCTTTTTGTGTCTTTTATATTGAAAATATTTATTAGCGCGAATGTGTAGCGAGAGAATGGCAGCGAAATTTTGGCCTCCTGTTCCGTTTTTAGAGAAAACAGGGCTATTTTTTTTCTAGGTAGTACTTGATATTCGTTCTGTGTTTCCTTTTTGTGTGTTTTATATTGAACATATTTATTAGCGCGAATGTGTAGCGAGAGAACGGCAGCGAAATTTGGGTCTCCTTTTCCGTTTTTAGAGAAAACAGGGCTATTTTTTTTTCTATGTAGTACTTGATATTTGTTCTGCGTTTCCTTTCTTGTGTGTTTTATATTGAACATATTTATTAGCGCGAATGTGTAGCGAGAGAATGGCAGGGAAATTTGGGTCTCCTGTTCCGTTTTTAGAGAAAATAGGGCTATTTTTTTTCTATGTAGTACTTGATATTCGTTCTGTGTTTCCTTTTTGTGTGTTTTATATTGAACATATTTATTAGCGCGAATGTGTAATGAGAAAGGGTGGTGTTTTAAACAATATAAGGAGAAAGATGTTGCGTAGTGCAACCTTCAGTTGATGACGATGAATCGTTTTTTTTAAATACTCCACAAAGGTTAGTCACTACCTAACTTTGTATTCAATTTTTATTAGATTAAATTAATAAATTTAAAGCTTACAAGTTGTTTCTTCGACAGGCACCGGATCTTGTTCCATCGTTCGGTTAGGAAAGGCGCATTCCTCCCCTGGAATCATAATAAAAAAAATTATTAATTAAACATTTAAAGCAAAACAATTTTAATTGTGAGAGACTTAAGCTGTTGTTAAAGGTCGATATTATACGCGCAAAATCCTAACCGAGTATATTTTTCTTTCCAGGTCGTGTCAACATAGTTGGATATGGGTTTTATCATTTTAATATTTGCTTGTCGATAGGAAGAAAAGAACTGCCAGTACACAACTCCATTACAAGACATTACTGCCATCCAATTCCCCTGTGTTCCAATCACTCCTCGGACAAATTGTCAAACTCGACTCAAAACAAAAGAACAGCATCAACTGCATGCATTCCCAGACACTACTCCTCCAGATACAGTGGCCTTTAAAAATCTCCAAGAGCATCTCTTTTCTTCAGACAAGACAAATTCTAGGACATAACCTTCAGCCCTGGTTCAGACCATCACGTGTCCCTCGATCTAATACAGCACAGTGGCTATCCCAGTAAACAACGCCATCCACTACTGGGACGTTACATCGACAAACGTCTTCCTTGGGCCCGATAAACTCGACTTAAAAGAAAAGAACCGTATAAAATACAGACATTCCTATCAATGGGGATACAGCATATCTCGCATATTCAGACGATTGCTAAACATTCAACAAATCCATTGGAACACTTGGGAAACCTACAGAAAATTCTCTCCTCTTTCGAAAAATGGCCAGACTCGACAACCAGATGCCGAGAGCCTTTTTTACTCATATCACCTCCTATAAATCTATGCCTACCTTAACAACCAGTGACATCCGCTATTGGGACGTTACATCGACAAAAGTCTTCCTTGAAACCGATAAACTCACTCAAAAGAAACTATCAGTATAAAATGCAGGCATTCTTCTCAATCCCGATATTCAGATGGTAACCATGTTTTCCGCAAATCCAGACCCTGTGAAGGGAAATGTCCAGGAGCATCTCTGATCTGTGGAAAAATGGTCAGACTCAACGAAACAAGATTCCCGGAAATAATCTTCACCTTCAAACTCGATTTAAAAAGAAGAAGAGTATAAACTACATGCACTCAAATCAAATGGGATATGACAATCCTTACATATTCTAGCGATAGGTCTTTCAACAAACCCAGACATAGTAGTCCTCACAAACCTCCACTATCTCTCCTGTTTGGAAAAATGGTCAGACTCGATAAAACCAAATCTTAGTAAATAATCTTCACCGCCATATCACTTATCTGATCAACCTCAACTACCTTCCTCTCTCAGCAACCTCCAAAGAACCCAGTCGCTCCAGTTCAAAATCCTTCAAACCGATCCTTCCTAGGCTTTTTCAATACAGAAGCCTCCCTAAAACCAACACTTTTTATCCCGTACCATTCCTGACCTTTAAGACGTCTATAGCTGGAATAAATAGTAACGAAAACAAAGTTGCTGACTCTAGCGCTTTTGTAACATAAAACTAAGGAAAATTAAAGGGTTGGAACTCAAAATTTCAAGGAAATTAAATCGCACGAGGTCCTGGAGTGGTTGATATCATGTTGTACGTACAAACCCACCATTAAGCTTTGCAAAATGACGAAATCGACTACAATGATCGGACGTCCGATGCTACATTTTCTCAAAATGGATGAAATATTTCAACTATTTGTTCATAGTCTTATTTGCCAACTAATTGTAGCAAACATAATCTATTCTTTCCATCGGTAAGGTGCCAATCCATACAAAAAGAAAACTCAGCATAAAACCGATTATGAGTGTCGAAGGCAATTAATCAGGACTGCCGATAAAAATACAAATTACGGCAAATCGTAGGAGCGTAATGATGAGAATAAAACCGAAATAGTTTCGGCAGGAGGCAAATTTCGAGAGTCGAAATTATATTCTGGAGGTCGGAAAACGTGTCTTTCGTGATGTCGAGCATTGTCGTGCCTCGGAGTTCTCAGAGGTCCGCTAACGATTTTGTAATGCCCCTTCAGACTGATCATATTTCAATCCCGCTAAAATAATTCAAAGTGGGATAATCGAAGATTGTCTGATCTAAAGCCCCAATTTTCATATAATTATGGGAAAATATGGCGTTTCTACATTCCGAAGGATAGCGTTTCATAATTGGTCATTAAACCCGTGAGGTATGAGCATTGAGTTCTGTATTAGATTGTACGATATAGACAAACCAGATCGAGACGCTCAAATGACTCCACTTGAACAAAAAAATACGCAAAGAAAAAGAAGCAACAAGGCGCGGAGTCCAGCGATGACCTCAGCCGTCTGCCGGCTCCTAAACCTCACATCATACTGTATTAGTTTGCAGTGAACTTTTGATTATTGCAACTTATGTAATTTGGGGTGATCCAATAGCGTATGTTACGCAGATACCCTGGCGACAATCATCAAGGGAAAATTGATGATACGATCGTATCAGATGTAAAATGCACTTAAGCTATGAGAAAATTTATTTAAATATCAACTCTAAGAAAACCTCTCTCGTACCTAAAAAAAAGGAGGACGCGAAATATGAAAGTACCCACTCTAAAAAATGAAATCTTAAGCTTCTCTAAAGAAGCTAAGTATCTAGGTATAGCCTTTGATCAAAAGCTCAAGTGGATAAGTCATATAGACAACCTAATGGATCAGTAAAGTATGTTTACTTCAGAAGGCCTAGGTACTATTAAGCATTGGCCAGAAAAGGCCTGCTTTTAGGTGTAAACGGTTACACCTAAAACCACTCACTTCATAAGATAAAGTCGTAACCATTTCCAAAGAAAATAAAGACCTTTGACCAAAGGCTCATGTGGATCAGTTTCAAAGGTTCCATTGGAGAAGTCATAGACAGCATACTACATAAGACCAAGGCGATACTAAGCACTGACCTAAGAGGCTATAACTAAAAGCTCTCTACAAAATAAAGCTATAACGAAAGAAACTAAGAACCTATAACCATTGATCAAAGGCTCGAGTGGAGAAGTCATACAGGCCATACTACACAAGGCCTAGGCACTACTAAGCATTATCCAGAGAGACTAAACCAAAAAGAACCCACGCTAAAATATTAAGCCATAACCTTCTACAAAGAAAGTAAGTGCACGTAGGTATGACCTTTGACCAACGTTCAAGCGGTTAAGTCCCTACTTTGCATCGGCCAGGGATTCTACAACCAAAACTGAGAATATACCCAAGAAGATGTATTATACGAAATTACATGAAACCTAGACACATATTGAGCTCTAATATGGGGCCCAAAACACTGCATAATAGACACAAAACAAACTAAAAAGCCTGCAAAGACAGGAGTGCCTTTAAGGTGGCCATTCACGATCGCTCCTAGCAGTCCAAACGGAGCGACGCCGTTCCAAAAACTACGTCAATGGCAAAACTGAACTGGCCTGCCCGGCTGTGCCGAATATTCGACGGTCCAAACTCCATCGCGCCACTCCAAATATCTACGGCGCGACGACGGCATGGCGCGTTCGTGAATGGGAAAACTTGGCGTGGAGAGTGGGGATTTTGGCGCGCTGGCCTGGTCGTGAATGGGAAAACCCTCGTTTTTTTGGCGCAATCTCCGTCTTTATGTCACTGAGCATACATCTCCTTCGTACATTCTCAAAAAGTCAAAAACGTTTATTCTTTATTGGTCCAATCGAGTTTTATTGTTGAGGTGATTGAATTGGATGAACGTTTACCATGTTTATGAAAGTGGTGGACAATGATTATATTACCACGATAGAAATAAAAGAAATTCGATCCTCAACCAGTTGATATTGCATTGATTACGCCTAACAATGATCAGAAATCGTAGTAGAGAACTTAAGTTCTTTGTAGTTCATCCCTGTTGTGAGAAATCGTAATGTGGTTGCCAACCTTTCATGTAGTGATGATTTCTCTCATGACTGTCTTTTGTTTTCTAATCTAGGGGGTAACAAGCTGGAGTAAATATAAATAAGACGTTAATCTTTTTTTTTTTTTGGAAGGTTTTGGTTGAAATAAAAAAATAGCGTCACGAGGGGATTCGAATCCACGACATTCGGCTAAATACGCCGCTGCGCTAACCACTTGAGCTATCGTGATTTCGATAGTTCGATCCACTCGGGCACCAACTCCCCATCTCAACCTACAACCTTTCGAATTTTCTCTCTTTTTGCCATTTTTTGGTGTCGGAAAGGATCGAAGTCACAATAGCTCAAGTGGTAGAGCAGCGGCGTATTTAGCCGAAGGCCATGAATTCAGATCCCACTCGTGGCACTAGCTTTTTCATTTCAACCAAAACCTTACAAAAAAGATTAAATAATCGAAAGAAGTAATTTGGTCAACAGAACACTAAATATAATGAATAAATAAATCCTTAAATAGTTCCTCTTATCAGCGGGTTCAAGGGAAAGATCTGTACTCAAATTGATGTGGGTATTACGGCTTCTGTTCAGGAGCCACTTCTTACACCATTTCCTCTTCGATTTTTTGCTTTTAATATGTAAATAAACCGAATAGTAGCACAAGAGATCGTCATCCATTTTGAGAAGGTAATTCACTGGTTGACGTTCGGCGCGACTGGCTGTGGAGCGGTCGTGAATGCCCCCTCAAATTTCAGACACTCCAAATGGAGCTGTACGGCTTGGCGCGGTTCCATTTGGAGAGATCGTGAATGGCCACCTTAATAGAACACCCACTCTAAAATTCGAAGCCATAACCATCTCTAAAGAAAATAAGTACCTAGGTTTGACCTATGGCCAAAGGCTCATGTGGATGAGTCAGTCACAGCAAAAACTGAAGAGTAAATCCACCGATGAGTTTGCTGTACTCCCGGTCACACATAGAGCTGTAGAATGGTGGCCCAACACTGCGAAACCAGAGACAACGCCACACATCATTTGAACGTGCGAAGCACTAAACCGTATACTAACTTCGGTAATTTTCTCAAACCAAGATAAGTGCACGAAGAGGCACCGAGAAAGCTTTATGTGAAAAGGCGCACTTTCCGCGGTATGTTCTTAATCATAGGGGTACAAAATAGATGTAGGTCGCACTCCCATCCAAAAAAAATATCGATTTTTAATGGCGGAAATGTATTTCAATTTCTCTCTTTATATCCTTCGTCAAACGGTCGAGGAAGTGGCCCTACTGACCAGACCGCGGTTGTGGCTCCACTTAGATGGTTATCCGGCGCATAACAGCAAACTTCCCGGATCGACATTAGAGAAACCGATGGATCGTAAAACCTAAAATATACCCAGAACTAAGTACAAACCGAAAAGGAAATTCAAAAATCTATCAGCGGCCTGTTTATTCCTACGGACTAATATTTATAGTGAATATAAGTACGCGAACAAGACACGACGAAAATTAAAGGTGAAACGTAACATAAAAATCGGCAGACAACGTGCAACATCAAATAACTTAAGTTTCTGAAATGGATTAATGTTTTAAATTCCCAGGCAAGGTTCGACCGGACGTCGAATATATTTGGTAGTTGTGTCAACATAAACCGCCACCAACGCATTCTCGTCACGTAGTTTTCTCAAAAGCAAATCTAAATTCCTTTTAAGAATTTCGACGATTATATCACGACCGCTTTCAAATTAAAAACGTAACACTTCCACGTTCATAAAATCCTCCTTAAGGGAAAAAAAGACGTGGAAAATTTATAAATACCATTCTAAATTTTTGTTCAAAAAAGGTTATTGGCTAGGCATTAAAATAAGAAAATTATAAAGCCGTATTTCGTAGCTTTTTGATTTAGCGATTGATGAATTGAAAATTTCAGGGGTCTTTTACTACACTCTCGATGACAGTGGAATTTTGGAGGTGAGGAACTTCAAAATCCTAGACCTTAGATATATGTGAATTCTTAGGAGACATGAATTTCTGATCGATGACATAGAGGACTTCCCACAGGGGGCTAATTAAGACCGATCCTATTTGCCATTTTTACACCAGGTTATTAGTGTAAATATACCACGAGATAGAACTAACGTCAGAGGCATTTTCTTTGTAGGTTTATTAATGTATAGAGATGGAAAATCTGTGGGATGCCGTGTCTCTGTTCAGAATGTTCAGAATTCATTAATTTCATATTAACCCTTTCATTAATGTATTAAGAACTAAGCATTTTGTATGAAATGTAAACACGTAAAGTAAAATTCCTGGAGATTTACGAATTTTTTTATATATAATATAAAATAATTAGCCTCTTAGAAGACCATAATATGAAAATTAAATACAATTAAAATTAAAAATGATATAAAGTAAATATAAAAATTAAGAATTCTTTAATTTGAGTATTTTTAAATATAAAATAATTGAGGCTCTTAAAACCATACAAACATTAATTACGATTAAAATTAAAAGTTAAACGCAATTAAATATGAAAACATGGTTCTTCATTATTTCCAGATTTTTTACAATATGAAGTAATTATTTTATAAACCAATTATTTTATATTAAAAAATAAACAATGCAAATAAACTGTAATTTCCCTTTCCATTATGTCATACAATCTCCTCATTTTTTTTAAGTTTTAAAGGATAGGTTAATTCGAAATTAAAAAGGATTAATTTGAGTTTAAAAAAATCAATTTGAAATTAAAAAGGGGTAATTTATAGGAAAAACAGGTTCATTTGAAATTAAAACATGTTAATTTGAATCTAAAAAAGGTTACTGTGAAGTTAAAAAACTTATTTTAAATTAAAGATGGTTCATTTGAAGTTAAAAACGGTTTAATTGAAATTTAAAAAAACTAATTGATGGTAAAAAAAAGGTTGATTTGAAGTTAAAAAGTGTTAATCCGAAGGTAAAAAAGTGATATAAAATTAAAAACTTCTAATTTGAACGTAAAAAAGGATGATTTGAAATTAAAAATGTTTAATTTGAACTTAAAAACTGTTTTTCGAAATTAAAAAGGGAAAAAGAGTGAATTAGGCGGAGAAAAGCTATATTACGCATGGGACGGCTTATGTGGGACTTCCCGAGGGTTGCGTATTAAGTCTGATCTTTTTTGCCATTTTTACATGGGCTATTAGTCTAAACATTCAACTAGATGTTGGTACTACTATTCCCCACCAAATTTTTCAAAACTACCAATAAAAGCATTTTCGATTAATGATGCGTTCTATATTGCAATGCCGCACTAAAGTTTAGATCGGATGTCATTCTCAATAAATCGTCAGTGGTTGGGTCAGATTTATTGACAAAAACAAATAGTAAATATGGCCTAGAAATTAAGTCCAAGAAATCAAGCCCACTACTTGTAGATAGTTGGTTGATAGCTAACAAAAACTCGAGGCGGATAAATACATCAGAGGGTACATTTAGCCTTAAATCCATTCATCCTGAATACAGAACTTGGTTGCTTAATTATCGCAGTAAAAAAATACAAATAATCATTTATAATATATACGGCAATATAATCCTAGGATTTTTGAGATAAAATGAAAATAGGCGGTAGAAATCCATTCTAAAACTAAAACATGTCCTGGCAAAGATCAACAATCTAATAGATTGATTTTGGTCTATATCTAGGGTTGATTTTTCGTGAGGAATAAGATATCAGGAATTGGATCTAAAAATAAAGTTGAACACGAGTTATTTACCACTTCGAACATTGCGCGTCTTTCCTCCTGGCTCACGTTGACCTTTCGGCGATAATGGTTTTGCGTTTCAAAAAATTGTTTACCTTACGTTTCTGCTGACACGGTTAAGCAGTACTTCTAATCTCGTTATCTTAGGGTTCGACAACCGATTTGCCAAGTCGGATGTGCGATAGCCATAATGGACGAAGTAGAGAGTGCGGTAGGTCTTGGGTGGAAGTGTGATTGTATCAAATCGGCCCAAAATTCTCTCTACACTTCGATTATGAAAGAATAAACAAATATACATTCTTTATTCTTTTCCGTGATTTTCGTAACTGATTATTAACAGTTATTTTATATCTGAACGGTATTCTTAACTCATTTTAACATTTTATTAGGTTTCCTGGTCCGCTTGACCAAATAAATTCTTTTCAATTAATTAAGGTTGAGGTAAAACAGTCATTGTCACAAGCGAAGGTCGTGACTTCGAATCCCGCTTGTGACGCTGACTTTTTTATCTCAACCAAAACCTTAATTAATTTAAACTAATTTTAACTTCATCCAGGGAGTGGATTGAGAAACAATTCATAGGCTAATGTTTGGGCAGACTACAATAGCTCGCATAAAAAGCATAATTCGGGAGAAAACTCAGGCAGACAAGATTCTAGGGGTGCCTGTTGATGCCAGGTTCCCGAAATGCAAAATACCCGGTAGAGCAGACTGCTTTTTTTATGGAACTATACCAAGCGATGGCATCTAGTGATATCAAGGACTTGGGCGGTATGCCCCCTTATTTCAGGGGTAATTGTGGCTATTGAACAAAGGCTGGTTATTACCAGCAAAAGAATAGCCATCTACTCGAACTGTTTGGTATTGCACCAAGCCCCTGTCAGAAAACAAAATTACCCTTGTTTGGGTAACAGGACACAAAGGACATCGAGGAGGTTTATAAGGAAAGTTCGACGAGGACATCTATCGGCCCGGAACCCTTCTGCAACATACCAAATTGCCAAAAACGTAGCTCAATAAGACAATGAGTTAAGAATAAATCTTGAGTATGGGCAATTCCAAGACAGAAGCGTGCTAAATTGTTCATCAAACTCTTGCATAAAGTTAGGCACCTTATAAAATAAGGTCAGCTCTACTGAATGTTGGTGTTTTAGGAATATAATGGTAATAGGACTGCAGACTGGAAAATCTAGACTCATAGGCTCGAAGCAGCAGAAACAAGTATGTGTTGATATTGCCAGAAAGAAGAAGAACAGGGAAACATGTCCTCTGTTGTATCCTGTTGTTATCGAACATCCTTCTTCGAACGACTGGATAATCGCACAAAAGAATAGCCATCTGCTATTCTTCTATCGAGAGCCAAGCGGCACTAAAGCATAGGTAGTAATGCAGAGCTATTTGGGATTGGATCAAGGTTCTGCCAGACATTAGGGACAACAAAGTTATCCTTGAAGAACCAGAGCACACAGGGCAGAGGAGGAACGATGAGATCGACAAATTAGGTAAGAAAGTTATTCAGATATCGTGAGATGCGGTCGGGAGTGATGTAGGTTTCAGAAAAACATTTTCTTTATCGTGCCAACGTTTCGATCTTTATTGAGATCATCTTCAGGGCTCAAAGTGTTTATCTTCTGTGTAATTGTGCCATCCTTGCGTGTCGTGTTGAGAGTGCCTTGGCAACGTTGGCACGATAAAGAAAATGTTTTTCAGAAACCTACATCACACCCGACCGCATCTCACGATATCTGAATAACTATCGATTAACGGTCACTAATCTCTACACACTTAGGTAAGAAAGTTCGACCTATTGGCCCTAAATTGCTAAAAATGTTCAAACTATCGCAGAAACTAAAGGCAGAACTATTGTATTTAGGATGTTTTAGGACCGAAATGATAATAAGACTGCAAAACCCGGAGGCACATAGACTCGGAGCAGGATATACTAGCAAGTGCAGATATTGCCAGGAAGAGGAAAAAATATGAAAACATGCCGTCTGGTTTAGCTGTAGCCAGAACACGCCCAAGAAGATAAAAAGGCTGGGTATTACAAACAAAACAGTACCCATCTACTCGGACGGCAAGGCGGCAGTAAAGGCAACCTCATAGATATTAAAGTCTAATGCGCTGTCAGACATTGGGGAAAAGGTGATACAGGGCAAATGGGTCAATAAATTGGCCAAGGAAAGTTCAGTGAGGACACCTATCGGCCCTAAACCATTTAGGGTCGATCCATCAAATAATGGGTTAAGACTTAGTCCTTGGTTACATGGGCTTGTATTCCAGGAAGCTTGTTAAAAGTTCATTAAACTATCGCAAAAACTAACTTTAGGATGTTTTAGGACTAGAATGATAATATATCTGCTGATGGTCATTACAGGCTCCAGAGGCGTGCAGTTTCGAAGGACGGATATTGCCAGGAAGAAAAAGAAACATCGGAACATATCTTCTGTTCGTGAACCTCTGGAGGCTAAGATTTCTACTACTGACAAAAAAAGACCCTTAAGAAAGCTTTAGGATAAGAGGAACTTGCACACGGACCAATACTTATCTCGATAAGGTCGTAAAGGTGCAGACTCCTTTTAACCTTAAAATTACGTTCAAAACTGCTGAGTCTGACTAACCCAAATCATCACAGACCATTTCTTACATGTTACGAACTGTATTAAACGTTAGGTCGTCAGATTAATTTTTATCGGCGGCTAATTGGTCAATTATGACAAATAAAAGGCTAATCACAATCAGCGATAAACCAATAAAAAGGAATTTTAAACTAAACATTGTCGTCCGCCAATTATCCAGTGGTGCCATTGGCTGGAACCGGTTTTTCGGGTTACTGGAATGAGAGAACAGAGGAACAAATGAGAGTTTGTCTCGGGGGAGAGAACGGATGCTATTTGATCCGCCTTTATCGTCTGTGTATCAGTTTTATTCACTTGTCACCATTCGCAGGAAAAGGGTTTTAAGTCGTTTCATTAATGCAGTAAAAATTCCACGGCAAACTGTTAAAACTAAAATGCAATAAGTATTATGTAAAACATCTCTCGCACATATCTCATGCACATGTCGGTAGACCGAAGTGTATGTTATTCCAGGCTACGTACTTCCAGCATAAATTATCATCACACTGTTGGCATAAGTATGCGTACAAACGTGAGACTTAACGGGGAATAATACGCCATTCATTAAAAATTCTCGTAAGCGGAGTCACGTTCTTTCTTGAGATTTGTCTAGGCTCGCAAAATGGAAATATAAACAGTAAAAAACATTGATGTATGCATTTTTTTCTAGTTGATTTGTTGGATCATTAGTACGCCTTTTTACAGTACACATACCAGCTATTAAATACATCCAAACTAAAACACACGAGATACTTATCAAATCAAAGCTGCTCGTCAAAACAGCCCTGTTTTCGCAAAAAAACATCACAGCAGACCCAAATAATCGCTGCCGTTCTCACGCTACACATTCGAGCTAATAAATACTTTCAATCTCTATACACAAAAAAAAAGAAATACCGCAAGACTATCAAGAAGTATATGTAAGAAAATAGCTCTGTTTTCTCAAAAACCTAACAGAAGACTCCAATAATCGCTGCCGTTCAAAGACAACACATTCGCGCTAATAAATACATTCAATCTCCATACACACAAAATGAAATACAGCAAGAGTATCAAGTAGCATATATATATACTAGAAATAGCCCTATTTCTCAAAACATAACAGGAAACCTAAATACTCGCTGCCGTTCTCACGCTACACATTCGAGCTAATAAATACTTTCAATCTCTATACACAAAAAAAAAGAAATACCGCAAGACTATCAAGAAGTATATGTAAGAAAATAGCTCTGTTTTCTCAAAAACCTAACAGAAGACTCCAATAATCGCTGCCGTTCAAAGACAACACATTCGCGCTAATAAATACTTTCAATCTCTATACACAAAAAAAAAGAAATACCGCAAGACTATCAAGAAGTATATGTAAGAAAATAGCTCTGTTTTCTCAAAAACCTAACAGAAGACTCCAATAATCGCTGCCGTTCAAAGACAACACATTCGCGCTAATAAATACATTCAATCTCCATACACACAAAATGAAATACAGCAAGAGTATCAAGTAGCATATATATATACTAGAAATAGCCCTATTTCTCAAAACATAACAGGAAACCTAAATACTCGCTGCCGTTCTCACGCTACACATTCGAGCTAATAAATACTTTCAATCTCTATACACACAAAAAAGAAATACCGCAAGACTATCAAGAAGTATATGTAAGAAAATAGCTCTGTTTTCTCAAAAGCATAACAGGAGATTCAAATACTGGCTGCAGTTCTTACGCTAAACAATCGGGCTAATAGTCTCTCTAAACTAACTGTCTCACTCTCACTCTCAATGTACAAAGACAAAAAAAAGAAAGATACAACTGTAAAATACTCATTCGCTCCTCAAGAAAACAGCCTTACTTCTTCAAAAAACATAACCGTAGACTCAAATAATCGATGATATTCTAACGCTACCCATTCGCGTTAATAAATACATTCAATCTCAATAAACTCAAAAACGAAACGGAGCGATTATTATATATATACGATAAAAAGCACTTTTTCGTCAAAAAGAACAACAGGAAACACAAATACGGTCATGCAGAATTCTCATAATGGGTGGCCTACACGCGCTATATACGGAGCCAAACAACCTTTTTTTTAACCATTTACATATAACCTAGGTAATCTAATCGATCTATGGAGTACCCAACATTCCGACAGTGGCTCTCATATGCTATACATATGCGCTAAAACATACATCTAAAACAGACATCTATATCTTGTATACACACAAGCCCGGTTTCCTAAAAAGCGGAACAGGGGATCCAAGTTATGGTTGCCACCTCAAGCACAAGTCTCAAGTCAGGCCTACTCGCTCTCTTTATACTACCAAAGAATGATAATCATCAATTAATTGGGAAATATTGAACAACCTTCCTCTTAACCATTCACACAAAATCTAGCTAATTCAAATGAAGATCTATGAGGTATCCATACTGCACTATCAACCCTCTCACACTATACATTCACTCTAATAAATATATTCACCCTCAACATACACAAAACGAGATTTATATCAGATACTATATACAAGAAAACAGCCCATTTTCCTCAAAGAATACAGGGGACCTAAATAATGGGAAACATCGAGCAACCTTTAAACATGATCTAGCTAATATATCTATAAGGTGTCGGTGCTCAATATTCGACTATCCGCCCGACACATTCGCGCTAACAAATACTCTCAACCTCTAAACACATAACGAGATATCTGTCAAGTTATATAAACAAGAAAACAAACAAGTTTCCTCAAAACAAGCGGATCAGGGGACCCAAATATAAGTTGCCTTCCTCAAGCACAAGTCGCAAATCTGGTGGCCTACTCGCCCTGTATATAGAGCCAAGGAGACCGTACAATTACGTGAGAAACATCGAGGAACGTTTCTCTTTGCCCTTTAAACATAATCTAATCAAGGATCTATGTGCTACTCAACACTTAACCATCGGCTCTCTCACACGACACATTCGCGCTAATAAATACACTCAATCTCAAACCACAAACCAACATACCTATCAAGTACTATACTATTAAGGAGGCCCTTCAGTTAATTAAAACACATCAAGCTCTACCTCTATACCTGGTTTTAACCCTCGGTTTCAACATTGCACAATTTTAATCGAGGGTCTCTACTACATTAAATCATTTAATGTCAGATTAACTTAATCAGTCGAAATAGAAGAACGATGTATTTATTTATGCTAACATGTTGAAAAAATTTAGAAATGTCTATAGTAAAAACGTTATTGCATTATTAAGACACTAACGTCATATACAAGCGCGCATGCAAACATCTTGGTATGTACGATAATAATAGCATATTCGAATATTCCAGACAGATCCTCGAAGATTAAGGACAATCGTTAATAATCTTACGAAATTGGTAGAACGCAGAAGAGTTGTGCATTACGTGCTCAGTGAAATGTCATGTATTATTCATAAAATGTTTTTCCCTTAAATATTGTAGAATTTCTGTCCACGGAGTAAAGACAAACTAATCTGAAAGGGTTATCTCCTCCCCCCCCAAAAAAAAAACAAAAGAATCATATTGTATATACCATCAGATGTGAAAAGTTCGAATGGCCGTTAAGTGTCACAGTCTTGTAATTTGCCAATTAACTCATAACAGGAATCGAAACAGTTTTGTGACGGTCGAAGGGCATGGAGGATCATCGAAGCATTGCGAGCCACTCGAACGGAACAGGAAGCAGCTCTCTTTCAAACTCGGTCCTCCGCAGAGTTTTTCAACAGGCGACCAACGACGGTCTTTGACTTTTCACCGGCATCATTTGAAATCTAAATCTTCACACCGTTGACCTTTTTCGGACGCCATTTATCATGGATTTTAGGGCGAAAAGTGACGGGTTGTAAATCCGGGAGAGAGCGGCAATCAATCACAAAAAGGCAATCAGTACGATGTACACAACACAAGGCTTGACTGGGGTAATGAAAAACCAGTTGTTTTGATAAAATATATGTTTACAGAAGGCTAATTGAAAAAGTGAAATACATAGAGATGAAAGATCGGCGTTTTTTTGCCATTATTTTTTTCCAGGGTTTATTCAAATTGGACAAATTGAAAACCAAATCATAGAAAGACAAATAAAATTAAAAAGGTCTATTTGACTACTTTCCACATCATCAAATACTTCTAAGATGAAATTCTAATATAGAAAATATATAAAATATTCAAGGGTCATATTTTCTAACCTTTAACTAACCCCCTTTTTAATTTCAAATTAACTATTTCATTAAAGCATTAAAGCACTTAGGAGATGGTATGAAATATAAGCATAGAAAGTAAAATAGACATTTCTGACATGTATTTCAGACTTTTTAATGAAAAATAATTGGGCTGTTATCGTTTTTTTTCTCCGTCGAATTAACTTTTTTAATTTCATACCTATTCTTATTTGCACCAAATTAACCCGTTTTAATTTCAAATGAACCCTTTTTAACTTGAAAAACTGTTTTCTAATTCAATTTAACCCATTCGGTAAGCAATAAAAAAAAGATATATTTGAGAATTTGATTTTTGGCATAAACTAATTTGGCTGGTAGACCATATAAAAATTAAATAAGATTACAATAAAAAATATAAAATTAATTATTAATTATTAAAGTAACCAATCTGAGAATTTTTAATAATAAAATAATTTGGCTCTTAAAATTAAAATTTTTAGAAATTCTTTTATAAAAGAAAAGGATCAAATTGTAATTAAAATGGTAAATTTACTAAGGAGACGAAAAACGTTATATATATATCTTAGAAGACCATATAAAAATTAATTACAATTAAAATTTAAGTTATATAAAATTTAAGCAAAATTCTTTTTTTAAGTTGAGAAGTTTTTATATTCGAAATAAGTCTCTCAAAACCATGTGAAAATTCATTACTATTAAAATTGAAAATTAAAATATAACAATAAAGGATTTTTCTTTTAATGTGAGATATGATAAATTATTGATTTTAAGAGCACAATTAAATTTTTTTTAATCTCAAACTAAAATAAGAATCATATGATTTTATATTTAAGAATGCAACAATTGTATTTTACATGCTTACATTTCTACCATCTCCTGGGAAAGAAATGGTTGAAATTAAAAACTGTCCATTTGAAATTAAACAGGGTTAATATTAGGGTAATAATAAGCTTATTTGAAAATAATTTAAATTTATTATATTTGAATATAAGAAAGGTTGATTTGAAATGAAAAAGGGTAAATTTGACGGCAAGAAAAGTTGATTCGAAATTAGAAAGGGTTTCATTTAAAAAAAAAGATTGATTTAAAATTAAAAAGGGTAAATTTGAACAGAAAAAAGTGGATTTAAAATTAGAAAGGGTTTCATTTAAAAAAATAAAAAAGTGATTTAAAATTAAAATGGGTAAATTTGAACATAAAAAAAGGTTGATTTGAAATTATAATGGGTATATTTGAGGATAAAAAAAGATTGATTTGAAGGTAAAAAAAAAGTTGATTTGAAATTAAAAAGGGTAAATTTAAACATAAAAAAAGGTTGATTTGAAATTATAATTGGTATATTTGATGGTAAAAAAAGATTGATTTGAAATTAAAAATGGTATATTTGAAGGTAAAAAAAAAGTTGATTTGAAATTAAAAAGGGTAAATTTGAAGGTAAAAAAGCTGATTCGAAAAAGGGTTAAGTTAAAGGTCAAAAAGATTGATTTGAAATTTTAATGGATAAATTTGGAGGTTAAAAAATTGATTTGAAATTAAAAAGGGTAAATTTGAAGGTAAAAAGCTGATTCGAAAAAAGGGTTAATTTAAAGGTAAAACGATTGATTTGAAATTTTAATGGGTAAATTTTAAAGTAAAAAAAAGTTGATTTGAAATAAAAATAGTTAACTGAAGCGAAAAAGGGGTAATTTTTCGAAAAAAAGCTACATTCCATGTAGGAGGTAGCTGAATTAAGTCCCTTACTTCCCCAGGGCTCCATATTAAGCCCAATCCTGTTTGCCAATTTTACATGGGCTACTGAATATACCACTAGATGTTAATATATCATTATTCTCTACTATTTAATTAGAAGCATTTTCTAGACAAGTAAAGTCCTGGTCCAAACTGTAAATAAACATTACAAGCTGTCGGATGACACGTAAACACAATTGGGAAGTGAAAGAGAAAACACACCGACCAGATAATGAGCTATACAATATTAATTAAAACAATTTAAATAGAAAGAAACCCGCTGAGAGAGAAAACATAAATTTCTTTTCAGATTGAATTCAAATCGGAGGAAAGAGGCAGTTTTGAAATTGCCGTCTACAGTTCATCGACTCGCAGACCACCCAACGTAATTTCACATGGAAGAAGCAATAATGGAAAAGGTGCGGCGGTCGCATTGAAATCAGCCCAGTACTGATGAACGTTGGATTTCAACCGATTTTCCTTTCCGGGCAAACAATCAAAATACAAGAAGAAAAGAAGAAATACGTGTATCGCGCAATCGCGCATCTCCACCCTCCACGAAAGGAATCGCATCCGACGCCTTGGCGGGGAGAGGATCTCGTAATAGCGGAGGAATCTTCACTCTTGACATCACATCGTAAAGTAAAACGATCCGATGGAAAGTGTGGGACGAGGCGCTTCTAATAACTGTCATTTCGCTTAATTATACAATAATAATCGAAATAATAAACCGAATAACAGGACCGGACCGCGTGAGGCCATATTAAATATCTTTTATCAATATTCCAAAGCTGCAATCAATTAATGTAATAGATTGAAATTATGATGCATATTTTATGATATTATGACATATTTTTTATCAATCTGCAGTAAAATAAAAAAATAAAAATCTGATAAAGCCAACAATTTTTTCTTGTCATATATGTTTCAATTAGAGGCGAAACCAGACTGGTATATTATGCTCGATTATTTTGTGACCAAGCGACTTAGCAAAATAGGCTAAAAATTTACATAAATTCTCGGGAAAATAAAAAATAATGTGTGGTGTTTAGTGACAGTTAGTTAATGGTTATTTGGAGATCGTGAGATGCGGTCTGGTGTGACGTAGGTTTTAGAAAAACATTTTCTTTATCGAGCCAACGTTTCGATCTTTATCGTGCCAACGTTTCGATCTTTATCGAGATCATCTTCAGGGCCTGGGATTTATAAACATTGTTTAAATTTTACAAATGCATGTATGATGCGAAAAAAATGCATTTATACAATGCTAGAAATTTTACATTCGATGAAAGTATTTGTACTCACTCAAAGTGTTTGTTTTCTGTGTGGATGTGTTATAAAACAAATCACACACTTTTTTCCCAAATTAAAGATCCCACACCAGTAACAAATAAATTTGACGATTTACAATATCAATTGTTTAAACTGTCCGGCAACTTACATCGGAATTACATCCCAATATCTGGATAAAAGAGTAAAGCAACATATCTATGATGGCAAAAGAACCCAAACAAAATCCTACAGCACTGGCTACTCACCATTTTGAACACAACACAATTTGGAGTTCAATAATCCAACAATATTACAAACAGAATAAAACAAACATAAACGTAGCTTTTTAGAAATGTGTGGTGATTAGTGACCGTTAATCGATATTTATTTAGAAATCGTGAGATGCGGTCTGGTGTGATGTAGGTTTCAGAAAAACATTTTCTTTACCGTGAGATCATCTTCAGGGCTCAAAGTGTTTTTCTTCTGTGTAATTGTGCCATTCTTGCGTGTCGTGTCGAGAGTGCAAGAATGGCACAATTACACAGAAGACAAACACTTTGAGCCCTGAAGATGATCTCAATAAAGATCGAAACGTTGGCACGATAAAGAAAATGTTTTTCTGAAACCTACATCACACCAGACTGCATCCCACGATTTCTAAATAAATATTTTTAGAAATGGTTTACATCATCACAGATAAACACAGCATCAATTACAGAACAACATGTCAACTCAGTCGCAGCTACGCTAATATCATCTATCAAATTCAATATCGATAACATACATATATCATCATCACATCACACAAAACATACAAAACAATCATTACATTCCTCACATCAAACATTTCTAAATAGTCTTATTATTAAACCATTTGGCTTTCCTTTCCCTAATTATCCCAGTCTATATAATCCTGAAAGGATAATCAGGCCGAACCATTACCCATTTTTCCCATTGTCGGTTCTTTTCACCTCAAAGAAGCCGACTCCTTATATGAAAATTGTCTTTCTATCCCGACTTCCTTCCCCACCCCACTATGACTCTAGCTTTGATCACTGGCAAGCATAACTGGAAGCACAATAGGTCCAAAAGCCTTTTTTTACGCAAAACAAATTAGGTTTGTTCTAAGTATCTTTTAAAGCTCTTAAATACAAATTTTCATAGCAATAAAAAAATTTATATTTTTGGGCTTGGAAGGAGGGTAATTAATTGTTCGTTTGCCGAGTTTCATTAAGTATTGTTTACAGGATTCTAAGTTGCTATAAAGATTAAAAGATTAATGTAGTTGTTTCAAAGTTATCATTTTTAAATACATTATATTTGTTGGTCTATTGACCAAATTATTTCTTTCAATTAAATAATCTTTTTATCTAAGGCACTGGTTGAAATGAAAAAGTTAGTGTCACGAGCGGGATTCGAACCCACGACCTTCGGATCAATACGCCGCTGCTCTAACCACCTGAGCTATCGTGACATCGATCTACCCAGACACCCACCCAGTTATCATTTTTTATGATTTTCATAGGAAATCGAAGCACTTGGAGAGCGAAAAACGAATGTTAATGTTTGTTTCTTTTTAAAAAATATTTTAAACTACTTTGCTAAGTCGTTCGGTCACAGTTATTTCAATATCTAGCCGTCTATCCTGAGGTCTTGTTAAATATCTGTACCTAGCTAAATGGAATCAATATTCGCAAAAACCAGTTGAACATGGACGAAACATTTCTATACAGTTTCCTTTAAAATCTTTTCGACCCGAAAATCGATTTGAAATGCCTAAATTTGAAAATAATGGCTCACACTAACCTTATACCTTATAAAAATCTATTTGATTTAAGCCGAAAGGAGAAGATGGACGAATGGCCGAAACAACACATCCCTGCTCGGAAAGTGGATCTAAATTTGGATTTTAAAAGAAAAAATTTTTTTCTTCTCAATTGTGTAAATAATATTCTACATCGGCCACATTTTAAACTGAAAGAGGTCGCTCTTAGAGAAAATATTTTCCTGTCATTTCTAAAATTAAATTCATTTTAAATGGTGTGAACTAAAATTTAAAAAAACCGATCTCATTCCCTGACCAAGATTTTATCCTGCTAAATCTATATTCAAATCAAGTAGATTTTTGTCTTTTATCTCTTGAACGATCATCGATATAATTATCCTTACAATTGTTACAGAAGAATAACAATTAATCTTTAAACAGCATATTTCCGTCATTATCAAACTCGCTTTATCATAAATACCATTTAAAAAAAAAACTTCGGGGTTACGTTTCGTTCTGCCCACCTCGTCCGCCTTCTCACCTGAGACCACTAAGACACTCCTTAGAAAACACGTTCAACGTTTGTATTAGTTGGCTTATGACGTGTTCTAAAATATAAATCGACAACCTTTCTAATGGTTGTAATTACATATAAAATCCAATAGAGTTATAGATTTTTAGGTGGAAAAACGGATATCGGTAAAAAAAAATTGTCCCCGTCCATGCCAAAAATGTATGATTTTGAATTAACATGAAAATTCGAATGTAAGGGCTCGTCTATAAGAAACAAAGTTGATATTCGATTTTGGCACGCTGGAACAACAACAACAAGCTTGTTTTATGAAAATCAACAAAATATTTTTTTTTCTAGGATTTTTCGACTTTAAGAAAGCCTTCGATTTTTTTCTCGTAAAAATCATAATAAATGGTGATAACTTTGAAAAACTTCACTGACTTACATGAAACTTTATAGTAACTTAAAATCCAACATACAGGACGTAATGGCATAAGCCTGCATTTTGTCTTAAGGTCTCTGTAAATAAATTCAAACCGGGGATATAAAATAAATGTTTAGATTTTTTTTTGTTGATTTTCATCCTTATTTTGTTCACTTATAACGACATAAAATCTGAACCTTGTTGAAATAAGCTGAAAGGAGTACAAACTACCTTTCCAACTGTTGGCATAACCTTGAATTTGGATCAAATCCAGAAGTGTTATAAATTTTTAATTGTAAAAACGGATATCGGTGGATGAACAATTGGCCGTTTCCAACTTTTGCGACCAAGAGACGTAGCAAATTAGGTTGAAATATTTTAAATCAAGACAAAAAGTTGATATTCATTTTTCGCACAAAAAACCCTGAATACGCATTTTTAAGTAAAACAAAAAATAATTTTAATGGCATGAATCAAGACTTCGTAAATAAATTAGAACCGAAGATACAAAATAAAACATTTAAGGTTTTTTGGTTGAATTCACTGGTATTTTTCTCATTTGTTATGCTATAAAATCTATACCTGGTTGATACAGGCTTTCCAACGGTTGTAGAATGGGAATACAAGTGGTTACTGTTTGAGTGAATGTATTTATTAGTGCGATAGTAGTGTATGCATGGTACAGTCTATGGTGGAATATCAAGTACCCCATAAACCCACCAACGTAGGTTAAATTTTAGATTAATTGTAATTTTAATTGTACATAATGTATGGATGTATTTATTAGCGTGAACGAGGGCGGGTCTTCAGAGGAATATCGAGAATATCGAGAGAAAACGATTGAATGTTAGTGAATGAGATAGTTTCAGAGCCTTTTCACCACGTGTGGGAGGGCTAAAAATGTAGAAATAACGTCCCAGAACACAACCAGAAAGATCGCCAGACTTCCTACAGAAAAGCTAACTTCAAATAAATAAATAAAATATATAAATAAATAAAAATAAATACATTTTTAAAACGTGAGGTGGAAGAAATGTGAGGTGCCAGCAATAGCCCAGGCAGCTAGCCGGCCGAAAAAAAATACATGTGGAATATAATAATAATTATGTTAGTCATAGGGTTTTTTTTCCCCCAGTAATGAAATATATATAATATATAAATTATAACTACCAATGACAACTAAGTTGCCAATTATTTGCGTAGTGAATAAAGGTATGGTCCTGGGGTACAAATGTATTTGTTGCTTAAAATAAAATAAATAAAATTTAAAAAAAAAGGGGAATAACAGAAATGATAAATGATGGAGTGAGTGTGGTGTTCAATCCTTTTTAAAAATTGAAATTATGTTTTGTTTCTTTTAGATGGTCCTTAAATTCCGAAAATTTGCTCGATTTAGGCAAGTGTTCTTTTACTCTTGTTTTTATTTCTCTACCNAATTTAATAATATTAAGTATTTACTAGTATAATATTTATTTGTTTTATAATTTCCGCGTTTCGCACGTTCAAATTGAGCGCCATTAAAAAAAAAACAGCTGATAATTGGAACGTCGCGTTGGCGGAGGTATCAGCGGGTTCACTTTGGCAATTCATGTCGAGAGACCTGGTTGTAGAAGTCCTTCAACCTGATGATGCACTAAAAGGCTCGAAATCCGGATCGTTGCAAAACAACTTACTGTGAGCAGGAACTATCTTTTTAAAAAGGATTGAAGTGGAATAACTGACTTCGGCGAGAACAAAAATTGGCCTCTTCCAACCAAAATATATGTAATTTATGTTTTCTATAAATATTCGTATTTAAGTGTTCTAAAAGGTGCGTAAAACGAATCGGAACAATATGGTGAAAAAAATTGCTACACTAGCAATATCTATGGGTACCGTTGATAATGAAATACTTAATTTGTGTCCAGGTGACTTAACATTGCAGGACCAAATATTAAATTTAGCAAAAAATAACTCACACTCTCACCACGACACACAAGAATAACACATCTACACAAAAAACAAACACTTTGAGTGAGTACAATTACTTTGATTGAATCTGAAATTTCTAGCATTGTATAAATGCATTTTTTTCACATCCTACATGTATTTGTAAAATTTAAACAATGTTTATAAACCCCAAGCCCTGAAGGTGATCTCAATAAAGATCGAAGCGTTGGCACGATAAAGAAAATGTTTTTCTAAAAACTACGTCATACCAGACCGCATCTCACGACAAATAAGCTAAAAATAAAGTTGATATTCATTTTTTGCACCGCTAAAAAAAACCGAATATAATTTTTGGGATTTTCTTTTACTACGATTTACCGAGAAATACGGTGATAACTTTGAACCAACTCCTTTGGTCTAAATGGAATTTTATAGGGACTTACAATTTTATGAAGAACATCTAATGGCACCAACCTAGTCTTTGCAAATAAGTTAGAACTGGAGATCAAAAACAAAACGTTGATGGCGTTTTGTTAACTTCATTTTTATATTTCTCACTTATAATGACATGAAATCTAAACCTTGTTGATGCAGACTGAAAGAAGAGAATTTCAGCTTTTCAACGGTTGTAGTACTTCTTTCCATTAATTAATCTTTTTATGTAAGGTTTTTGGTTGAAATGAAAAAGTTAGTGTCACGAGCGGGATTCGAACCCACGACCTTCGGCTCAATACACCGCTGCTGTAACTACTTGAGCTATCGTGACATTGGTTACAGCAGCGGCGTATTGAGCCGAAGGTCGTGGGTTCGAATCCCGCTCGTGACATTAACTTTTTCATTTCAACCAAAAACCTTACATGAAAAGATTAATAAATGGAAAGAAATAATTTGTTCAATAGATCACGAAATATAATACTGTTGAATTTTGATAAAATCTAGTTATGATTTTTTTTAAATTTTGTAATGGAACTTGGGACATCGGAAAATACGTGCTGTACCTTCCGAAATAGTTTATTTTTGTATTGCTGTAAAAATTTATATTTAAGGGCTTTAAAGTTGGCTTGAAACGAATTCGAATCTTATTATTTCAAAAAAACATTTTTTTCCATTCTTTCCTGATAGAGTTTTTTGGATTTTGCAACTTTTTATGTACCTATTTTGACTTAATGCCATCCTGCTTATTATTTTCATATTCTAAAAAATGAAAATTCGATTGATAATAATCTTGAAATACAGGCACAACCAAGGCTGAAAATTATATATTTTCTGACTCACAGAAAAATTTTCCTTTTTCCTCCTCCATTTGCAAAGAAGCACACGTGTCTGATATTCTTTATATCCTCAAAAAAATTTAAATTAACATCCATGAAAAGTATGTATATTTGTTGTGCTCTGTCTCATACTGTAACATGCACAATGGCTACAAAATCGTCAAAAGTATTGGTCAACAGTTTTTTTTTTTCTGTGTGTTTAGTTTTGACGGATTGACGAGACTAACGACCGGACAGAAATATACACTCATTAAATTATTATTTTCAGCTGTTAGATTCGATCGAAACGTGCCTCGTGGGACAGAAGAAAGCGTTCAAAATCCAGTGTTCCCATGTTACAAAACCTATTTCCAAAGAGGATCAAATTCGCGTAATAACTCTGAATCCAATGCCGTCGGATGGGGTATTATCGACATCCAGCTTTGGAATTAAAGAAAAAAATAAAAAGTAGCCGGATAAAATTTATTCGGTAGCCGATTACAGCGGACCAAATTTCATGTTAAATAACGCTATACAAAAAATTTCAACCTTGAAGTCACCTTGAAGGAACCAGTACCACTAATTGTACTTTTTGAGGAATGCCTTATTACTGGGCCGCCCATTTAATCGAAAGACTGAAAATTGTCAAAATTTAATCCGTGTATCGTATTTAGTTGGGCGTGAAATATAATTAAACGATTTATGTTTGTTCTCAATATAAGATTTATTCCTATGTCAGGATTAAAAACCTTATGAAAATAATTAATATCGGGCTTTATCGTCACATCTCACCAGACGCACCAGGGGTCGCCACGATCTTCGGTACGACCAAAATCATCCGTTTTTTTATCCTAAGAAATCCAAACAGATTCCAGGAAATTTCTTCGAAACTCTGTTATTATAATTTCCTAATTTATTAATTTTTCTAAGAGCCTAATTAGTTAATTTTTTTTAAACCTCCGCCAATATACAAGAATTTTACTTTACCTGCTTATATTTCATACCATACGCTTTTTTGACAAAGATAATTTATTTTTAAGTTTTTTTTAATGTTTTAAAGAATGGGTTAATTTGAAATTAAAAATGGTTCATTTGAAGATAATTGCATTTAAAAAAGTTAATTCAAGGATTCTTCTTTTAATTTGAGAATTTTAAGAAAATATAAAATGGGTTCTTCTCAAAAATACCACATCAAAATTAACTACAATTAAAATGAAAAGTTATATTAAATTAAGCATAGCAACAGATATTTGTTCTAATAATTTCATTTTTTCAGTATAAAATAATTGGTAGTATTTTTTACACGCAAATTAATAGAAGAATCATAAATTTTTATTTTTTATTTTACATGAGTTTTAATTTTAATTGTAATTCATGTCCATATCGTCTTTCAAGAGCCCAATTATTTTAAATGTAAACAAAAATTTACAAATATAAAAGAATTTTAATTTAGTTTTTTAAAGCTTTAAAGAATGGGTTAATGTGAAGTTAAAAATGGTTTATTTAAAGTAAATAAGAATTTAAGTGGTGCGAAAAAGGGTAATTTTAAATTAAAAATGGTTTATTGGAATTAAATAAAAGGTTAATTTGAAGTTAAAATTGAAATAAGATAAGGTTAATTTGTAGTGAAAAAGGATTAATGTAATGGGAAAAAAGGGTTAATTTCAAATTAAAAATGGCTTATTTGAAATTTAAAAGGATATAAAAAATGGTTAATTTGCAGTTAAAAATCTAATTCGTGCGGAAAAGGGTTAATGTCACATTAAAAACACTTAATTTGAAGTAAAAAAGAATATAAAAAAAGTTTATTTGAAGTTAAAAAGGATTTTAATATAGTGTGGAAAAAAGTTAATTTCAAATTAAAAATGGTTTATTCGAAGTAAAAAAGGGTTAATTTGAAGTTTAAAAGGAAATAAAAAACGGTTAATTTGCAGTTAAAAAATCTAATTTGGTGGGGAAAAGCTGGACATGAATTTCGGTTTCCGATCCATCGGCTCATCGAAGGACAAAACGGAGTAGGTAAGGGATAAATTTTATTATCGCATCCTGAAGGAGACGCTCCAACCAACCTCAGTCACGACAGAAAATCATGTTTTTTTTAATTCCTAGAAATCCAAACAGATTCCAGGAAATTCCTTCGACACTCGACGCACAGGTGACTGCGGTCCGTGTGGCAAATTAACATCCAGGGATGGAGATTCCTGTGAATTCAACTGAATCACCACCTTAACCGACCTTGGGCTACAATCGTGGGGAGAGAACAATACGAATGATTGTCGCAGACTTCAGACTCGATTCCCCCCATGAAACTAATTTCATTGTTCGACTTTTTCAACCTGGGTTATTCACCGGTCATCGGTTTAAATGTCCAAAACGGATTTTCCTGCGCTGTCCGCGCGGATAAGATCAGGAGAAAAAACACCCGGATTCGACGTGCTCAAATTTAGTACATATTCCAATTATAAAACGGACTTTAAACAGCTGTACCAATAAAAATCCAATATCTGCGAGTGAAATATCAAAGAAGCGTCTAATGGTATCGTTCGTTTCATCATGTGCCCTCCATTTGTCCAGTTAGTCTCAACGATGGGAAAAATCAGATGGAGAAAGACGAATTGTCGAAAGAACTGAGTGATTTGACATTTCGCAAACTTTTCTCTATTTCTATTTTTCTCTCTTCTTTACAACTTCCCTTTATTCTATTGCTTTCCTCCAAATTAGCCTTTTTTCTTCAAATTAACCCTTTTTAATTTCTAATTATCCTTTTTTCCCTTCAAATACCCCTGTTTAATTTCATATTACTCATTATTAACTTCAAATTATCTTTTTTAAGTTTCAAATGAACCATTTTTTACATGAATTAATTCTTTCTTTAAAGCGATAAAAAACTTGGAAGATGGTATGAAATAAATATAAACGTGTAAAGTAAAATTCCTGTGTATCAGTTTTTAAAAAATATAAAAAAAGTTGGCTCTTATAAATTTTTCCTTCAAATTAACCCTTTTTAATTTCTAATTATCCTTTTTTCCCTTCAAATACCCCTGTTTAATTTTCATATTACTCCTTATTAACTTCAAATTATCTTTTTTTTAAGTTTCAAATGAACCATTTTTTACATAAATTAATTCTTTCTTTAAAGCAAAAAAAACTTGGGAGGTGGTATGACATAAATATAAGCATTTAAGTTAAAATTTCTGTATATCAGTTTTTTAAAAATATAAAACAATTTGGCTCTTATAACTTTTTCCTTCAAATTAACCCTTTATTAGCTTCAAATTAACTATCATTAATTTCAAATTAACCCTTTTTACTTCAAATTAATCATTTTCCTTCAAATTAACCCTTTCTTCGAACATTAAAAAAACCTAAAGATTAAAAATCTAAGAAATAAAAAAAGTATATAGTTATAAATAGGATATAGTACAGGTACATAAAACTAAGCATGAAATAAAGTGATCTATTGATTTGAGATACTTTTTATAGTATAAAAAATAGTTATTAATTATTTAATATTTTAAAACAATTTTGCTTCAACAGAAAAATCTTTTATTTGTTCTTTTGTAATTAATTGTCATATTGTCTTCTATGAGCCCATTTAGTTAACATTTTTTTAAATCCTCAAATAAAAAAAAATTTTACTTTTAACGCTCATATTTCAAACCATATCCTTTTTTTTAGTTCTTAGCTACTTAAGCTTCAAATTTTTCTGATGCTTTAAAGAAAGGTTTAATCTGAAATTAAAAATGATTTGTTTGAACTTACAAAAGGGACCATTTGAATTTTTTAAAGTATAAACTAAATGGTAGTATTTCTTTTAATTTAAAAAATTCACGAATTAATATTGTAGAAGAATCGTTAAATTTTATTTTTTATTTTATATAAATTGTAATATTAATTGTAATCACATCCTTTTCTAAGAGCCCGATTATTTTATATTTAAACTACAATCCGCAAATATGAAGGAATTTAATTTAATTTGTTAACACTTTAAAGAAAGGGTTAATTTGAAATTAAAAAGGGTTTATTTGAAGTAAATAAGGATTAATGTGGTAAGAAAAAGGTTAATTTCAAATTAAAAATGGTTTATTTGAAGTAAAGAAAAGATTAATAGAAGTTAAAAAGGAAATTAAAAAAGGTTAATTTGAAATTTAAAAAGATTAATTTGGTACGAGAAAGGGTTAATTTAAAGTTAAAAAGTGTTAATTAGGCATGAAAAAGCTAAACATAAATTTCAGTTTTCGATCCATCAGCTCATCGTAGGACAAAATGGCGTAAGTAAGGGATAATGTTTATTATCGCATCCTGAAGCTCATCATCTTATTTAAACTGAGGGCTCCCGACCGTCGAGAAAGACCAGAACAACTCGTAGGGTAATAAAAGTATATAAAAAAGGGTTCTATCAGTGTTGTAAAGTTGATCGACGCCTCTAAACTGTTGTAAAGTTAACAAGGAAGCTCCTGTGCTTACACCTACATAAATACTAACATTAATAAAAAGATACGACAAAATGGGAAAAATCGAATTTTATTATTATACCCGAAAGAAATCGAAACGATTTTACACTTTTTCCAAGCTCAAATCAAATAAAATTTGAAGTGCTGGGCCGGGATTCGAACTCAAAACTTTACCGGTTAGGGCTGGAACTATAAGAAGGAGACATCGAAGGATTAAGCAACCTTACTGCTCGGCCATCAATATCCCCCGATCATAAAACGTATGCTATCATACAATAATGTTACCACTGTCAACCGTCATATCTACCATTACCAATCAAACCCGATAATCAACGAAAACACGTAAAAAACGAGAAAAAATCTGTTTACTGCAGGTTTTATAAGTGGATATAAATCGAATGTTGTGTCCGTGATGGTGGCAATCAGGCTGAATATCGGTCTGATTTCAATACGACGTTTATTGCGCGGTTTCAATGGGATTCTAAAATATTCCACGATCTTTTAAGAAGCTGGACATCCAAGAATAATGTGCCCATTGAGTCGTCGAATGTAAAAACATTCCGTGTTCCATGTGTGTGTCTTCCAAACTGCAAACTTCCGTTCACTCTAGGTCTCGCGATAAATTGTGTTAAAGCAGAATATTAGAAGATAACCTTTGCCAATTTAAATATTTAGGTATTGACCATCCCGCTGCTGAATTTACGCTTCAGGGGCTGTCTCACTTATTCTTAATTACATCACCTTTTACACACAATCTAGCTAAATAATTATCCATCTATGGGGTACTCATTATTACATCATCGGCCTCTCACACTACACATTGGCGCTAATAAATACAATCAGTCCCAACATACACAAATATATAAAAGAAATACAAAACGAGATACCTATCAAATACTCGCTGCTCGGGAAAACAGCTCTGTTTCTACAAAAAACAACTGACCCAAATAATCACTGCTGATCTCACGCTTCTAAATAAAATCTCTATACATACAAAAAGAAATACAGCAAGATTATCGAGTCGTATATAGAAGAAAACAGCACTGTTCCTCAGAAACATAACAGGAGACTCAAATACTCGCTGAAGTTCTAAAGCGACACATTTACGCTAATAAATATACTCAACTTCAATATACAAAAAAAAATTAAAAAACTGTAAAATATTCACTCGCTGCTCAAGAAAACAGCCCTGTTTCCTCAAAAATATAACAGGAGACTCAAATACTCGCTGCCGTTCAAACACTACTTATTCGCGCTAATAAATACATTCAATCTCAATACACACAAAAAAGGAAACAAAAAACACATATCAAGAAATATATACAAGAAAACCGCCGTTCCCTTTAAAAAGCGCAACAGGGGACCGAAATTATAGTTGCCCTGCTAAAGCCAAAGTTTCATATCTGGTGGCCTGCTCGCTCTCTTTGCATAGCCAAGGGACACCCTTCGATTAAATAGGAAACATCGAGCAACCCTTTACTTTGCTACGACTCTTAAACCTTTACACATAACCTCGTTAATCTAATTGAGGATCTAATTGCTGTATTCAATATGCGACCGTTAGCCCTCTAACACGATACATTCACGCTGATAAGTACACTCAATCTCACAACACAAACCAATATATATATATCAAGTACCATGGACACGGAAAAAACGAGTAGGAGACCGAAATAAACGTTCCCATCCTCACGACGTCTCATATCTAGTGGCCATCTCGCTCCCTACGTGGAGCCAAGGGAGACTCTTCGATTAAGTTGGAAACATCGAGCCACCCTTTTCATATAATCGAGCTAATCTAATTGAACATCTATGGTGTTCTCAATATCTCGCCATCTGTCTCTCACACTACACATTCCCGCTAATAAATACAATCAAACTCAATGTACAAAAAAAGAAATACAAAACGAGGTATCTATCAATACCCGCTGCTCAGCACAATACTCGTATCGGGTAGTCTACTCGCTCTCTATAGCCGAGATCACCTTTTAGTGATATGTTTACTTGCATTTATTAAAATTGTAAATGAAGTAATTTATTATTTATTATTGTATTTGTAGTTTTAATTGTAAACGTATGATTAGTAGGAGTTTGTGAGGTGCGATCTGGTGTGACATAGCTTTTACAAAAACATTTTCTTTATCATGCCAACGTTTCGATCTTTATTGAGATCATCTTCAGAGTCTGGGATAAACAATGTTTGAATTTTAAAAATACATGTAGGATGTGTAAAAAAAGACATGTGAAAATTTTAGATTAAAAAAAAAGAATGAATTTATACAATGCTAGAAAATTTTAGATGTATATATACATAAAACAGCAATACTGAACTCACCTGCACTCTCAACACGACACACAAGAATGACACATCTGCACGGAAAACAAACACTTTGAGTGAGCACAAATACTGTATAGCATTGTATAAATTCATTCTTTTTTTTAATCTAAAATTTTCTAGCATTGTAAAAATTCATTCTTTTTTTAAATCTAAAATTTCCTAGCATTGTATACATTCATTTTTTTTAATCTAAAATTTTCTAGCATTGTATAAATTCATTCTTTTTTTTTAATCTAAAATTTTCTAGCATTGTATAAATTTATTCTTTTTTTAAATCTAAAATTTTCTAACATTGTATAAACTCATTCTTTTTTTAAATCTAAAATTTTCTAGCATTGTATAAATTCATTCTTTTTTAAATCAAAAATTTTCTAACATTGTATACACTCATTCTTTTTTTAAATCTAAAATTTTCTAGCACTGTATAAATTCATTCTTTTTTTAAATCTAAAATTTTCTAGCATTGTATAAATTCATTTTTTTAATCTAACATTGTCTAGAATTGTATAAATTCATTCTTCTTTTTAAATCTAAATTTTTCTAGCATTGTATAAATTCATTCTTTTTTTAAATCTAAAATTCTTAAGCATTGTATAAATTCATTCTTTTTTTAAATCTAAAATTTTCTAGGATTGTATAAATTCATTCTTTTTTTAAATCAAAAATTTTCTAACATTGTATAAACTCATTCTTTTTTAAATCTAAAATTTTCTAGCACTGTATAAATTCATTCTTTTTTTAAATCTAAAATTTTCTAGCATTGTATTTTTAAATCTAAAATTCTTAAGCATTGTATACTCATTCTTTTTTTAAATGTAAAATTTTCTAGCACTGTATAAATTCATTCTTTTTTTAAATCTAAAATTTGCTAGCATTGAATAAAGTCATTTTTTTAGTCTAACATTGTCTAGCATTGTATAAATTCATTTTTTGCTAATCTAAAATTTTCTAGCATTGTATAAATTCATTCATTTTTTTAATCTACAATTTTATACCATTGTATAAATTCATTTTTTAATCTAAATTTTTCTAGCATTGTATAAATTCATTCTTTTTTTAAATCTAAAATTTTCTAGCATTGTATAAATTCATTCTTTTTTTAAATCAAAAATTTTCTAACATTGAATAAACTCATTCTTTTTTTAAATCTAAAATTTTCTCGCACTGTATAAATTCATTCTTTTTTTAAATCTAAAATTTTCTAGCATTGTATAAATTCATTTTTTTAATCTAACATTGTCTAGAATTGTATAAATTCATTCTTTTTTTAAATCTAAATTTTTCTAGCATTGTATAAATTCATTCTTTTTTTAAATCTAAAATTCTTAAGCATTGTATAAACTCATTCTTTTTTTAAATCTAAAATTTTCTAGCACTGTATAAATTCATTCTTTTTTTAAATCTAAAATTTGCTAGCATTGAATAAAGTCATTTTTTTAGTCAAACATTATCTAGCATTGTATAAATTCATTTTTTGCTAATCTAAAATTTTCTAGCATTGTATAAATTCATTCATTTTTTAATCTACAATTTTATACCATTGTATAAATTCATTTTTTTTAATCTAAATTTTTCTAGCATTGTATAAATTCATTCTTTTTTAAATCTAAAATTTTCTAGCATTGGCTAACGGTCACTAAACACCGCACATTTGTAAACGTAATTTTGAAAAATGAAGGTAAGTTGCTTTTATCAAGTGCTTCAACATTTAAATTTGTTTGTAAACTCATGTAGCCCAAATAGAGGAACAGGTGGTCACATAAAAGAGCCAATGGCAGGGTTACAGTCATTGGAAAAAATAAAAATATTATTAAATGCAAAGGGGCATTTCTTGCCTTTGTTACTCCATGAAGAATTTGTTCAGTGTGCTAAAGTTTCGATTCTTTCTTGTTTTCTTAGTTACCCTGTTTCTGTTCTTTTAAAATTTGGCTCGAGTCAAACGCCTGTGCCGAACTGGCATCGCGCACCCGCACGTCAACGCTGGAAAAACGCATCACAGCACTCATGGTTATATGATTACAAATCGTTCTGGAGCCGGTGTTTGGTTTCTTTCGACACTTATCGAGTTTCGTAATCGAAAATAAAAGAAACCGTTTGGGAGTAATGCGAGATGTCGTCTGGCCGATGTGGGCAGGCTTTTTCCTTTTGTACGCCCTTTATCCGGCACAGAAACTATAAAACGCATGGAAATACTGACATTAAAAAAGGGAAATTATACCGGCCTGTCGACATTTCCCGGGATCCGCTTATTTATCTCGACTTTGTAATATTTCTGGCCAATAAGACAATTTTGCGGCCCACTCGAGGCGAGTGAATTTTTAGCGCCGGCCCACCTGCATACCACAGGTCCGCTAAAACACCCATACACCTCTGTATCTTTAATCGTTGCATTCCTTCTTGTTATTCTCCGACTTTCTTCCTTTTATAATATCGATCCAGTTCTCAACAAACTGCACTTCAAAGGTCATGTTTTAACACGATTTCTCCTTTGTACAGATTTTTCAAAATGTTTAATTAATTTGATTTGTTATAGAGGGAATGGAATTAGTAAAAAAAAGTAAATTTACAAAAAGGGTTAATTTTATCTGTAAAAGAGTGGATTTAATTTGCAAAAACGTAGGTAAATTTGCAAAAGGATGAATTTGATTTCCAAAAGGATGAGTTCGAATTGCAAAACAACGAATTCAATTCGCAAAAGATAGAATTGATGTACAAAAGGTGAATTCCAGTGGCAAAAAAGTGAATATAACTCGCAAAATGATAAAGCCAATGTATCAAGGGTGAACTGAATTTGCAAAAGGGTGAATTTGATTAGTAAAAGAGTAATTTTGATTTGCAGAAGGGTAAATTTTATTAGCAAAAAATGAATTTAATCTGCAAAAAAGTTAATTTAACTTGCAAGACCGGAATTTGGTTGTAAAAGGTTCAATTTAATTTGCAAAAGGATAAAACTGAATGTGCCAAGGGAGAGTTTGATTTGGAAAAATGGCGAATTTCATTGCAAAAGGGTGAATTTAATGTACGAAAGTATAAAATTGATTTCTAAAGAGTGAACTTGATTTGTAAAAGAGTGAATATAATTCGGAAAATCGAAGTTAGTGAAACAGATTTTTCAAGGATGAATTCCATTTGCAAAATAGTGAAATTTATTCGTAAAAGGGTGAATTTGACTTGCCAAAGGATAAGTAAAATCGATCTCTAAAGGGTGAAGTTTATTCGCAAAAGGGTGAATTCGATTTGTTAAATGGTGAATTTTATTCGTAAAAGGGTGAATTTTATTTGCAATATGATGAATTTAATTTGCTAAAGGATAAAATTTGTCGCTACAGGGTGAATTCAATTTGCAAAATGGTGAATTTTATTCGCAAAGGGTGAATATTATTAATAAAAGGGTGAATTTGATTTGCAATATGATGAATTTAATTTGCAAAAGGGGGAATTTAATTTGCTAAAGGATAAAATTGATCTCTAAAGTGTGAATTTTATATGCAAAATAGTGAATTTGATTTGCAAAATAGTGAATTTGATTTGCAAAATAGTGAATTTGATTTGCAAAATGGTGAATGTCATTAATAAAAGGGTGAATTCAATTTGCAAAATGGTGAATTTTATTCGCAAAGGGTGAATATTAGTAATAAAAGGGTGAATTTGATTTGCAATATGATGAATTTAATTAGCAAAAGGGGGAATTTAATTTGCTAAAGGATAAAATTGATCTCTAAAGTGTGAATTTGATTTGCAAAATAGTGAATTTGATTTGCAAAATGGTGAATGTTATTAATAAAAGGGTGAATTTGATTTGCAATATGGCAAATTTAATTTGAAAAAAGGTGAATTTAATTTGCTAAAGGATAAAATTGATCTCTAAAGGTTGAATTTGATTTGCAAAAGGGTGAATGTAACGTGTAAAACATGTCCAACTCTCAAATATATATAATACAACCGACTATCGTACATTTCCTCGATAGATTTTATTCATCGAAGGGCATGCTATAAAAGAAACGTATCTGCTACGAATTGAATTCCGTACCGATCGCAGTTGCGGTGTTAAATCAGGATCAATGTTTCATTTCGAACGTTCACATCTGCAATAATTTATATTTCCGGTTGCATTGCAAGCACACCACTATGAAAAATGAACACCTAACTCAGGTTAGATAGTTATTAAACTTCTCACAGTAGATAGTTAGAGAAGACTTAAATTGAAAGTGGACAGTTTACACAAGCGGCATAGTAAATTTTTACTGTTTCATACAACTTGAGCTTAACAAAGAGCATGTTGGAAGAAAGCTATAAGTTAAATAATTATTTTCTAAATGTAAATAAATAAACCCGTGTACAAATTCACTGAAGATTTTGAATGTATGATTAACTTCATTGTTAAAAAAAAAACTTATGCCTATGAAAAGATCTTGACTTGATACTTCTACGATCAGTACTTGTGCGACTAGATTTTTCATCCGATTGTGAATTTTGATTTAAGGTCTAATTGGGCGAAATAGCAGTGTCTTGAAGCAGTTAAACGAGGTCCGTGTACAACCGCAATTCAAAAACACGCGAGTCCAAGCCCGTAGATCTGAAAAAGGCGGATTTTTCAGCGAAATTGTTCTCGCACGAGGGGGGGAGGAATAGATTTAATTTTGTAAGTAACATGATGGTGATTGTTGGTGTGTGTAGGAGAGATGGTCCAGAGAGGAACCCGGTCCGAGAGAACCGGTCTCTCTCTCTCTTCCTCTCGTGGCTCAGAATCGTTCAATAACCTTCCTCGGCCGAGCGACGAATCGCGAGCCCTCACCCTCTTCCTTTCTTTGATTGATAACCGTCCCGATGGACGGTCGGATTTCGATCTACGCCAAAGTCGAAATAAAAAAAAAATCGGAAAAAAATTAATAAAGAGTTGTCATTATTTGGCGAATCACGTGTGAAAATACACATTGATAAGAAAAAAATTTTCACCGCGTATTTAGATTTTTCACGAAATTCGAAATAATTTCCACGACGGGTGGTGCGTGATGCAAGAACGCTCTACACCGCGACCTATAGCTTGACCTTTCCCTCCTTTAAAGAAATGATCGCACTTTTATTTAGCGCCAACCGTTTGATCAAATTTTGAACAAATTTTCCGTTGGAATTTCTTATTGACACAGACACGACAGCCTAAGATCGGCGAGGAGTCGGGGTGGGACATTAATCCCGTCTCTAATACTTCAGAGAAGCCTTATCAAACGATAACACTTAATTACATTTACTTTCGCTTCTACCGCTAATAAATGAACTTTTTGAAAAAAAAAAAAGGCATAAAAGGGAGGGACTCGAGACGCTTCTTAAGGAAAAAGGAGCCTTCAATGGTCCAAATAACGTTTTCATCTACCTATTTTAGTCCATGGGCAGGTTGTACAATTATCCACAGACTAGAAGCAATTATGTTTGAATAACTTGGTTTTTTGAAAGGAATATTCTTGAAATAGTAAAGTATGATTTCTTCAAAACTACAATAACCGTTCTGTTTGTAAATTTTATATATATATAATTTTGTAATCAAATAAAGTGAATTATCAGAACCTAAAAATTTTCGTGAAATATTAAACGATACCAGGTGATTTATGATGTATGCTGCATTAATTTCGACTGGGGGCGGGGGTCGGATAGGAAAGAAACTGGTAACGTTACCAACTGTCAGAAAGGCAAGAAAAAAAAATCGCCGATTCGCTTTTTTAAAAAGGTTTTGTAAATGCGAAATAACCTGTTGGTAGTCCTGATGCGGCAGCGAAATGACGGGAGATCCATCTGAAGTTCTCGAGGGAATGTTTGAGACTGGAGGTCGGTGGAGTAGTGGGGTCCCGTCCCACTTTGCCCACCTTTACTGCCGATTTAACCTGTCCTCTCACAGACTATCGTCACATTTCTCCTTCGAGGGCTTCTTCCATTTTGGCCCGACGCCCGGACTCGGGAGGACGTCGCGTCCCATGCGAGGAACGGTTTCCGAGTTGATCGAGACCCTCGGCATGCCCCCCGGGCCACCCACTCCGGACCATTCTGTCCATAAATCGAACAGAACACTTTTTTAAAATAAGAAACGTACTAGGATTCATCCTTCCGTTAATTGCATTTTTAAACAATCCAGCGATTTAAATAAACCCAGTATCAAAACATAATCCAGGATTTATTTGCGTACCTTTATCCTCTCTCCTAATTCCACAATATTTTATTGAAATTTCAAAATTAGGAATATTTATCTCTCGATCATAAAGCATATTTTAAAAAAGTCATTGCTATATTGCAATTTTAGGTGAAAAATAGGCACACTTCGAAACCAACTTTTAATATTGTAAATCCACCTATTTGTACCTGGTACCATTCAAGCCCAGTAAAGGAAATGAATGCTGAAAGAGAGAGCGATGAAGACTGAAAAATAGGTACTGAGGACGGGTGAGATAAAGACTATGAGATAGACAGAGAGATATGCAGACTGAGAGAGAGAGCGAGATGAAGTCAGAGAAAGACCGAGAGAGATATCAAGACCTAGAGAGAGAAACAGAGAGAGGAACACTGAGAGAGAGATGAAGACAAACGGAGAGATAAAAGATTGAGAGGAAGGACGAGCGAGTGGAAAACCGAGAGAAAGATATATAAAAACAGTGAGAAATAGGGAGATGTATAAGACTGAGAGACAGATTTGATGACTGAGAGAGATGAAGACATACAAAGAGAGATATAAAGACTGAAAGAAGGATATGAAAGATATATATACTGAGAGATATATAAGGCAGCGAGATATTAAGATTGAGAGGGAGGACAAGAGAGAGGAAGACTGATAGATATATAAACAGAGAGAGAGAGAGAGAGAGAGATGTATAAGACTGAGAGAAATGTATGATGACAGAAAGCAGAAAGAGGACGGGAGAAGGGAAGACTAAGAGAGAGGGAAAGATGAAGACCGAAAGAAAAATTGAGAGGGAGAGAGAAAGAGAGGAGGGCGGGAAAGATGAAGACTGAATGAGAGAACGATGAAGCCTGAGAAACAGGGATAAAGGACGGGTGCGATAAATACTATGACTGAGAGAGAGAGAAATGAAAACGGAGAAAGAGAGATGAAAACAGAGAGAGAGAGAGAGAGAGAGATTAAGACAAAGAGTGATAGAAATGAATAGAAAGAGAGAAACATGTAGACAAAGAGAGCGAGAAATGAAGACGGAGAGAGAGAGAGATAAAGACAGAGACAAACCGAGACAGATAGGAAGACTGAGGGAGAGAGGGAAATAGAGAGATAAATATATAGATAGATAGATAGATAGATAGATAGATNGAGAGAGAGAGGGAGAGAGAGAGAGAGATTAAGACAAAGAGTGATAGAGATGAATAGAAAGAGGGAAAGATGTAGACAAAGAGAGCGAGAAATGAAGACTGAGAGAGAGAGAGAGAGAGATAAATACAGAGAGATGAAGACAGAGGGAGCGAGAAATGTTAGAGATGTATAAGACAAACAGAGAGATATATATAAAGACTGAGAGAGCGATATGAAAACTGAGAGAGAATATGAAGATTGAGAGAGGTAACGGGAGAGAGGAAGACTAAAAGAGAAATATGAAGACTTATACGTAAGACTGGAGAGAGAGAGAGAGAGAGAGAGAGAGAGAGAGAGAGAGAGAGATATGAAAACTGTGAGAAAGATATGAACATAGAGAGAGAAGACGGGAGAGAGATAAAGACTGAAAGGGGAGGGAGAGAGAGGAGAGATGTAGAGTAAGAGAAAGAAAGAGGAAGTGAGGGGGAGGAAGATTGGCAGAGAAAAGTAACGAGTAATTAAAACGATCCGATTGATCCTAAGACTCGTTGAGGCACACCTTTCTATTGTCCCGTGCGGATTGAATTTAATAAATCTCTCGGGCTAATCCCGAAATTCACGCCCGACGACCGTGCTAGGTCTTTTGTACACGCTTGCAAGAGAAGACGATGAATTTATTACTTCGATTGTAAATGTTAAACTGTTTTAACGCAAAAGTAAACCGTGCAAAGATAACATTTCGTTGGAAAGGAAAGACTAATTTACCCTATCCATTGGATAAAAGGAAATATGACTGTACTTGAAAGATGGGAGAGGCTCGACAAAAAGCGTTATACACATTTCAATTCAAATTCATTTTTTTTTCTTCTTAAAAGATTTTATAAGCTCTCAGACGTTTCTGAACCGTTTGGTCCACAATTGGTCACCGTATCGAATAAAATAATGTATTAGGAAAATTATAAAAGCATAAAATGTCTAAAAACTCTTCGTTTTAACCGAACGGTTATTGGGCAATATAAATGGAAAGCATAAAGACCTACAGGTTTGTGCTTTGCAAGATGGCGTAACCGAGATCGGCAGATACCCGTTTCATCTCCCATAAAGGAGCTCGTCGTTTGGCAAAAGGCAAAGAAAAAAACCAATAGAAAACAGCATGAAATGAAATGGGATGATTTGTATGCAATCTCGCCTCAATACAAGGAAGTATTGTTTGTTATACATGGAATGTCTGAAGAAGGAGGTGACCTTTGTGGGAGAAGGAGACGCTCGGGGCGAGAGATCTGCTCAACAACGCCTACCACCAGTTTCAAAGACCTACTCACACACACACCGGATTTTACGCAACCATGCTTCAAATTTACTACCACACATTTAAAAAACGCTCAACATGATGACTAGGGATATTAAATAATATATAAAGTAGGTCGAAAGTAGCTGGTCAGTGATAATCACAGTTAAATGATATTGTTTGTTCTTCCGACACTTTTGTACAACCCTGATAACGATGTAATCGACGAGAATTCAGGAATCACGATCTGCTACTGCAAGACCTTCCGTCGCCTTTTTTCCCTTATTTCAGTTATTCCGTATTTAATAGGAATAAATTAAATTAAATTAATTACTTCACTAAACAGCTCCCCGTGGCCACTTCATAAGTCGCTGAGAATCGAATCCTGATTATATGACATTAGAAAATATGGTAAAAAGGGGGGAAATTCGAAAGGTTTTTAGGTTAGATGAGGTGTTGGTGTCCGAGGGGATCGAAGTCGCGATAGATTATGTGGTTCGAGCAGCATAAAACATAGATAAAAAGAATAATTAATTGGAATTGATTATTTGGAAATCGTGAGATGCGGTCTCGTGTGACGTAGGTTTTGAAAAACATTTTCTTTATCGTGCCACGTTTCGATCTTTATTGAGATCATCTTCAGCGCTCAAAGGTTTTCCGTGTAGATGTGTCATTCTTGTCTGTCGTGTTGAGAGTGCCCACGACTAATCAAATAGATTACACATTTGAAAAATGGCAAAAGGAGGGAAAATCCTAAAGATGGGGTTGATATGGGAAGTTAGTGTCCGAGTGGATCGAAGTCACGATATCTCAAGTGGTGGAGCAGCGGCGTATTTAGCCCGAAGGTCGTGGGTTCAAATCCCGCTCGTGACACTGACTTTTTATCAGTCAACCAAAACCTTAATTAATTGAAAAAACTTCTTTTTTTTGCCTCGTTGTTATACACTAGCCAACGAACCGATTTTGAGGACCGTGCATCCACCAGTAGCCAGATGCCACCATCCCGGCCGCAGCGAACTTGAAAAGACTTTAGAGTAAGTTAGAAGATAAAATTCTGAATTGTTTCTATAGATTTCAACCGATGTATGATTTTTGTCAGCATGAACATCCTATTTAAGGGCTTCAAAACATGCTCCACACATACAGGAATTGTTTCGTAAAAAAAAATCAGTCTACTTTTTGTCCAATTATACTTGCAGTAACAATAACATGGGCATCATAGATATTGAAATACTAAATTATGACTTAGCAAAGTAGGCTAAAATATTTATTTAGTTACGCACGTTGATATTCGTTAGCTAGTTTTACTTACCAAAGTAGACTAAACTATTTTTTTACCTTGAAAAATGCTGGCTTTCATTTTTCCCACCTGTAAAATCCCCTGAATACAAATTTTCGGGAAAATCAAAAATATTTTTTTACCTCAGATTTTTCCTCTTCCAAGTCATTTCGATTTTATTAGAAAATCATAAAAAAAGCGATAATTCTGAAACGACTCCACTAATCTTCGTGAAACTTTATAGCAACTCAGAATCCCATAAACTGCACATAACCATAAACTTCCATAAACCTTGCCTCTCTACAAAAATTAGCCTAGAAATATATAATAGAATGTCAGCTTTTCAACTGTTGTTATAAGAAACAATTCGATAAAATCCAGGGGAGTTATGAATTTTTAAGTTGGACGCCGTACATGGGAAAAAATAAAATACTCTCTGTTTTGCCCAAAAATGTAATAAATTTTGTTTCCTATAAAAATTCGTATTTAGTCTTCAAAAATATGCTCAAACTCATAAACAAATAGTTTTCTAAAAAAATGTTTTTAGACCAAATTCGTCCAATTAAAATTTAATCTATCCATTAGGCAGCATCTTAGATATTTAAATTCTTTATTTGCTACCAGGCAACTTAGCAAAGTAGACTAAACTTTTTTTTAACCTTGAAAAAATTGGTATTCATTTTTCGCACATGTAAAATCCCCTGAATACAAATTTTCGGGAACAAAAAATTTACCTCAGATTTTTCCTCTTCCAAGTTACTTCAACTTTATTCGAAAATCATAAAAAAGCGATAATTCTGAAACGACTCCACTAATCTTCATGAAACTTTATAGTAACTTAGAATCCTATTAACTGCACTTAAGGGCATAAACCGAGTCTTCGTAAAAAATTAGTACCAAGATATCAAATAAAACATTTAAGCAGTTCTTGTTTTCATCGTTACTTTTCTCACCTATTACGACGTGGAATTTAAATCTTATGCTTCCGGCTTTGCTTTCATTGCTCACAGCCGTGGTATGGGCATTGTAAATATCGAAATAAAAATTTATGACCGAGCGACTTAGCAAAGCAGCTTAAAATATGTTTTTAGCAAGAAACAAAATCCATACTCGTTTTCTACACCCCGAAAAAGCCCCTAATATAAATTTATGGTAAAATCAAAAAAAAAATTTTTCGGTAAAATTTTTCTCCTTCCTACCTTTGATTTTGTCAATAATCATAAAAAAATTGTGAAAACTTTGAATCGACTACATTAATCTTCGTGAAACTTTATCGCAACTTAGAATCCTATAAAACTGCCCTTAATGGCAAAATCTAGTCTGCCTATGTAAATGACCGCAAGAAATATAAAATAAAACGTCTGAGCAGTTCCTGCTGATTTCACCTTTATTTTTCTCACTTATAATAAAATACAATCTAAACCTTGTTAAAACATTTTGAAAGATAAAAAAATATTCTAAAAGGTTGTAGAAACGTCGAATTTGGATAAAATCCACGGGAGTTATGAATTTTTAAGCGAACACCGGACAACCCCACCCTAAAAATGCAAAAATTGTGTGTCCTATAAAAATTCATTTTTAAAAGCTTCAAAAGATGCTAAAAACATACTAGAATGGTTTGACCAAAAAACGTTTTTTGACCTAATTCACTTTTTATTATGCATGCAGTGTCTTTAGTATGGGTGCCATAGACATTGAAATAATTAATTTGTGACCAAGCGATTTAACAAAGTAGGCTACAATATTTTTTTACCTAGAAAAAATTTGATATTCGTTTTTCGTATTTAAAAAAACCCTCAATACAATTTTTTGGGAAATAAAAAAAAGATTTACCGCAAAAAGTTGCGCCTTCCATGCCTTTGAATTGTTTTATAAAATCATAAAAAATTGTAATGACTTTAAAAAGACTTCGCCGAATCATATGAAACTTTTAAAGTATGACAGAATGCTGTAAACAATATTCAATGGCGTAAATCTAGTCTCCATAAATACATAACCGAAGATATCAACGAAAACTTCAAGACTTTTTTTTTACGAGGGTTTGCAACAGCAGAGGTCATATAAACCCTCAGAGTGCCGGTGTTTTTGAAAAAAAAAAAGTCCATTTGTAAGTATGTCGGGTTCGAATGCAGAGCCGCTGGATTCGAACCCGGGACCTTTACCTTACAGTGTTGAGCGCTGTGTCAACGCCGAAACCGTTGCGGCCACCGACCTCCCTAAGACTTTTTGTTGATTTCACCCTTATTTTTATCATTTATAAAAACATAAAATTTAAATCTTGCTAACATACGTTGAAAGAAGAAATATTCCCCTTTCCAACGGTTGTAATAATCAATCCATATTTGTTTAGTGGTCATAATTGACCGTATTAATTATTCCAATTAATTATGTGTTTTATCTAAGGTTTTTGGTGGAGATGACAAACTTTAGATAAAAAGAATATTTAATTGTTGTAATAATTAACGAATTGGTTAAAATCTAAGAAGTGTTAAGAATTTTTAAATGGAACAACGGGGGAAAAAACGGATGTCATTGGCCGCAACATTTTAGGCGTTGACACGGCGATCATTCCTGTAAGGTAAAGGTCCCGGGTTCGAATCCGGAGGCTCTCTGTTCGAACAAGTCGTACTTACTTACAAATGGGCTTTTATCCAAAAACAACTGCACCCCCGAGGGTTCAATTAACCTCGTGGTTGAAATAGACCGGGGAAAAAGAAATTGGCCCAGGCGTATCAAGCTGATCAATAAAAACAATTCCTTTTTTTTTTTTTTTTTTTTTTTTTTTTTTTTTTTTTTTTTTTTCAGTAGAAATACATTGATGGAATTTAAGACAAATTTTTTTGAATTGTATAAATTGTTTTCCACATCCTACGTGTATTTGTTAAATTTAAACAATGTTTGTAAATCCCAGGCCCTGATGATGATCTCAATAAAGATCGAAACGTAGGCACGATAAAGAAAATCTTTTTCTGAAACCTACATCACACCACACCGCATCTCACGATTTTCGAATAATCAACAATTCCTATTTTTGATTGCGATAAAATTCGGGTTTAAAGGGTTTAAAAGTTACTTAAAACACAAATATGAATATTTTTCTTTTACAAAAAAATTTCTTTTTTTGGCCTATGAAGCGTCTTTTGGATATTGCAACTTTTTGTATATCTAGCTTCATACAATAAAATATTGCATATTAGTTTCTTATCGTATATACAAAACACAAATCGAATGATATATAATAATCGTGGAATACATACACAAAAAAGGCAGAAAAACCATATTTAAAGAAATATATATATATTTAAATTTTTTTTCTGGCACCTAAGGCTCCCATTGGTAAGAACTCTAAGGCACGTATCTAATATTTTTTGATCTGGTATCGCCAAAAAATTTTAATTAAAATCGATGGTCCCAAGATCATAGCTTCCCCCTTGTTAGACTCGAACGGCACGATAGCAGTGACCATCTTTTGTAATCAGCGTGTTATTAGCCTTGGTGCTCGAATCGCATTCTTTTAGGAAGATTCCCGTTTTAATTCAGCTGTAACCATTTTTTAGACTCAAATTAGAACAGGTTGTTTACAGACTCGACGATCTTAGAAAAAGCACCGAGGGACTGAACGAACGGAGTTACGACGTTTCATATCTCATTCATTAAACTGATTTTATTCGGCCAAATGGTAAATTACTGTTGAGTCAGTAAGTGCATCCTTATTCGGCGACCTGGTATATTAATTAAAGGTCTTATTAAGAAAATGGTGGATTAATTCCAATGCCGTATTTGGCCAGGACGGATATTGTCTGTTCCATTCATTACGCCGATTCGGTTTGTCATTATGCAGGCATTCTGTAAAACGAAGGTCACAATTAGGGCTCCTTTTAAGTTCGGTGAATAATTCGTCACCTAAACCTGTGATTAACTCAGTTCAAAAACCTTCTTTATTTCTTTCAAAGCCAAACAAGCGATTTTTATTCAAATTAATACATCCCCCTTCGGTCCCGGTCGGGTAATTGGTTTTAATTTTTTGATCGATTTCAAGGTTGGACTCTTCTCCTTGCTCAAGGTTTAAGAAATCACGACGAAACGGAAGAAAAGAAAGACCTGCACGGTGACATATGCCGAGAAAGGATTTTTTATTTTATATTTTAATAGCGAAAAAGGCACGGTGTTTTTGGTCAAAAATTGCAATCGAGAGAACAAAAGGTGACACGAACTGAGCATTTAACCGCATGCAAACCGCGGAAATTGCTGGAATCCAGTCTCAGGTTTAGCTCTGATTCTGCACGGCGGTCTCGCCCATTTTAAATGAATAATAGTGCAAGTTGGCTGCAAGCGCTATCGTGTCGGACGTGATGTGCCAAATCCACTTTACAACGACCTCCAATCCTTCCAGAAACGGCTGTACGTACAGTTCGAATTTTACGAGGAATATGTTGCCCCGTTTGACTTAAAAGCCTACAATGATGATGATGGAATGCTAGGGTTTTGCAATCACCAAGCACTGAACACTTCTAGCTTGTACTTTTCCTATTTCCTTAGCTGAGTTCAACTGACTCGATTTTTCTTTTAAGAAGTACATAGTACGTCACTGAATGTCCTTCATTTTCCCGGGTCTTCTTGGTACCTTAGATTAGGTCACATTGGGGTCTTAATTGAAAGTACCCACGTTAACATTAAATTTACTATGTCTGTTACCTTTAGAGTTCGTCCGTTTTTCCTTTAGCTCTGAGTGGACCTATTTTGAGATGGAAGGAGAGCCTGAGCTTATAGTTAGCTGTTGTATCGGACGTGATAATACGATGCCCTCCGATTTCCAGAAACGCCTGTACCGTGTGAATTTTATGACGAATAATTTGCCCCGTTTAACGTAAAAGCTGATGATGCTTTTAGCAGCCATGGAATGCTAGGAAGCGGGAGTTGTAAGTTCCCAAAGCGCTGCAGCTTTCTAGCTTATAGTACTTTTTCTGGTTTCATAGTTTAGTTCAATTGAGCCTAACTTTCTCTTAAGAAGTATGGTTGTCTCATTGGGGTCATCAGTGTACCCACTTTAACCATGACTGTACTATGTCTGCCACTTTTAGGGTTTGTCCTTTTTTCCTTTGGTTTTGCACTCCCCTAGCACTGAAGCCTTCTAGCTTGTACTTTTCTAGCTCCTTTGCTTAGTTCAATTGACTCAATGACTGAATTCAATTTCTTTTAAGAAGTACATAGTAGGGGTATTCACCATCTTTGTGTTAACCCTGTTAACTCTGTTAGGACCTGTTCGATCGAGAAAAATGATGACGTACACTTGTAAAAATCGGCTAGTTAACATTGCTCGATCTAACAGGCCAGGGCCAATGTTAGAAGTTAGGTCGAAAATGTAGTCACATTGCTATCCGTTAGGGCGTAGGTAACCAACATGGCAGCGACGAATTTAATAGCTGTTTTTTGTTTACACGTATTTTTATTCTTAAATACGCATTAATTAAATCAGACCAATACATTTATTTTGTTAATTTCTGACCTGTCCTCGTACTCTCATTCATAATAGATACACATAGATACCCCTATCCTATAAAGTTGTAAGCTGTTAGACGTTAGGATAAAGGTTAGGTATGTTGTACTCCCCAGGCAATAAAGCCTTCTAGCTTGTACTTTTCTAGTTGCTTAGTTTAGTTTGATTGATCTTTCGATCTTTTGATTGATGTTTAGTTCGATCTTTCTTTTAAGAAGTACATAGTAGGTCAATGATTGTCATTCCTTTTCCCGGGTCTTGGGTACCATGGTTTCGTCTCATTGGGGGTCCTCATTGAAGTTAACCCTTAAACTTAACCAAAACCGTCACTCACTCTAACCCTGCCTAACCTAAACTATCCTAACCTGTCCCTAACCCTAACGCTAGCTATCTCTAACTTAATCTTACCATTCCTAACCTAGTATCTCCTCACTCAACTTATGCTCTCCTTACTAATGCTAATCATTGACACGGAAATGGTCACGCAAAATATGTACATTCAGCCCAAAAACAAATTCATGTTAAAAGTAGAATTATCATTTGACGCGCATCCTTGAAAGTATGGTTTTTCCAGAATCCATTTCATATAATTGATTGTTTTGTTTAATTATTCCTCCATCATTACTACATACCTCCTAGTTCTAGGTTAGAATCCTGGCATAGAGGCTAAAGTTTGAATAGCCAATAATTTGACTAAAGTAGTGATTCAGATCTTGTTCGCGTCACCCAAACGACAAGTTGAAAGTCATCCTTTATAACAGCAATTACTTTGCTTTAGTGGACAAAATCTTTAAATTCAAAAAAGGAAAATTTCTAACTTGTTTTTTACAATTATACTTTACTGGAGTCAACTTATGAAGGTGGTGCATAGTGCGACCCTTTTATACGGAATTGTATTATACAAAAAATTCTAAGACAGGCTTGTTTAGTGTAAAGGGAAAATTCCATCAAATCGGCGGTCTTGGCAAGTGAAATTGTCTTTTGCTATGAGAGACGGATCAGTTACGACAACCGTCTTCGAAACAGACAGTCCACAGGATCCGCATGGTCGCACATACTGAAAAAATGTGCTAAAAATAAAAAAACACTAAAGGTCACAGTCTGGTGATCGATGGCGGATGTCATCAATTATTCCTTTTTGCGACAAAGTTCTTCGGGACACTCGGTTCGACTTGATGAATCTCGGGGAAAAAATGGGCAGGTGGTATAGAATCCGTAGCAACGCGTGATCTTGGCATTCTTATTCGACACAATTCTTTTTCTGACCTGCCCTCCAGAATGGGGAGTGTCGTCCATATATTTGGTGAGAAAAATAATATATTTCACGGTTCGGAAAAAAGTCGCTAAATTTACAAAAATTAAATCGGTGATCGATAGCAACGCTAGGATAGAACAATGTGAGTAAAGGAACGAGCCAGACGAGTCGTCCTACTATTCAAACATGTCTTTGTGTCATTCTCCAGCCTAGGCGAAGCATAAAATTTTACGAAGGAGAAGAGTGCTCGCTGCATTCTTTTACTCGTTGTAACATGTGAAAATCTTCCTTACCCGTTTGAATCATTGTGTGCACACAGTTCCGACATTCCGTTCATTCTTGGTCACCGTTTTTGATCCATTCCCCATCTGGAAAATGACTGTTACACCAGGACATAAATTGAAATTTACAATCCCTGCCGTTTGAAAACGTGGATTCTACCTTAGACAATGGCCTCTCAGAACAATATCCTTACTACAAAAGACGGTGTTTATTCGAGCGAGTCGGAGCACGACTTGAAATTGAAATGATCACAAATGTGGCCTACACGCACGTATTTGTTTTCTCTGATACACACATTTACTATTTATGCTAACTTTTATGAATTTTACTATTGACATTCCTTTTTGACCGAATTTTCTTGATACCACATTTCCTACGGCCCTAGTCAAAGATTCAGGGGCGCATGTTTTCTCATTTCTTGGTATAGTGAAGTTCAGTTTACATTAATTTCTCACAAACCCCTAATTGGTGGCTGGGTCGACGAACAAGCTGATGCCCATTTAATCACGAGGACTAAAGCTCAACAAAAACAAGCAACCCAAAAATTAAATATTGGCAAATCAATGCATCACAGGGATAAGTACTACAACCCTAGCTGCCTTAGATACACTACTAAATCTACTACCATTGAAAACTTTTAAACAAGGAGAATTAAGGAACAGCTAATACAGACTTCAGAAACAAATAAATTGGATGGGGACTAAATATTTCGAGCATACAACGAGATCAGACAGCCAAGCAGTCATAAAAGCACGTAAAAGGTCGTACCAGAACCTCCAAAGGCAGGAAAAACATAACCTAACCTCTCGGTTGCCAGATCACAAAAGAATTTTAGGTCAAACTCGCAAACACATTGCTAAAGTTAGATGGTAAAACATAATGGGGTGACCTCTGCATCGGTCTCTCTGGCAGAGAACACGTACGTTTCCAATATAATCAGTGGATACATCCAAAACTTCCAAAGCCTGGAAGCACGTAACCTAACAATACCTTAGGTTTGCAGTCAATGACATAATACTTCTTAAGGAAAAGATCGAGTCGATTTAACAAAACTTACAAACTAAGGAAAGTACAATAAGCCGGACTTCTACAGTGAATGACGAATACCAAACAGTCTGAAAATATTATGCAATGAGGCAGGAACTGCCACCCGTACCATCTTCGAATGCCAAGCAACCAGCAAAGATCTATCTTGGGTGTCAAGATAACCCGAGAAAAATAATTCCAACAATGACAGACTTACTACTACTTAAAAGAAGGATCGAGTCAATTGAACAGAACTAAGGAACTAGGAAAAGTACAAACTAGGCTTCAGCATATGCGGTGTACAAAATCAAAGGAAAATTGGACGAACTCTAAAGGTGCCAAACATAGTAGGTTAGCGAAGGGTAAGATTAGTTTAGGTTAGGTTAGGGTACCTTCAATTATATCACCCCTGCTTTTTCCCTGGTCGATTTCGAGTTCCCAAGGCCCGTTTGCTTTCACCGAATAAATATTCGGTGATATTTTGAAGGTATCCTTTGGGTTAGGGACAGGTTGGGATAGTTTAGTTTAGGCATAGTTAGGGTTAGAGTTAGGGACGGATCGGAATAAGTTAGATAGGGCTTCAACGGGTTGGATTGTTCGTTGGTTGTTTGGGTTCGAGACTGGTTAAGTAGGGTTTAGGGAACAGTCAAATTAGGTTAGTTTCAGTATGATTAGTCGATGGGTTAGGCAGGAATAAGTGTTAGGTTAGGGTTGGGGACGGGTTAGGATAAATGTTTTTGTTTTTCTTTCTCTTTGCTTTCGAAATTGGAAGCAGAGCTATAGATTAGGTTCCATATATGTGAGTCAATATTTTCCATGAAGCAGAAAAAATAAATATGCGAGTACGAAGTACACGTTTCTGTTTCTGTTTTGTTAGGTTAGGATTCAATTTAGGGACAGGTTATGTTAGCTAGTGTACGTTTAGTGCTGGGAACTGTCTAGGTTAGGGTAATTAGGGTTACAGTTAGAGATGGGTTATATATCCATGCGAATGAAAAATGCGAGTGCGCGTTTTTTAATATTTTTTTGCTTATAAATCTGTTTTCTATTTGGCCAATCCATTTAAATTTCCAACTTTTTAATTTATTTGTACGATTTCTTTTGGAGGTGTGCGAGTTGATGAACTGAACTGGTATACGTAACATATATGTAATGTCGTGAAATGTATCCGATCATCTTGGGTCCACTTAACCTCACTGTTTTTGCGTGTTAAACTGCGGGTTGATCGCTAACGAAGATGATAAAATGTTGAAAAGCGTCTGACCAATCCATAGGGAGAACAAAATTTCATAAATAACCTAGTTATAGATCGTCATTTTTATTACACTCTTGTAGGCGGGGTCGAGTGTTCGAGTCCCACAGTCAGTCCGGAAATTTCTGATCTAGCCCCATTCTCCATCTCGTCTTGGTCAAATTTTAAACCTTTTGTTCGTCATCTGTGACTCGTTAAGAACGCAGAATACACTTTTTGAGTGAGGGTTATAATATTTAATCTAATTTGATGGACATCAGCGCAACACGTCGATGTCTGTATACAAGTTCGAAGAGTCTGTAGGCTTCAATAAATGAAATGAATATCGGCATTTTCCATTAAATTATCGGGACCGAAGTATTACATGAGGAACCGGCTGAAACTGAACCTCGTTGAGCCTGATTCGATACAATCCGGTCGCCACCTGATTTACAATCGCTATTCTGGACCGCCTATGTCGAAGTGGCATTGTGCCCCCCCTTCGGATTCCACAAGACTATGTTGCAAGTTTTGAGCACGGGTCCCCGGATCATTATAACAAATGCGTCAATTAACCCCGAAAAGCCCCGTCAGATTTAATCATTCCAACATATTGAAATTATTGGTGTGAGCTTCATTAGAGGGGAACGTAACACCCAAGGACGAAAACCTACTCAAAGCACTAGCGTTGGGTAAAAAATTTAACATATCACTTATATTGTCCTTCTTCTGTCTCCTTCTCTTTCTTCCAAATCGGTTTATCTGTATCGAGAAAAAAAAATTTACATGAGAACACCGGGAGTCCAGTAAACGAGTACACTTGTCATCTGCCTCTGTGAAATGCGTCACAACAGTTTTAAACTTAAAAAAACAAGAAAAAGGAAAACTACCTTGGATCGGTTTTCTTTTCACCGATCAGAGTAAGAACATTCTGCGTTTCAGCTTGAACTCACGGCCGAGTCGGACGTTTCGAATCATTTAGAGACATGCTCCCTTGGGGCAAAAAGTAAAGTAAGCACGTATCAGCAACGGAAGTTGGCTTGCGACTTTGGATCATAAAGAAATCCAGCTCATTGTGTACGAAGCGAACCTCAGCGGGAAAGTCCTGACGACGACTTCGTGCAAATCGAGTGTAAATACGGATCCGACCATGTTTAGAACCCGAAGCAAAGCTCGCTAAAGTTCTAACGTCTAGCATTTACAAGTTTTGAATTATAAATAGGTTTTATTCTTCATACTCGTAGTTATTGCAATATATATAAAAGAAAAAATATACATAGAGATAAAAGCTGTTGTAACTAACTGAATATTAAGGTAACCAAATTAAGTTAATATAATTTTTGTAAGAATTAGTATTGTATCTTTATACAATTATTAATTATTTTGTATGTATATTTAGGAATTTTTTTTTTGACGAGGATTTGCAACAGCAGAGGTCATATAAACCCTCAGGATGCCGGTGTTTTTGAAAAAAAGCCCATTTGTAAGTATGTCGGGTTCGAATGCAGGGCCGCTGGATTCGAACCCGAGACCTTTACATTACAGTGACGAGCGCCGTGTCAACGCCTAAACCGTTGCGGCCACCGACGCCCCAGGATTATTATTGCTAAGTACGATAAATGTAGGATAAATGGGCAGGCATATTAGCTGTACTGTATAGGACAACCAGGTATATGTTATATTTCTCATATAATTCGTAATTTCGTTTTCTTGAAAACTTAGGTTACGATATTTTAAACAAAAGTTCATAATTTTCAACCTTGTTGATTATCAATTAAATTTTTACTGTCTATGGATGGGAAACATCCCTCGAAAGCTCGGACGGACGGACATGTGGTGATTATAAATGGGTAGGTGTATTGACTGTACTATGTAGGTTAAGGTTGATGGAGGTTATATTTCTGATATAATTCGTAATTTTCTTATTCTTGAACGTACGCTACCTTACTGTAACAAACAAATCTAAAAAACAATCGACCCTATTTTTACATGCGGAGCAGGATTGTGGAGTACCACGAAGCTATCCAATATCCAATTAATCGAAGCATTCTATTCAAAGCTCATTAGACGTATCTAAGCTCCCAACTACGTCTGTTACCTCACCCACTGACCTCATCCCTTCGTTCTGAACTTGTTCATTCCCTACAGGTCCATTTTACCCTTTCATCTCACCCAATCCCTTCCGTTTAAGACCTGTTGATTATCTCCTATCCGAGAATACTCCAGGTCACCTTAGAAGTCTTTTATCTTTACTCTTTTAAGTCGTGAATTCGAGGTCATTAGCCTGTCTAGATACAGCCCAAAGAAAAGGACGTTGTCGATAGAAAGGGTGAGAGGTTATACATTGGGGGGTAGAGTAAGGGTGAAGGTAGTGATTGTGTAGTCGTACTGTTCTTAGTACAGTAATAGACCGTGGAAGCTTTGGGACCTATTCTCTACATGTCTGAGAATCTGACCCATACTCTTATGCCTTTGCCAGGTAAGTAGTAGGATGAGGAAGTGAGTGTAGTATAGGATGTATTTGAGTTTCCAGAGCAAACCAGGTGCCTGACATGATTGAAAGCCTGTTCGACCTCGAGAAAGACCGCCGTGCTTCCCGAATTAGTGAGGTTATAGCAGGTTAGAGGCAGGGTGATGCATGTGAAGGTTATGTTTTGTGATTTTGCACTGTTGATTTTGATTCACCATTTTATAATAATTTTTCGAGGGAATATAGTGTCTGGAGGGTGAGCTATAGCGGTGGTTGAGTTGGAGGTAGAATAGCAGTATCATCAACTGTTCAACAATATATACTGAATACAATAACAAAGGATCCTGAGGTACATAGCTAACCTATCTCACCTGTAGACATCCTGGATTAGCCCGTGCTCTTAAGAACCTGCCACGTAGGACTTAAAGATTTGCAAGTGTACATATGATAAAAAGGTCTTGAGCCGCAATAATTTCTCAATTTCGTTCGCTACCGAGACTCCCGCTACATCAGGCTCACTGACTTCAATCCACGAACTTCAACCAACGGCTTAACCCAATGACATCGGCCTTTATCAGGACCACCAAACATCCCAGTCATTAAAAATAGTGAGTCTGGAGGGTGAGCTATAACACGGTCGTAGTTGGATAAAATTGGCAGTGTCATATGTTCAGCAGTTACTGAGTGCAGTAAAGGACCGAGCAACCCTGAGATATCTACCTCTACCTATCTGTCGATCAGACCCAAACTCTAAAGCTCTAAAGCACCTATCAGTTACGACTTGAGGATTTTCAAGTGAGTATAGATTGGTTAATCATGAGTTTCCAGAACAATCCCCATCTTTTAAAAAAATCCTCTGCTCGTTTAATAAATAAAAATAAGTTGTTGAGTTAAGTGGGGGGGGGGCTTGCAGACCCCCGCTGCCGTGGGTTCAATTCTTCCCATCATTCCTGGAATTTCTGATCCTCTCCCTTTAAAAAGCATAACCTAATGATCGTTCCTACTCTGGCTGATAAGTAAAAACATAAAAGTATTTAAATACATTAAAAAACAAGAAATTTTACTATTGCTTAGTTATGTTAGGTCCGGAGTCTACGCTGTTCATTTTTTGGGCCAGTCGTTGTGAATTAAAATTAATAATAGGAAAATAGTTTTTTTTTAAGTTTATCAGAGATTGAGACTTTAGGCATTTTTTAAACAAATTTGTGATGATGTCGAGAAATAGGCTGGACACTTAGTCATTTTCCAACCTTAATACAAAACTCGATGAATACACTTAAAAATAAAACTTTCAACTTGAGGACATGAAATTTGTATTTTTATATAAAATAAAGTCCATTTTACAAAGAAATAATTAAATATCCATGCTTTGTAAGGGAAATACCATGTCGCCCCTATATTAGTAAAGATTAATCGGTTCTTTTAAGTAATTATATTTTATTTTTAACCATAATAATTAAAAATTTTATTTGATATAAATGTATTGTAAATAATTTATGTAAATGCGAGATGTCCACAGAAACATCGATCACTTTGATTGATTGTTTACAAATTGGGCCAATTAGAGGAAATAAACAGCAATCAAGAAAGACCTCGTGGTATAATATTACTTATTCTTAAAACATTTTTTTTTTTTATGTTCGATAGTAAGCAGATTTCATGTTTTACCTTATTTCGTGTCGGCAACTAGGCGACATCTGGCACATGTGCACATGTCCCGAAAAAGGGGGAAAATCGATTTTTTTCGGATGTCCAAACGGAAAACTTTTCGACCGTGGCAGGCTTCTGTGCACCTAGGGCTAACGACGATAACTGGAAGTCGAAGGGTGGCCCGGCATGCCAGACAGGCCATATGGCTTGTAGACACTTTGTCTGCCCCCTCTTCAACCAGTTTGCCGACGAACCCTCACCGAATGGAAACGGTCCATATGGAAAAATGTCTTTACCGTTGATAATTATTGTTAGGCAGGGAAATTTTTCGCTAACATACTTACATTCGCTTTCTGATGGTCGTTTCTCGGTTGGCTCTTCTTCTTGCCCTGCTTCGGCATCTTTCGTCGCCTCTTGTTTGCTATCCGTTGCATCGCATCTGGAAAAAGAAATACAAATCCGGAAGTTAGACTGCGTTCAAAGTCTCTCACAAGCTCGAATATGTTGAAATTTGCCTTTATATTAAGATTTTCTACAACAATTAAAATTTACACCCATGTTATGACTAAATCCAACCCCCAACCCTTAAAAACCGCATCGAACCAAAATGTACACAGATATTTTAAAATTATATAATTATAGATTTATAAGGCAGATTATTAGGATTAAATGAGGATGTAAGACCGCCAGAAGAACATTTTAAACCCTTGAAATTTTAAAATACCATTCCATTAGTTTTATAACCAGTCTTATAGCATTCCTCAAGAAGTCCTTAGATCAACAGGAGTTTTGGAATTAAATTAAAGGGAAATTATGTTTAATTGCACGTAAGAACTTATATTATAGAACGTTATTGGTAAACGAATTTAATTACTGGTAATAACAAAAATAATCACTAAAATTTATCTTACTAAAACAAAATAAATAAAAAATCATAAAAATGATAAACATTATAGTTTATGCTTAGTATGTAATAATTAAGTATGAGCCAGGCTACAAGTAAATGATGTTTGTTTTAATTTTTTTTTTAGAAAAATTAATAACGATAAAAAAATAAAATAAATATATTCGTTATACATTCTTATTTTTAATTAAGTACTTAAAGTGTAAAGGATTAGGGTGAGGGTGGAGACGGGTAAGGGTAGGGTAGGTACAGTTAAGATAAGGTTTGAAGTTGGGGACAGGTTATGTTAGGTTAGGTAGAATTACGGTTGGCGTTAGGGTGAGGGTTGGAGACGGGTTAGGTTAAAAACTTCCAAAACATTCCATAAGGTGGAGGAAATATGCGGGTCCGAAGCGCGCCTTGTAGTTTGTATTTTGTTAGGATGGAGATGGATTAGGGTACGTCAGGTACGGTTATTCTTAACATGAGAGATAGGGACAGGTTTGGAAAGTTAGGGTTAGAGTTAGGGACGAGTTAGGTTATCTATCCAGGATTCAATGTTTTCCATAATGCAGAGAAAATATGGGAGTGCGAAGCGCGGATTTTATTTTTTATTTTGTTAGTTTAGCGTTGGAGTTGGGACGGATTAGGTTAAGGGTTTGTCATGATAGGGTTAGCAATCGGACTTAACCTATCGATCCATGATTCAATGTTTTCCGTAAAGCGGAGAAAATATGCGAGTGCGAAGCGCACGTTTTACTTAGTATTTTGTTAGTTTAGCGTTTGGTTGGGACGGATTAGGTTAAGGGCTGGTTAGGTTAGGGTTAGAGACATGTTAGGAAAGGGTTAGCGTGCAGGACTTATCCTATCTATCCATGATTCATAGTTTTCCGTAAAGCGAGAAAATATGCGAGTGCGAAGCGCGCATTTTATTTTGTATTTTGTTAGTTTAGCGTTTGGGCTGGAATGGATTAGGTTGGGTTGGTTAGGTTAGGGTTAGAGACATGTTAGGAAAGGGTTAGCGTGCAGGACTTATCCTATCTATCCATGATTCATAGATTACCGTAAAGCGAGAAAATATGCGAGTGCGAAGCGCACATTTTATTTTGTACTTTGTTAGTTTAGCGTTTGGGCTGGAATGGATTAGGTTGGGTTGGTTAGGTTAGGGTTAGGGACATGTTAGGAAAGGGTTAGCGTTCGGGACTTAACCTATCTATCCATGATTCATTGTTTTCCGTAAAGCAGAGAAATATGCGAGTGCGCAGCGCGCGTTGTTGTATTTTGTAAGGTTAGTGTTTGAGTTGGGGACGTTTAAAATATTTCCAAGATCTCTTTATGGCCAAAATTGAAATAGTGTAGACAATCTTTCCCTGTAACGATTTAGGACAGCAATTTTATCGGATAATTTGATTCTTTGAATTGTTAATTATACCGAAATACGAGGTTACCGAAGAAGATAACAAGTATCGAGATCCTATTAAGAATTTCACGACCGCCCGTTTTATCTAGAGCCGGGCACGAGTCGAAGGCAGGCTCTACACCCTAAATGCAATTAATGGGCGTTAAAAATAGAAAGTCCTGACTAACGTTTCCGGAGCCCTTTAAATTGTTCAACGCGTCACTTCCGGAACTATGCTAGAAAACTGTGAAAAATTTCCTTGAATTTCCTTCGGCAAATCGACCCCGGCTCTTCGAAGGGCATCAACGTGATCAGGACGTAATTTACTTAACGTAAAACGCTGTTTATAACGTTTCATCTCAACTTTAGATTGACGCACTTCTTTTAAATTGATCAAGTGGATCGAATTATGATTGCTTATCGCGTTTTCCCATATTATAACATACCCTTTATTGAAAAATAAGACTTGCATCCCGCTTTGTGTATCTAGCATATTTTTATGCTTCATTTCATTCTGACACTGAATCTATTACCCAAGGAAATTAAAAATTCAAGTATTACCATGGTTCCACTGACTTTTTTATCTCAACCAATACCTTACTTAAACATTAATTAATTGAAAGGAATTTATTTGGTCACTCGGACCACGAAATCTAATCGATTTAATTACCGTGGATATGTTTTGGCATACACTACTTCTTGTGGTTAGTCATTTTCATGTTACCATTTTACCCCTAAAAATGAACCCTTTTTACATAAAAACTTAACCCTTTTTTATTTCAAATTAACTCTTTTAACCCTGAAATCTACGGTTTTAACTTTAAATTAAACGTTTTCAACGTCGAATTGACTTTTTTTAATTTCAAATTAATCAGTTTTGCCCCTTAAATTGACCGTTTCTATCTTAAAATTAATCTTTTTTTAACCTAAAAATTAACCGTTTTTTAACGAAAAACTAACCATTTTTAACTAAAGATTAACGCATTTTAATTTAAAATTATCCTATTGCCTCGTCAAATTAACCGTTTTAACTTCAAATTAACCTTTTGTTATATCAAATTAACGTTTTGACTCTATAAATTAACCTTTTAACTTCTAATTAAATGTTTTCAACGTCGAATTAACTTTTTTAATTTCAAATTAACCATTTTACCCCTTAAATTGACCGTTTTTATCTTCAAATTAACCTTTTTTTAAACAAAAATCAACCATTTTTAACGAAAAAATTAACCATTTTTAACTAAAAATTAACATTTTTTAATTTAAAATTCACCTTTTGCCTCGTCAAATTAATCGTTTTAACTTCAAATCAACCTTTTGTTATATCAAATTAACGTTTTGACTCTATAAATTAACCGTTATAACTTCAAATTAAACTGTTTCAACGTCGAATTAACTTTTTTAATTTCAAATTAACTCTTTCAGCTCTTAAATTGACCGTTTTTATCTTCAAATTAACTTTTTTTTTAACTAAAAATGAACCCTTTTTTAAAGAAATATTAACCATTTTTAACTAAAAATTACGCATACGCTACTTCTTACGGTTAGTCATTTTCATGTTACCATTTTACCCCTAAAAATGAACCCTTTTTACCTAAAATTTCAAATTAACTCTTTTAACCCTGAAATTTACGGTTTTAACTTCAAATTAAACGTTTTCAACGTCGAATTGACTTTTGTTCATTTTAAATTAGCCATTTTGCACCTTAAAGTGACCGTTTTTATCTTCAAATTAATCTTTTTTTAAACTAAAAATTAATATTTTTTTAAACTAAAAATTAACCCTTTTTTAACGAAAATTAACCATTTTTAACTAAAAATTAACACATTTTAATTTAAAATTAACCTTGTGCCTCGTCAAATTAACCGTTTTTAACTTCGAATTAACCCTTTTTTAATTTCTAATTAACGCTTTTACTCCATAAAATAACCGTAACTTCAAATTAACCCTTTTTAACTAAAAATCAACCCTTTTCATTTCAAATTAACCTTCTTTCCCGTCAAATTTAAACTTTCAAAAAGAACGTAGGAAAGGTATGAAATGTAAGCATTTAAAGCAAAATTCCGACATTTGAACAAACAAATAAATTTATGCGGCTCTTGTGATTATACGAAAATTAATTAAAACTAAAAATTGCATAAAATTAACTATAAATCAAAATTATTTTTCTTTTCATTTGAGATTTTTCGAAATATTAAGTAATTTGGCTCATTTTTGTCACATTTCTTTTAAAAAAATCTTTATTTATACGTAGTTTGTATTTATGTATCATTTTTAATTTAGATGGTAATTAACTTCCATATGGTTTTTGGTATTAAAATTTTTGAATTTGATGACAAAAAAGGCAAATTCGACAGAAAACGCCAAAACTGATTTAATTGCGGATCGACTCACCTCTCACCCACACACACATTCACTCTCAACGAACACAAAACGAGATATCCTCCTCCTAAGTTTTTTTATTGCTTTGAAGGAAGGTTAATTGGAATTTTTAAAATTGATTCATTTGAAGTTAAATAAGGTTAATTTAACGGAAAAAATCTGTATTTACGAGGGATGTATTTCTGAACGGGTGATAAAAACTTAAAAAACTTTTTCTCTACAACCTGTACACTTTTGTGCCGATCTTTGATAACCTTTAAATCTATCTATAATGAAGTTAAAATATTTGGAATTCTTGTAATATGATGCCAACAGAATAGAGAAATCAATTAATAATCAAAGTGCAACTCAGCGATTAAGTTCTGACTCATGGTTACTCGAAAGAAACCAGATAAGAAAATTGTATAGTAATTTTATTGCAGGATTTTCATAAAGGCGATTTCCTTTGTGCGAGGACGTGCATTTGAAAGGACCTGATCTTTTTGAAGAAAATAAAACTGTAAGTTTCCTTATCGACGATGATTTCCAGGAGGAATCTAAGGAGAGAGCAGACCCGCTCTCTATGAGCATTCTCGGCAGACTCGATCCGATCGGTTTCCCCTCGACACCGCCAGAATGGATCAAAGGGATAATCCACCGGATTAGGGTCTGAAGATGCAGCAAACACCGAAAGAGCGTTCATACCTATCGGATCGTACGTGTCGTAAATACAAAAAATGACACTGAAAATTAACTTTCCTCCATAACACGGCTATCTAGATTAGGTTATACCAAAAAGCTCATCATTTACATTTTTTAAATGAGATAATCTACTGTCAATGTACGTGTCTTGCTAGAAATCACATTTCCTTTTAGGATTCATTTGAAAAACAAATTTTCTGTCTTTGATATGGAGAAAAGACATTGTTTTCTGAAGGTTCAAAGTGTATCCTCGCCGTAAATAATGAAGAAGTATACTGAAAGTACGTAGAAAAAGGACTTCCGTGAGGACACAACAGAATGACAATTCTTTCGGTTTTTTGCCGAGCTTTCGACGATTACATCATCATCAGGCTCTAAATCGATGAGTGTTAAACATTCGTCTTGAGGAAAACTGCATTTATAATAAATTATTTAAATTTGGTGAAGCTCAGCATCTTGGCTAACATAGATATAAGAAGTACATGCCTCTTTTCTTACTTTTTTCAGGTAAATTTGGATATCACAGCTGTCGATGAATTAAACTTTTTATAAAATCACCGAAGAATTGTCGTTCTGTTGTAACCTCACCGAAGATCCTTTTTCCACGTAGTTCGTCGATCCATCATCTCATCTTTATTGAAAATTTTAAACAGTCAGTTTTGAAAGAGTAATTGTCAGAGACTAACCTGGTTGAAGGGTGAAGAGGGCAAGGGATGACGACGTCCGTGCGGTCCTTCGGCACGAAATCGATAAGACGCGGGAGGTGGCTGGAATTCTGCGCTCCGTAAGGATCTGGGCAGACTGGGCGATCGTTTCTCGGAGGTGGAGGCGGAGGAGGTGGCCTCTTTTTCCCCGAGGAAAATTTCTTGTCGATCTCCACTCTCGGAGACGGCTTAGGAGGGAGTTCCGGGGCGTCGACGACCGGAGGTGTCTCTTTGTCGGCGTCTTGGAAGTTCTCCGGAGGTTTGAGGGTGGATTCTTCTTTCTGGTCGATCACTTTGACCATGTTCGTGAACATGTTGTTGCCGCAAATGGTCGTCGAGGAGAATTCCCGCTCCAACTGGAGAAACGGTTCGAGCACTTTGTCCAGGTCGAACGGGGTGTTTTGGACCGTCGGGGACGGAGGGGAAGGTATGTCCATGGATGTTATAGACCTGGCATCGGAAAAACTGGAGTTGGACGTGGTCGGAGTGCAGCAGTGCCTGCTCACGACTGTAGAAATGCTCGACCCCGTATCGTCCGATTCGGATTCCGTCGGAAGCGGGAGTTCTTGGGATATCAAGTCCGTGTAGACTTCGGCCTGTGGCACGTTGAACCTGGACCTCGGAATTATAGGCGGACTGGTCTTTTTATCGTCGAACCCTTGAGGCGGATCTGGCATGTCTTTCTTCCTCGGGAACTTCCTCGGCGGTATCGGAGGCGCTTGGACTTCCTCCTCCTTCGGACGCGGTTCGGGTTTCTCCTTTCCCGGTAACATGATCAGTTTTATCACGACGTTAGACTCTTTTAAAACTCGGACGCAATCCATCCTCGTCATGTCGGTGACCAATTCGCCGTCGATGGCCAAGATCTCGTCTCCCGGCGTGATCGGACCCCAGGAAGCGGTGGTCCTCGACGCCGGGCTATCGTCGGCACACGACTGGATAAACAACCTGCTCACTTTTTCAGAAGATTGCAGTCCTCCTTCGAATTTGAGGCCGAAACCGAGCCGCTCGCCCGGCAGTCTGTAGACGAGGACCTCCTCGGCGTTGTTTGCAATTCCGACGGCGGAATCTATCGAAACTACCGTCACAAAAGGCTTCTCCGGTACCTCGTTGGTGTCCACGGCGACGACAGTTACGAATTCCCCGGTCACGTTGCTATTGTAATTAGTCTCTTTCTGTTCTTCGTGGGGCCAGTCCTGATAAGTCCCCGAATCGTGGCTCTGCTGCCGGTTGTGCTTGATTTCCAACACCTCTTCCATATTTACAGTCGGGCCGTTAACGTACCACACCGATTCGATAATTCACTGGCTCCAGTTACTTAAAAATCCTCAGATCAGAATATCCTTCTCGCACGTAGAATTTTACCATTGTAATTTGAAGCGTCCCTCGCACTACACTCTTGATGTCAGCTACCTGCAAAATGAAAAACTCAGATCAGTACAATGAAACTACCCATCAACAGAGCAAAAATAATTTAAGTTACATTGAGGACCGCGAGATCGTGGGTTCGATTCACACCACATTTTTACTCATCCCCCTCCCCCGAAAAAAAGCAAAAAGCACTAATGTAAAAATTGTTTTACAAACAAGGAGGATAGGTAGTACAAAATGATCGGAAACCAAACTACAATTTACTATTCATTTGTTCAATTCGTTCACTCTGAATAATTAGCCTCTTAATGCTTGTAACTTTGAATTACAAAACGAAAGATTGAAAGGGAGAGAGATCATTCCGTTACATTAAAGAGAACATTCGAAGATGACATAGGGGAAAAAAAGGAACATCATCCGTCCTAGATCAAACGATTACATATATCATATCCTGGTAGGATCTTTTATTTTTATATTTTTTTACTACTGTTAACAAACGGAACTTTGACATGCATCGTATGTCAGGACACCACGCCCCGACGAATCAAAGAAATGTAACAAACCTCAAATGTCAAGTGGTAATGGAAGCAATTACTCGACAATATCGCTTTATTTTTAATTGAAAGAATGTCTGTTTTAATTCTCAAAGCTTACGAAGCTTAAGAGGAAAAAAAGAAAACCTTAGGGGAAGAATTTTCCTGCCTTCTTCTCCTAGAGGGGCATAGAAGAGCTTTTGACTTAAAAAAACAAAAACATTGCCTTTTGTTCTTTATTAGCTAGGAAAAGAAAGAAGCCGTCCAGCAAAGGAGATCGTAAAGTTGTCGTGGAGCTTCAGCACCTCATTGAACTTATGAGCTAAACCACGGACAAGACGGGAAGGCTAAATACGATCCCTGTGGAAGGTAACGGCAACCCCAGTATTCTTGCCGTGAAAACTAACTGGATCAGTTCAACCATGGTCGGTACACATCGGAAGTTGGGACTCCCAGGTCGGAGAAGTGGTCAAAATACTGTGGGGATGAACAGAGGATAAGTTCAACTAGTCGCACATGTTATGACGCAGCTAGCTCAAAGCCGAAAGGAAGGTTAGCAGCTGGTAGTGAACGACCGATCCTATGTTCTAAAGATGTACTGATTAGGAAACAATATTGAAATTAGCAAGGTCAAAGCAGTCCTATTTCAGGAAGTAATGCCAGCTCACTTGAGAGAATAGCATTAAAGGCAAAATTGAAGTAATTTGGCAAACATAATGATGATGCCCTGGAGAAGAAACTAGGGAAAGTGGAAGGCAAAAGTAAGAAGGACCAAGCATGAAGGATGATATCCTGTAGGTGATGGACTCAACCATGGGTTAACTGGAGGTGACTGCCGACAGGACGGTCTATCGCTGGTACATGAATTCACGAAGAGTCCGAATCGGCTGAACTAATAAACAACAAATCGGAAAGAACGAAGGCTCAGGCCTTTCGAGGAATGTGCACCATATTTTCCCTTTTTATTCCTAGTTAATAGTCCGCAGTGTACTAACGTCCGATCATTTTTTTACTATCAAACGGGTCCCGTTATACAAACCGTCTCTTAAGCATAAATTCCTCAATTGCATAACTATACATTCTGCAGTTCTGCAGGAGGCAAACCCGAAGGTCTCATTGATTGTAAATATTCAATGGGATACTATAGACTTACTTTTGTATCGTCTTTGTCATCAACAAGTGACGCATGATCTATGGAAGCACACATAAAAAATTTCCCCTGGTTGTCATTTCTTAACAAGATGATTGATTTTTCCACTTCATCATTGCTGCTCTATCACTCATTTCTTACTCAGATAAATCTAATGGAAAAAATTCTTCAATTAAATTATTACATAACATCTCCTGGGGTATTCTACGTTTTTTACGATATGTTTTTATTTCCGTTATCTTATAATCAATGTGAGGAATTCTATGGAATCTCCATCCTGAAACATATTCTTGGATAATTTGATTGCTTCATAAATTCGTCTCCTGCCTCCTTTTTTTACGATGGGCGAAAGTCACCTCCCAGTATAAATATTTCCCAATGACCTATCGATAGTGGCTAATAGAGTTTGGGGAAACATCGACGTTTCATCCCAGGTGAAAATGTATGTTTCTTGGAGAGCCTGTTTCATTTGACCAGTTCACTATTCAAGTGACCAGTTCAGTGTGACGCGGTCTTCAACTAAATTTGACAGTAACCCGAATGTTTTATGTCCTGTCCGTCCATGTTGGGAGAAGAACTGCCGCTATTCCTGTCCAAGCAATGGCTGCAGAAATGAAACAGGCATCAGGCACATATTCTCAGAGCTACACTTTTGTCCAGTTACGGCAAATTTAATGGTATCGAAAACTTTTGACTGATCTGCATTCATTTTTGCATAACATTTTTTTACGAGGGTTTGTAACAGCAGAGGTTATATCAACCCTCGGGGTGTCGGTGTTTGTTGTAAAAAGGCCAATTTGTAAGTATGTCGGGTTCGAATGCAGGGCCGCTGGATTCGAACCCGGGACCTTTAACTTACAGTAATGAGCGCCGTGTCAACGCCTAAACAGTTGCGGTCACCGACGCCCCCATAACATTTGTTCCTAAGTTAATTTATGATCGTAACTCTGTAGACCTTCGTCGACAGCAATTTCTTTCAAGATTTTCGAGTCATCAATCTTTTCAGGATGGCCATATTTTTTCATTATCATTCCTTCCTTTTCAATCAGATCTCTAATTATGGACAGTGCAGTAGCTTCATTACAGTGCTCGCTCAATTGGTCTTTAAAGTGTTCCCAAAACATATGTGCATCTACTTCTTCACTCATTATTACATAAACATAGAAATGCCTCAATCTATTTGGTATCATTACTGAAGCAGCATCGCTCAACATTTCGAACATAAAATTTTCCCTTTTTTTCGCACAATACCGCTGCTCTCGCTGTTGCCTGATAATATGATTAAAAAAACTTCCGTAACTTCGAGAATTGTAATCCGTTTTTAGAGATTTTTTTATTCGATTGGTCGTAAATAGCTGTTGAACACTATGTAAAAAAAGATGAAGTCCTCGCGGAAAATCTTTCAGAATTTTAATCCGAACAAAACGAATAAATTCACTAGTTTTCGAGGTCCGCTTGAGCAATAAATATCTTTCAATTAATTAAGGTTTTTAGTTGAGATAAAAAAGTCAGTGTCACGAGCGGGATTCGAACTCACGACCTTCGTTGAAAAATGGCAAAAAGGAAGGGAAAATTCAAAAGGTGGGGTTGAGATGGGAAGTTGTCCGAGTGGATCGAAGTCACGATTGTTCAAGTGGTAGAGTAGCGGCGTATCTAGCTGAAGGTCGTGGGTTCGAATCCAGCTCGTGACAATTACTTTTTCATCTCAACTAAAAACCTTAATTAATTGAAAAACACATAAAGAAGCTAACTTCCGAATTAAAATAAATGTTAAAACTGTTTACAATTTCACATTAAGCTTATTTTGCAGAAAAGAAGTTCCTCGTTCGAACGATGTACAGTATGAAATGGTTAAAGTTTAAACTAAGAAAATAGTGAGAGAAATTAAAAATTGTATTAAAAAGTTGCGCCTTCACTCTTCCTACTTTTTCTCTTTCTACATCATTAAAATCGTGTGGGTCCATCTCTGTCTCTTTCGCCAAAACGTGTTTAATATTATAGAGAGAGATCTCTCATAACTCAGTCTAATGGAGATTGATGACAAAATTCGAAAATATTTCTTAAAGCAGGAAAAAAACACGCTGAGAAACTTAAATTTACACACTTTATTACTTAAACAAGTCTGTCTTTGATTCACCCCTTCAGTCATTTCTTTCAGTTCTATTTTAGTTCTTTTTTTCTTTTTAATTCATAGTCATTAGCGAGGACTTTTCAAGCTGAGCATTCTGATCCTTATGATTATCATCGGATGACTTCTCATGAACATCTGTCAGAAATCTTGGAACGTCATGATGACCGTCTGATCTTCGGTCGAAAGTTCCATAATTAAATATCCAAGACCCCGTTTTGAGAATAATTATATGGATAATATTAACCAGTTGCCCAGTTTTAGGCGAAATAGTTACGAATCGACCCAGCAATTACTTGATTTTTAAAACTTTATTAACATCTATGAATGGCCGGTTTCGTGAAAGAGGATTTAATGTTTTAATTAATGTAAAACAGACGAGTCGACTTCGTGACCAATTACGCTTCCACAAGCTCTGAATATTTAATAAGGTCATTTCGCTCGTCCATGACAGGTGGAACAATGCTCGAGACATTAGATGTCGGGTATAAGTCCGGTGACGGTCGAAACGGTTTAGGTTAAGGTCGTCAGTTAATCATTCGATAAAACCTCGAATATAACCGGGAAAAAACTTTATACTACTTGCATTTTGTCTTTCTGATCACACCGACCTAAAACAACACATTATCCATTATTATATGGGTATACCGGTGAGTGTATCCCAGGGATGACCGTTAGGAGTATTTACTTGACAGACAAAGGAACCACCAGGAGACTATCGTTCAAATGGTCTACTGTCTGCAAGCAAGAAAGCCCCAGTCCTGACAAAATCACAGATCTCTGCAAGTTTGCCCCCCTTCCAGAGTTTCTACATACTGCCCCTAGATTGTTTAAACTACATTTATAACATAGGTGCTATTCCTCCATCTTTCAAAAAAGAGATATTTTTAGTGCATAAGCTTGCGGTTTTGTTAAAACATTTTTTATCTAGGAATCTATTATTTTGGTATATATACGATTTTTCATATGGATTGTTGAAAATAATTGTAATACATTTTAGATTTTTTATAAATTTTATTTTACAATAAAGGAAGTTTTTTTTGGTCTTAATAGTATTTTAAGAGTTTGCGCCAAAATTTAAACTATTGGTTTTTTTATTTATGTATTTTTTGAATTAGATTTTTTAAAATGTCAGAATATAATACTATTATAAAAATTATTATTCGGAAATTGTGAGATGCGGTGTGGTGTGACGTAGGTTTTAGACAAACGTTTCGATCTTTATTGAGATCATCTTCAGGGCTCAAAGTGTTTGTTTAGGTTGAGAGTGCCCCCCCCCAATACGACAGACATGAATGGCACATCTACACGAAAAACAAACACTTTGAGTCCTGAAGATGATCTCAATAAAGATCGAAACGTTCGCACGATAAAGAAAATGTTTTTCTAAAACCTACGTCACACCACACTGCATCTCACGATCTCCGAATAATCATTCACTGACGGTCACTAAACACCACACATACTATTATAAAATATAATTTTAAGAGTTTTACATTATTGCTTTTATTTTGCGGTTTAAATGCAAATGTAATATTCTTAACTCCATATGTTCTATTTTTTCTGATATATTACTTATATAAATAAATGAAGATAATTTTTTTTTATTACCATCTTGTTTTTTATTTTTGGAACTATGACCAATGTTATTAAAAAATCTCATTTTTGTAATTATCCAAAACTTCTATTTTTGTATGTCTGGACTTTGATAAGAAATGGAAAACTCATGGATATGCAACTTATTCGTCTCTAAACCTAATCCTAACCCTACCTAACCTAAGCCAAACCTGTCTTGAACTCAAAATCTACCAAAACTAACCTAACGTAACCCGACTCTAACGCTAATCCTACCTAAAAACCTTCCACAACCGGCCTCTTACTCTAATCCTGAACTACGCTAACGTGACCGGACTCTTAATCTAACACTTCCTAAACTAACCTAACGTAACCATCCCTAACCGTAAACTAACTGTAACCCTGCATAAACTAACCTAAAATAAGCCGTCTCGAATTCAAAATCTATCTAAACTAACCTAACATAACCAGTCCCTAACCGTAAACTAATTGTAACCCTGCATAAACTAACCTAAAATAAGCCGTCTCGAATTCAAAATCTATCTAAACTAACCTAACATAACCAGTCCCTAACCGTAAACTAACTGTAAACCTGCATAAACTAACCTAAAATAAGCCGTCTCGAATTCAAAATCTACCTAAACTAACCTAACGTAACCAGTCCCTAACCGTAAACTAACTGTAACCCTACATAAACTAACCTAGCATAACCCGTCTCGAATTCAAAATCTACCTAAACTAACCTAACGTAAACGGCCTCTTACCCTAACCCTACCAAAGCTAATCTAACTTAACTAGTCTCTAACCCTAAACTAACGTAAACGGTCTCTAACTCTAAATCTGTCTAAACTCAACGTAACCAGTCTCTAAGTACTAAGTACCTAAACTGACCTAACCTAACTCCGCCTAATATAACACCGCGTTTACACTGCCCCAAGCTAAAGGAAAACAGATTTAACAGCAATACGATTATACGTGCAATGGGAAAATATGTGCAGTCAACAACAGCCGTTCTGAAACCCGTCTGTAAAAAAAAAAAAATGTCAAAAAGTTTAGGCCAACAGGTTTTTCCATCGGTTTGACAGATCGGTGAGATATTGAACGTCCCCTGACCTAACGAAACCCTAACTGTAATTCTACCTAACCACTGTTAACTAGGCAAAAAGATCAAGGTTTGAAGGCTGTGAATCCATAACAGATAAAATTACATTCAACTTCCGTTATTTTCAATACTTTTCAAGTATCCATGAACCTAGAACAGAAAAGGTCAAATCTCAAGAACGATTTAAATGGATATTACTCGAAAATTAATTATGTTAACAGTAAACTTTCACCAGTTGTCACTATATGAAGATGTAAGAATTTCGCTGAATCGCTGCCGTGAAAAGAAAAAGCTCGCGTCACCAAACGGGTTTGTATTATTTAGAGAGAAAGTTACTGCTTATATCCTAAGTCAAATTTTTCAGGTTCAAGAGCGTACTGAGTTAAAAAGTTGGATTTACCGACGACACAATGTATCTGTTGAGGATTCCGACTTTGTGTGAATTTCTATTAGACGTTGTTACGTACGACAAAGTTAACATGAGAAATCAAATAGTAAAAGTTCACAATAATTGACTGTGGATGAGTTTATAAGGCGTTTTTTAAAAGAATCGCCCGTTTAATCGTGGTTTAATGAATACCTTTCATTCAGAAGGTGTTTTGTTATGTTTACACTCTGATGAGGCTTTTTATTGTTCAAAGGTGTAAGCAAAAGTGTTTTACAGATTACACAAGAAACGCCACGAATAAATCCGTGTTAATCCTACTGGAAATCGATTGTACTTTGATGGTGTATGGTGTGTTGCGAACACATAAGAGACTTGAGGACCGAGAACAAGGCAGATAGGCGTCGGTCGCACGATTTTAAGCCCAATCCCGTCAAACAATCAAGACATAAACTCTGTACTAACGTTCTACCATGACACCAGATGGCCATGACAGTGAAACATTTTTCAATGTGTCGCATTATTTCCGAGGAGAGTACAAATCGCTTCTAATCCCCGTACATCATCTCTTGAACGATATGTCCGACATGAGCTGGGATTAGTGGGTGGAAACTCCATTTTCTCTTGACCCTAATCCTATATAACATGCGGTCGGGAGGTGTGAGGAGATCGTGCAATCCAATCGACTCTTACCAAAAGGTATTCAACGATGCCGTTGAGACTGGAGAAACATTAAACCTAACGGGACGTTTAAACATCTTCACAATTCAAACAAAGCAATTTATCACAAAGTATCAAAAATCAACTTATCCAAAAACGCTGAGAGACTCGTCTGTCCTATTCTGTAGCAACAAACTAATCAATTATCACACAGATTCGAACTAAACCTGTTTAAAAAGCACAGCTTAAGGTTCAGCTAAGCTTAGATCCCAAGATCCTAGAGGCGCTGGCTTTTGCTCTCCGAGGAGGACGTTTTCCTCTGTTTCTTTCTCTTCCCGACAATATCTGGACAGGCTTGTTTCTGTCAGTGTCCAATCGGAAGCCATTCCTTGAATTGAATCCTCCTCTATGTCCCACTGGGTTATTGGAATCCCCAAAATATATAGCCGTGGTTACACATCCGACAGAAACCGTTCATCACGATGTTTCCGTGTGCAAATTTTCGAAGGGTCCATCGACTCGTATCGTGAATAATATTGTGGCCAAAGTAAAACAAGCGCGTCGATTAAAGTACCGTAACCTAAGCTCGCTCTTGGTCGGCGTGAACACAAAGTTCAAGGACATTTCGGCAATGGCAAAACTTTCGCGGTAGAACTTTTCTTCAAAGACTCCGTAACTTTTTTGAAGAAACCTTTGATCACATACGGTTAACAGATAGAAATTGTACTTTAAAGAAATTATATTTTAAAGAATTTATAATAGTTTTATGTTAAAACATGTTATAGTGGTACGAATGCACTTAATAGACCTTTCTTTTACATCTTTGCTGACGTATTCAATCATGTTATTGGTAGGCTTTCGAATAATTTTTGTCAGTTTTTGCGATTTAATAATTTTTGATCTGAGGAGTTTTGGTTCGGAAGGAATGGATGAGCTGGATATTGGATAGATCGGCGGAACACCACAGTTCCACTTCGTATGTCCTAAATGATCGCAGTAATGTCTTTTATAGAATTAGTTGAGTTTTGTCGGCCAAGAACGGATTTTGGCCCTAAATGTATTCATAGTTGTACAACTCTGAATCTTAGAAGAGGTATCATCCTCACCCAAATAAAAATAGGCTAGTCGAGGGATGTCATATGGACATTTAGTAAAAAATTAAATATCCGGCAAACAGAGGAAGGTTGATCGATTGAGCCACAAATTGAAGAATGCCATTTCTTGGTTCTGTATAGAGAGCGAGTAGGCAGTCAGATATGAGACATGTGCTTGAATAAGGCTGCGGGTATGGGAGTCCACTGTCCTGTTTTTTGGAGGAAACAGGGGTGTTTTCTTATGTACAGAATTTGAGATATATATCTTATTTTACAGTGAACATTGTACATTGAAAGTGAACGTGCAGAATGAGAAGGTTTATGGGGAATTACATTAGTTATAGCTTTTTTCAGTAAAATTAACACATTTTAAAATAAAATGAACCATTTTCAACTGTAAATTAACGATTTTTTCCATGAGATTAAATTCCTCATTCCCGTAAAATTAAAATTTTAACTTCGAATTAACCCTTTTTAACTTTGAATTAATTTTTTAACTGAAATTTACTATTTTCCCGTAAAATTAATGCTTTTTAATTTCATATTAACTGACAATTAACCCTTTTTAAGTTAAAACTAAATATTTTTAAAGGTAAATTAACCCTTTTTATTATCAAATTAAACCTTTTTTAACTTTAAGCTAACCTTTTTTAACTTTAAGCTAACCATTTTTAACAGTAAATTAACCATTTTTTAACTTCAACCTTTTAACCTCCAAATTGACCCTTTTTAATTTCAAATTAACGGTTTGAAACTTCAAATTAACCCTTTTAAGTGACATTAGACCTGTTGTAACTTCAAATCAAGCTTTTTAAACTTCAAATTAACCATTTTTAACTTCGAATTAATCTTTTAAACTGAAATTTACTTTTTCCGTTAAATTAATCCTTTTTATAACCTTTTTTAAGTTAAAACTAAATATTTTTAACGTTAAATTAACCCTTTTTATTATCAAATTACCCCTTTTTTAACTTTAAGCTAAACATTTTAACAGTGAATCAACGATTTTTTAACTTCAATCTTTTTAACCTACAAATTGACCCTTTTTAATTTCAAATTAACGGTATGAAACTTCAAATTAACCTCTTTTACATTATACATTTTATAACATCAAATTAAGCTTTTTAAACTTCAAACTAACCATTTTTAACTTCGAATTAATCTTTTTAACTGTAAATTAACCCTTTCTTCGTCAAATTAATTGTTTTCAACTTCACATTAACTAAATATTATCCATTTTTAAGTTAAAATTAAATATTTTTGACGGGAAATTAACGTTTTTTATTGTCAAATTAACTTTTTTAACTTTAAATTAACCATTTTGTAACTTCAAATCAATATTTTTACCTTCAAATTAACCCTTTTTAATACCAAATTAACGGTTTTTAACTTCAAATTAACCATTTTTACTTCAAATTATTTCTTTTATAACTGAAATTAAGCTTTTTAAACTTCAAATTAACGGTTTTTAACTTCAAATTAACCATTTTTACTTCAAATTATTTCTTTTATAACTAAAATTAAGATTTTTAAACTTCAAATTAACCATTTTTAACAGAAAATAAACCATTTTTACCATAAAATTCTACGTTTTACTTCAAATTCAACATTTTTATCTACCAACCTTTTTTTTAAAAAAAAAAACCACTTGGGATGAATTATACAAATGTTTGTGATGTTTTAAATATAAAATAATTGGATTCTTAAAAACCATATGAAAATGAATTGTAATTAATATTAATAATTTTATAAAAGACAATACAAAAATAATGGATTCTTCTTTTATTTTGAGAAATGTGAGAAATTTGGGTTTTAAACGGCAAATTAATTTTTTTAAATTTCATTTTATTTTTAATTTTTAATTTCAATTGTATTACTTATCATGTAATTTCACTTTACGTGTTTACATTCCAAACCATCCCCAAGGTTTCTTGATGAATGAAAAAGGGCCAATTTTCAGTTCAAATGGTTTAATGTGAAGTTAAAAACTGTTAATTTGATACTCAAAACGTTTAATTTAAGAGGTAAAAGCGTTCATTTGAAATGCGTGAGAGTTTTACTGTGACCTACGTCCGTCAAATGTGATTTACTTTATTACCTGACTTTAATAAGTAATGTTTAAAAGAAAGTACGGGTTTTTCCGTTTCCTTGAGAGAATAGAGGCTTTTAAAACACTTTCATCCACGTACTTTGCACTGGCCCATATTCGCCCATGAGAATAAATATCGCAACCCAAACAAAAAGTGAGACAAAGATATTAATTATACTATTACTCTACGTTTCACTTCGGTCTCACTCCCAGACCCGTCTATTGTTCGAAACAGAGTAACATTTTTCCCTGCTTGTGGTTTTCTCTTTTGACTCAAATCTACAATCTGCGATCGCATTTCCATGTGGTCTTATATTCAGGTTAAAAAAATCATTTTTGTTTTTGAACGCGTGCCTTTCTACATCCTCAGTGGTAGATCATGGGTAATGGCTTTTGATCGGAAGGTAAAGTTCACCATAAAAATTGTATATACCAAATTGGTGAAAGCAAATTGAAGTCCGAGGGTGCCTAAATTTCCTTTGTCCACACCCACTTCCGCATTGGACTTTTTAGTTTTTTTAAAACGTAATTTCAGGCTTTAGTTCGAGGGTGGGGGTAATAATTTGACTTTCACCCTATGATTTTTAGATAGGTCGTGCCTCGATGCAACGCGGATGGATTCACGAAGGATGACGGAAACTTTCTCCGTTTATGCTATTCATAACACTTAGCAATAATCATGGGCCTGGTAGCAACATTCACCAAGGCCCGTATCTTTCATCCGTCAAAAGTCTACATTATATTTTCAAACGAGTTTCATTAATACATTAAAAAGGTAACAAGCTCCAATTTTCCCCATTTGGGTAATAACCGATTTCGACCAGTCTGTATGTTATTATTAAATGAACTAATTACATTACGGTAAAGTTGATGGTGGGTGCTGGTATGCGGGTGCTCACAAGTTGAACCGACACCCGGTCACCATCTTCAGTGAGGAACGGTTGATTTTCTTAATCAAAATGGGAAAAATCAGGTAAGTTTGTGGCGAAGGCTGGACGGACTTTACCGAAAGAATATACAACCGACAATCACTCACAGGCTAGGTTTACTGTTCCGATCTCGCTCAGTGTCCCATTGACGAAGCCAGGCCCGCAATCTAAATATTTTGCGCTTCGTATGTGAACTGTGCTCCCTGACAAATTCTAATACATGTCCTCAACCCAACCCTAATCTAATCTGTCTCTAACTCTAACCATAACCTAACCTAACATAAACCGTTTCTAACTATACCCTAACTAACTTCCCTAACACAAACAAAACTTAACCCTAACCATAATATAGCCTAACCTCACTCTTTTGTAACTCTAACCCAAACTTAACCCGACCTTATTTCTAATCCGAACTCTATCATAATCTGTCTCCAACCCTAACCTAACCTTAATTGTAATCCAAACTCTGTCCTAATCTGTCCGTCTCTAGCTCTAACCATAACTCTAACCTTAGCTAACCTAACCCCCCTACCTCCTTCTCTAACCTAACCTCTCCGTCTAACTTTAACCCTAACCATGCCAACAAGCATATTTATTATAGCCAAAAAAAATTGTGTATACAATTTGAAAACATGACATGTTTGAACATGAACTGCATGTAACCTGATCTTTCAATAACCATCATTCGATTAGTCATACCCTAACCTAACCTAACCTGATCTTAATTCTAATCCAAACTCTGTCCTAATCTGTCCATCTCTAGCTCTAACCATAACTAACCTTAGCTAACCTAACCTCCCTTACTCCTTCTCTAACCTAACCTCTCCGTCTAACTTTAACCCTAACCCTGCCACCAAGCATCTTTACCTGTAATGCCAAATAAAAATTGTGTATACAACTTAAAAACATGACCATGCACTAACCTCATCTTTCAATAACCATCATTCAAAAATAGCAACTGGTGTTAAGTACTCTAGAATCTCCAAAAAACGATCGGACATGACGGAAAAGAGGAGGGTATAACAGAATTCACTATAACAGAGATCGAAGCAGTAGAAATATTAAAAAATAAAAACGTCAGGTAGCGACGGAATAACAAAGTTACATTCGATGTTACTATTAAAGGATGGTTAAAACTATCCAATGACATAGTATATAAAAACTGACAGTCATGGTGTTCCTGAGCAGAAATTGTAATCATCGGAAAATATACCTGTTATCCTAAACCCAACACTCATTAAACGGTTCTTGGTGGTACTTGACTCTTGATGAAATACAACCACCAGAACAGACAGGCTTCAGGAAAGTCCTCCACAATAGACCACTAATAACTTATATAAAAAGGCACAGAGTGTAGTCTGGAATCGTGTGATTCTAGTGATGGTTAGGGATTTGGTGAATTTGTAAAAGGGAAGGAGGCAAGGCAGGAAAACTATATTGGTGTATAATATATGTCTCCAGCCAGTCGTTTTGGCGCAACATAGCTTAAATGTGGTCGATTGCCTATTTATAAAAGAAAATGACCTGTTATGGCGACCTTATTATTCAGAAAGAAAGACGAAAGGTCAGAGATATTTGAAAATGATTTGAAAGCGACCAAATTTCGATTTCTTTCTATCCAACGCGTGTTATTTGTAATTGGCTGGAAGAAAACGCCCTCTTTTATATCATTCGGTTCCTTCTCGAATGCCAGTCTGTTCGGGGTCGAGTGGTAAAGTTTCTCCTCGTTGAGACGGTACAATTAGAAAACCACGAGTCGAACCATTTCTCGGCGGAAAATTGGTGGTTCCTGCCGAACCATCCATCGGAGCCCTATGCAATTTGACGCGTTCGGTAACACTTTAAAAGTCGCCGCGTAACCGTCCTTCTAATTACCATTACGATTAACATCGTGTAATTATCAACGCTGTTCAAATTATGCCAATTAAGTATATCAGACGGCGAAACAATCGTCGCGTTAAAAATTCTCGAGTATTCACCGTATCGGATAATTGTGAAATAACGGTGGATAAGACAATAAAAAAACAAATGTGTTTCAGATGGAAAATAAACAAGAAGCGCGCTTCTGACCAATTTTTTCACAGGCTTCGTGGTGAATGTTTTCACCTCGAAATTGTAATTCCTGTTTTCACTTTTTTTCCTAGTTAATATTCATAGCCTTGATGAACGTCAGTCGCTTTTGTTTATTTACCTCCGAGTAAAATAAATGTCGAAAGTCAATGTATTTCGTTATGTGGGTTAAATAGTTGAAAGCGTCCTTAATGAATGATCTAATAACGTCAGTACTTGGCGTATAATCATTCGGAATAAACATTACCGTTGTTTCTTTTCCGAAAATCGTGATCCGTGTCCATCGTCCAGACGATTTCTTTATTTTTTAGCCAATTTTAAACACATGGTTAAATCCTCGTAGGCAAACCGTTCCTCCAAAGGAGGATGCGCTCGTCCAACTTTCAATCAACGGGCCACAATCTTAGGTACTTCCAATTTTTGCTTGTTGATAAGTATAAATTTAAAATAAAATAAAACAATCTGGCACCAGGGCATGAAGAACCCAGTGACCCTCCTCTAGTAGTGACTGTGACTAATTGCACAACAGGTCGCAAGTCCATATATACAAGTAAGTCAGGATATGTAGAAGGATTTACTATTTTGGATTTTCGATTGGGAAATCTGAATGCAGAATTTAAAAAGAGTTTATTTGTAATTAAAAGGTTAATCTGAAGTTTAAAAGACTTTATCTGAAATAAAAAATGTTAATTTGAAATTAAAAAGTGTTATTTTGAAGTTGAAAAGGGTTAACTTGAATTTAAAAAGGATTAATATTAAATTAAAAAAGGTTTATTTGAAATTAAAAAAGGTGAATTTGACGTTAAACAAGGGTTAATTTGGAAAATGAAAAAAGGTTAATTTGAATTAAAAACGGTTTATTTGTAATTAAAAAGATTAATTTGAAACTAAAACCAGTTAATTTGAAATTGAAAAAGCTTAATTTGAAATTTTAAAAAAGTTTATTTGAAGTTAAAATGCGTTCATGTTAAGTTAAAAAGAATTAATTTGAATTTAGAAAGGTTTAATATGACATTAAACACGGTATATTTGAAATTAAAAAAGGGTAATTTGAAATTTTTGCAAAATAATTTGAAATTTAAAAAGTTAATTTGTAATTAAAAATGTTAATTTGAAATTAAAAATGGTGTATTTGTAATTTAAAAGCTTAATTTGAAGTTAGAACGAGTTAATTTTTAGTTAAAAAGGGTTAACTTGAATTTAAAAAGGGCTAATATGAAATTAAAAAAGTTTATTTGAAATTAAAAAAGGTTAATATGACGTTAAAAAGGGTTAATTTGAAAAGTGAAAAAGGTTAATTTGAATTAAAAACGGTTTATTTGTAATCAAAAATGTTAATTTGAAATTAAAAGAGGGTAATTTGAAATTTAAAAAAGTTAATTTGTAATTAAAAATGTTAATTTGAAATTAAAAAAGCTTTATTTGTAATTTAAAAGCTTTATTTGAAGTTAAAACGAATTAATTTGAGGTTATAAAGAATCAATTTCAATTTACAAAGGTTTAGTATGGTGGGAAAGGATTAGTTCAAAGGATTAATTTACAGATAAGAAGGGTTTATCTGAAATTTGAAAAAAAATTAATTTGACCGAAAAAGGGTTCATGTGAAATTAAAAATTGTTAATTTGACGGGTCAATTTGAAATTACAAAGGGTTTATTTGAAATTATAAAAGGCTAATTTGAAGCTAAAAAGGGTTAAGTGGAAGTTTAAAACTGGTTTATTTGAAAGTAAAAAAAGGGTAATTGGAAGTGAAAAGGAGTTCATTGGAGGCTATAAAAGCTTTAATTTGAAGTTTAAAATATTAGTTGGAAGTTAAAAAAGGTCAACTTTACATTTAAAAAGGTTAATTTGAAGCTAAAAAGGGTTAAAAGAAAGCAAGTTGAATAATTTCGCTTCTTGCCCTTTTGTTATCGTGTTTAATAATACACTAATAATAATTGTTATATGTTTTAAGTGGTTATTAAGATCCAAAACCACCAAATTGGCTTTGGCACTCAACACTCCGCAACCCAGCAGGTGCTTCGCGCAGTAGACCACATATCTCATCCCTTGAAACAAAATCTATCATACAATTCCTCAATAAAACTCCTATCCTTAAAACTGACTGGGTAGGTCATCAATGTTCTATCTGGAACTCAAGTCTAAACTATAACCGACATACATAAACTAAAAGACAGGAATTAAACGCTGCGGATTACTTTACAAATTAGTATCAAGAACATCACATGTAACAACTAAAACCCAACTAACACTTTACAAGAAATTGTTGAAACCGATTTAAACTTTGGCGCACAGCTAAATCTTCCAACACCCAAACAATTACTATCCAATTACTATCCAACCAACTACTATCTTTACTATCCAAAGTCCTCAGGACCGTTGTCGACGGTTCGTACTACATTTCCAACAATCCTTCACAATTATCTTCAAATACCCTTCATTAAAAACTGGAACTGAACCGGAGGTGGCCCTGGCACGTCATTCAAGAGCTACAATGGTTGCGGTATCCTCTCAGGATATATGTAACAATGTCAAACGATCGTTGTTTTTTTATCTCATTGCATACTGTATCTAATTTTTACAGATGGTAATAAAAAAAATGTTTCAGGCAGATGATCTAAAATTAAGCTTAAGGTGCAAAGCGACAGAGCTTTTCTTCTGAGAGGAAACTAAGCGTAGCAGCACCGTTATCTAAAATGGTGCAGACAATTTTCTCTTTTTTATATTAAATATATTTCTACATATGTCTCCCTGACCTGCAAAAAAATTTCTTCAGGTGACATTAACGATAATTTTCCATCAATTTCAGCTTATGATTGGAGCAATGTAGTTCTTAGAAGAATAAAATTTCGTATATTTTGTTTTTTGTACTGAGAAAACTTCTTATGTGGCAACACTTTCATTATAAATAGACTAATGGTTAAAAATAGAATGTAAAGTGCAATCAATAATATGACACCATGTCCAAGTGGAATCTTCTCCGCTTTCTTACCAGCTGTTTTTGTGCCAGGCTCACCATCTTCCGGCTCATATAACCTTTCTAGTCGACCTCCATTTGATCATAATATCTTCTGTTTCTCAGATATTTCGCCCGGCGAAGAAGAACGACGAAAAATAAGTCCGTTTACAAATATCAATCAAACTTGGGGAATTCTTTAATCCCTTCAAATTCCTGAAGTCAAGGCGCGCTGTTCTTCAATTTGATCGTGTAACCTTCAAGGAAATCAGGCTCAGTCCAAGGTTCGAATAGGATATCGATATTTCTCCTCTGCTCCTGACCGCAAGTCCAAATGGTTCTTAAAAACCTGTGCACCTCATCCCAAGCCCTTTCCATTTCCCCCTGTCACCTGATAAGTTTAACGCTTGTATTGTATTAACCTCACAATCGTCCGGTCCACAAAACCCGATCTTCCTAGATGACTTCCGTTTGATCCTAAAAGCTCCTTTTTCTCTCATATCTCGACATTTTGATAGCTGTTATTGTGGGTATACCGATCCATCTGTGATGGAATACCTGCAAAGCTGTATCTATAATTTTCCATTTCATTACCTCTTGTTCTTTCAATCTGACACCGAAGAATTTTAATTGTCATTTTCTTAGTTCATTTCCATCGTACCATCTTTATAGGTACTTTTGCAAATAGACGTTTCTGAATAGCCTAACCTAGCTTGAATTTTGGCTTATTCAAGGTGAAGACCCCAAGTAAAAAGTTAATTCGCGGTATAGAAAGGATTAAGACACTACGGAAGGACTGAGACTCTGTCCGGTGAGAAGAAAGTGATGAAAGGATCTTTCACAAGAAGGGGATTTTACAATTTTCACCGACCGCAATAGCTGAAATCAGCGGTTAAGGAATTAACAACCACAATCTCAAGCCAAACATCGGGGAGAGTGAAACTGTCTTGCGTCGACAACCTTCATTCCTTTTCGTTTACGTCCCTGTCATTCTTTCCGCCATCTTAATTAATTAAACAGAAGCAGTAAAGTTTATAGAAGTATAAGTTTGTAGCTACTCTTCTAAATGGTGTTTTTATTATATTACTGTGCCCTAATCATAAAGATATAAACAAGACACCCTAGGAAGGACCTTCCATGGTATAAACACCAAAATCAGATAGTACACCTCCAATTTTCGGTTAAACTATAGCATCCTAACAAACTCTGGGGGCCATGGTTAACAAGTACTCTACTCACCAGAGGGAGGTCTACAAGAACAACTATGCCTCCTCCTCCATCTCAGAATGTCCACAAATAACGAAAGGAGAAGTGGGCAAACAACAGAGGAGCCATATTAAACTCGCGGTTACAGAATTCCCGTCAAAACAAGCTAACACATATCAACGGTTAGACATGATAAAACTCAGTGGAGTATTAGAGCTATACCGGTCTGGCATCTGAGGAAACACCTACACAACATAGGTCAATGACATAATCCAGAGTACCAAAACGACCCAGGGTAAAACTCAGGGGAGTGATAGGTTTATTACCTGGCATACACAACGTGGATATCTTCGATGATGACCCATTTTTGGCCTTTTGTAGGATGGAATGAGGAGGAAGAAACTACCAGTTATAAATCCATAAGTTAGGTTGCCAAGAAGACCCGAGGAAAAGAATTATAATCAATGAACTACTACTGCTTAAGAGAAAGATCGATTGACTGAACTAAGGAGAAGTACAAAAGGAAATAAGCCACAAGGCTGCGGTTTTTGACAAATACCAAACACCCGCTTATTCTTGTGAGCGGTTACTTTAAAAGCAGGTAAACAGGTCGCATCCAAAATAACCAGTGAATACATTCAAAATCTCCAAAATCTAAATAAACATAATTGATACTTAGCTGACAGGACAGAAAGGAGTTTTGGGTAATGAACAAAGAGCCCAATTAGCATAGGAGTATCTGAAATACTATACTTGTCCATTTCATAATGAGTCCACCTAAAAACAAAAACAGACGAACTCCGGAGGTGCCAGACACTGTAAACTCATCATTAAAGAATCTTCTTTAAGACTTTATAGGTCTCTGACATCTGCAAAAACACCTAAACAACGTGGATAACTTCAAAGATGACCAGAATGGGACATAACCTAAGGTACCATGAAAATGCGGAAATGTCTTTTAGTCATATATGTACTTCTTAAAAGAAGGTTCGAGTCAATTGAATTGAACTAAGGAATCGGAAAAGAACAATAAGCTAGAAGGCTCCAGTATTTTGGGAATATAAAACACCCGGTTCCTAGCATCATCACCACCATCGTTACCATCATCAAAGCTTTTTAAAGTTAAACGAGGTATATCCGTCATAAAATTCAAACTGCTCAGCGTTTCTGGAATGATCGAAAGGTATCGAAAGTGGATATGGTACATCACATCCTATTCATTTGCTAACTATAAGCTCAGAATCCTTCCATCTCAGAATGGGTCCACACAAAACCAAAGTAAAAATGGACGAACCCTAAAGGTGAAAGACATAAACTCATGGTTCAAGTTGCATAAGGAAACTGGTAAACTTATTACTATAGTTAGACAAGGTAAAAATAATGGTAAGGATAGACCAACGTAGATATAACCGAAACGTACCAAGAAGATCCAGGAAAAGGAATAAGAGTTAATGATCTACTATGTACTTCTTAAAAGACGGATCGAGTCCACTGAACTGAACTACGGAACTATGAAAATTATAAGCTAGGAGGCTCCAGTGCTTGACGAATACCAAACCTTTGCTTCATAGTATCTTCATCACCATCATCTTCGCAAAGGCCTTGTTTGACTTTTAATATAAAATTATAATTTGGTCGTTTACCATTTTGGCCTGTTCGGTGGTCAGGCTAACCGCCATCTTCAGAGTTTTGCCAGGTCCTTATGACCATCCTTATTCTCGTGGTCTTGTAAATTGTCCGAACCCGTTTGATACAATAAAAACGAACCATTGATGATGGCGAAATCCTGAACTTGTAACGAACAAATTACAAAGTTGTGTTCACCGCCCCGAAGGACATGGAGAAATCTCACAATATAAAATTATAATTGCATTAGCCAAGTACGGGCCAGTGTAAAATTGGATATAAAAATAGTTCCACGGGCAATACCGGGGGAAATAAAGGATCGGCGGTACTTTCATAACTCTCGCCGAAGACCCCTTGAACCCGAAATCATTTTCGCGAATGGACAAGTCTCGGTAAGTGAAATCTCCGGTCCGGCTTTTCTATTTTTAGTCATTTAGTCATTTTTCTTTTAAATTAGAAATGTCAATTTACACAAATCACTGGATATGGTCGGAGGTTCGATGAACGTCCGTGATTTGCTCTTTCTGTAATTTATTGTTTGGATGTGCAGTGTTGGTTTTATTGTTGGATTTATGTTTCCTGGCACTTCAGGTACTTTACCCTTCTCATAGTAGACAGACACAAAATCAAAAGCACTGACTTTCAGAATGAAATTACCGATTATCAATACTGTCTTTTTATAAGTTAAAGGGCTGTGTCTCCCAAGGGGGTCGAAAAATATTAGACCTGTGTCCCGAGCGTTCTTCCCAATAAGCTCTATGAGACTAAAATTATTTATTTATTTTTTTTCCTTATGATCTTGCATATTAGCCATAGTACGAATTCTTGTGTGTTCAAATTGGGGGTTATCGGGAAAAAGGGCCAGACGGTGGGAATCGAACCCACGACCGCGGCGTGAGAGTCTCTCATGCTAACCACTCGGCTACCGCGGTCCCCGACTAAAATTATTATTTTTTAAATATATTTTTCTTCCTATTCAGTGCAATTATTCCAAAGTTATTGTATATCAGTCGGTTTGTATTTTTATGTAAAATAAGAAAATAATACGCAATAAATTATTAAATGATGTTAGATATGTAAAAAGCGCCGATTTATATTTTTGGGCTTCGCGGGGCATTTTCCAAAATTCAACGTTACAAGCCTTCAGCCTATATCAATAAGATTTAGGTTTTATGATTATAAGTGAGAAAAGTAAGGATGAAATTCCTAAATTTCCTATGAATTCCTAAAAAATCCTCAAATTTTAATATATATCACGGTTCTGATTTTTTACGAAGGGGACGTTTGTGCCTTTATGTTTAGTTTATAAGACCATAAAGCTCTGTATTTCCTGTGGATCGGTAGACGAAAAATCTAAGAAAATTTTTTTTTTTTTATTTCCTCCCAAAAAATTACATTAAGGGGTTTTTTGAAGTCCAGAAAACAAATATCAGTTTTGTTTCTCACTAAAAAAAATTAACCTATTGTACTAAGTCGTACGCCCAGACCCGGCGAACGATAAAATAAATTAATCATTAAGTAAGGTATTGGTTGAGATAAAAAAAAACGAGCGGGATTCGAACCCACGACCTTCGGGGCTTTTTCATCTCAACCAACACCTTACGTAAAGATTAATTAATTGAAAATAATTTACTTGGTCAATCGGACCACGAAACCTAATCGCTAAAATAAATAATAAAATAAAAAAATAATTAATTAAATAAAATAAACTCCCCTTCTGTATACGTTTAATTTGAACATTTGAATCACGTTTTTTTAACATTCCAGGTTAACTTTACCGTTGAAGGGTTGACGTTTTTGGAACTTCGTGTAAACCATAAGAGAGCTTGTTAAATGAAGAAGTTTTTGATGTTTGGCACCCTTACAAATATGTTTCTTGAAAAACTGTTAACTGTTTGCATTTCACTCTATTTAGGATGTACGATAACCCACTTTTTCGGGTTTATGCTGGACCACCCTGTATAAAATCGGAATTTTTCGACTTTTTTTTCAGTCAATTTTTCGTCAGCTCGTTTTCTTTTGATGCATGTTAGTTGTTTGGCACCCCTATAAACATATCTGTTGAAAAAAAGTTATTTGTGGAAATTTATCAAAAGTTTCTACTTTTTTAAAATTCTTCGTTTTGGGTCGAATTAATAACCATACATCGGCGTTTGATGAGATCAAAAATAGCTCCTTCTTATAGGAAATTTAAGGCGGAATTTAAAAATGTGTATAAAATTTGGAACAGATGCTCTAGATCTTGACAAATTCCAATTTATGGCTTAAGGTCGGGATTTAAAAAAAAATAGTAATAATAAAAATAAAACTTCATAACTTCCGATCGGATTGAGATAGAACAGTTCGATTGGTTGCATTTTACTCTATTTAGGATGTACTGTAACCTACTTTTTTCGGGTTTATGCTGGACCACCCTGAATAAAATTAGACCCTGAATTTTTAGACTTTTTTCGGTCAATTTTTCATCTGTTCGTTTTTTTAACGCATATAATGGCACATTAGCAACTAGAAATTCGAAGCTACGGTTTTGTTTAATCAATCCCAGACTTTCGAAAATATATCTGTTGATGATGAATTCAACATGACGAAAAATTGTAACAAATGCAACACTCGTCAAAGAAAATATACAAACAGGATGTACAAATAGTAAGAACAATGGCTAAGGGACAAAAATGACAAACAAAAATGACAATGTTACATAACGATAAACAGCGTCGCAGCTCGAGTTAATAAACGATGAAAATTACTGAAATTACACATTGATAAAAAAAACCAAGTCAGATAATAAATAAAAATATATACTGTTTTAGGTAATGGTTGGGGTGTATAAAAAAACATCGGCTGTACTCAAAGAGTTTCAAAGAACAGATTAAATCATACGAAAGATAATGACGGAAGTCCTAATCATACCAATTACAAAATTATCACGAATTATCAAGGATCTGTATCAATTATGGAAACACATGTCACTGAACGAAACACGGACTTAAACATTTAAGGAAAAGTCTTGAACTTCACGGAAATGCATCGGCCCACTGACCGATCAGACAAATTGAACGATTGTGGACAAAGATTGAAGCCGGTAGTGAAGGGAAGAATGTCCACCAGCTTGCACAAATTACTTTTACTTTACAGCACATTACCCTCTACTGCATCACTCTCTCACTTTAGAAGAAAGTGGCGTGTCACGAACATGAGGAGGACGATGAACCAATTTTGAACGTTTCGAGTTAATAATAGAATCAAAGGTAAGTGAGTATCTAGAGGGTAAGGATTCTGCCGGTTTTCTACGCGGAAATAGTTCTTTTCCAATCAGAAATCGGCAAAATGTTATGCAGGGTTTTTTTTCGGTTCCGCCCGAAAATTCGACTTTGCATATGTCAATGAGTTCTCCGGTTGTAATTGGAGGGAAAGGGAAAGATTGAGTTTTAGATCTAGGTGACCTGGATCTGGGAGAAAGGCAGCCCCTATGGCTGCACCACCCACTATCGTCGATCCTCCAGTTCTTCCGATCATCCACAAAGACTTTACGCGAGAGAAGAGACAGAGGTCGATGGTTCAAAGTCCATAAAAGACGATATTTATAAAAGGTATTCATTGCTTTGAAGTTTTGTATCGAACCGGAGACAAAAAGGAAACTACCGGTGGATTTAAAAAAAAATTTATATACAAATACAGGCTATGTCCAAATGATACAAAGAACAATATATTATCTTATTAACAATATATTAGAAGTATACAGAGCTTTTTTCCGACAAATTAACCCTTGTTAAAAAGGGGTAACCTCAACTTAACACTTTTTTAAATTCGAATTTATTAAATTAACTCCTTTTTAATTTAACAGTAACTATTTTTTATTTCAAATGAACCCTTCTTCTATTTTCAAATTGACCTTTTTTACCTCAACTTAACATTTTTTAAAATTCAAATTTATTAAATTAACTCCTTTTTAATTTCACAGTAACTATTTTTTATTTCAAATGAACCCTTCTTCTATTTTCAAATTAACCTTTTTTACTTTAAGTTAACCCTTTTTTACCTCAACTTAACCCTTTTTAAAATTCAAATTTATTAAATTAACTCCTTGTTAATTTCACAGTAACTATTTTTTATTTCAAATGAACCCTTCTTCTATTATCAAATTAACCTTTTTTACTTTAAGTTAACCCTTTTTTACCTCAACTTAACACTTTTTAAAATTCAAATTTATTAAATTAACTCCTTGTTAATTTCACAGTAACTATTTTTTATTTCAAATGAACCCTTCTTATATTTTCAAATTAACCTATTTTACTTTAAGTTAACCCTTTTTTAAATTTCTAAATAACTCTTTTAGGTTATTTTCAAATTAATATTTTTAACTTTTTTTACCTACAAATTAACCCTTTTTTAACCACGAATTAACTCGTTTTTAATTTCACAGTAACGGTTTTTTTATTTCAAATTAACCTTTTTTTACTTTAAAGTAACCCTTTTTTTTTAATTTCCAAATAACTCTTTTTAACATTGAGTGTCAATTGTTTTTATTTTCAAATTAATTTTTTTCTCTAATTAACGTTTTTTAACTTCAAATTAACCTTTTTTATCCTCAAATTAACCCTTTTTAACTTCAAATTAACCCTTTTGATATTTCCAAATAACTCCTTTTAACTTTAAATGTCAAATTAACCTTTTGCTATTTTTTTCAAATTAATCTTTTTTCTATTTTCAAATTAATTTTTTTGAACTCCGAATTAATCCTTTTTAACTGCAAATTAACTATTCTTTTAAATTCACTACAAATATTTTTAACTTCCAATTAACCCTTCTTGTATTTTCAAATTAACCTTTTTTAATTTCCAATGAACTTTTCTTAACTTTCAATGTCATTTTTTTTTAACGTCAAATTACGTTAAATGTTCAACTGTTGAAAACCTGTCAAGTTCAAATTAACTTTTTTTAACATTAAATTACCGTTTTTAACTTCAAATTTATCCCTCTTCAATTTTCAAATAATTCTTTATCCCTTTACATCTCAACTTAACCTTTTGTATTTTTTCAAATTAATCTGTTTTCTATTTTCAAATGAATTCTTTTTAACTTCGAATAAATCCTTTTTAACTACAAATTAACTATTCTTTAATTTCACTGAAAATCTTTTTAACTTCGAATTAACCCTTTTTGCATTTTCAAATTAACCTTTTTTTCGTCAAATTAACCCGTTTTTAATTTCCAATTAACTTTTCTTAATTTTCAATTTCAAATTAATTTTTTTAACGTTAAATTACTCTTTTTTCTACTTTTACATTAATCCCTTTTTATCTTCAAATAAACTGTTTTGTTCAAACCAACCCGTTTTCCTTTGAAATAAACCTTTTTTTAATTTCTAATTAAAATCATTCTTTGCATACGTTAACAAAATTTAGATTTGATATCATCATAAATGTGGAAAATATGAATGAAATGATCAAAATCCTTCTGGGGCGTTTGTGCAACGCATCAAAGTTTAACCAAATTCAAAGCACAACGTTTCAAAATAATAGCAGGAACATCGTCAGAAACATTATCCAACAATACTTAACAACTAAAAGAGCCTCATCAATATAACAGTCAGAAAGGATCACATAGGAAAATTTTTAAGGGGTGATTTTTTTTTCCAAAAATTTGGGTAAAACCTTCAGCTACATCACGATTATTGTTAATAGAACCTTTTCCTTATATTCAATCGATGGCCGAACCGAGGATTTCCCCTGACTCTCTCGTGTCTTTTTATCGCAAAAGAAGCCGAAGGTGTGACTGTTTCGTTCTCAACGGACAAATAAGCCATAAAATCGGATTGTAAAAAAAAGTTAATTAGGAAAAATGCACGTGGGATCTTTCTCGAATTTCCAGTTCTCAGGATATGAATGGCTAACTCATTGGAGTAAGTCGATTCATCGCGTTCGAGTGCCGTTAAAAAGGCTGCTTTACTCGATTATTTCAAAGTCGGGAGGCTTAACGAGGTCCAGGAAAGCGATAAACGCCGCCTATCAACGTCAATAACTAATAACTACCCTTTATCAATTGAGATCTTTAATCATACTCTATTTTCAGAGAATTTTTACTGTTTTTTTTCTTTTGTTTTTCAACAGTAAAAAGGTTAGATATGAAATGCCTCCAGAAATGAGAGAAGGGTAAAAGCTGTTGGTTTAATATCAAGGGGAACTGGCGAGGATGCCTGGATTCATTCACCGGTCACGTTTTCAAATCGTATTCATCACATAAGGAATGATCATCGGCTCGAACGTCCGCAGTGTGTCTAAAGTTCCAGCAGCATCTCCGATTGTTAATAAGCCGATTGAGGCGGAAATGGTTCGGTGGAAAGAGCGGCTCACCCAGCGCCCGGATAATCGGCAAAAGTTAAAAACCCGTTCCGGTTAAATGCGGTAATTTCTGTAATTCCTGACGGATAGGCGGGATTCTACGCTATTTGGTTTCAAAAAGAAAGATGAGAGCAGTGACTTCTAACTTTTCGTGAAACGGCTCTTTTGATTTCTAGGGCGCAGCCGGCTCTCATCGACTAGAGACCCACGTACAAAACTTTGGATGAATATTTTTTGGCTTATTTATTGGGTTGTTTCACATGAAATGTACGTTTCCAACATAAAGGTTTTTTAAGTAAAATTACTATATACAAACAAAATCATTTTATTGGAAATATTTACCTTCATTTTCTACTAATTTTTCCCAAAAAACTGAAGAATTTTGAGCTTTGTAATGAAAAAAAATCTGAAAACGCTTTTTGGACATGAACATCATTTTCAAAAAAAAAAATTCTTTTGACGAACTTATCTAAATTCCTAATCAGGTGAAAATCTGTTGGAGACAAGACTGGTTTAGGGGCCACACTAGAAGGAATGCGACTGAAGTCCCCCCCCCCTTTTTTTCGACGTTTCGCAACTGCAGAAGTCATATAAACCCTCAGGAAGCCGGTGTTTTTTAAAAAAAAAAAGCCCATTTGTAAGTACGTCGGGTTCGAAAGCAGGGCCGCTGGATTCGAACCAGGGACCTTTACTTTACAGTGATTACCCTAAACCGTTGCGGCCACCGACGCCCCCTTAAGCAGCATATACAGAGGAAATGAACTGAATACCTTCAACGACTGTTTGGACAAGCAGTTGATAACGTGACTTAGTTGATCATGCACGGTACAATGAAACGACTTTTCATTTTGTGTATTCACAAGGCAATGGAGAAGCAGAAGAGAAAAAGTGAACATTGGAATCATCCGTTGAATATGAAAAGGTCAATTGCACTGTCTGTATGGGGACCTCCGCCGCTATCCTGTCAAGTTCTTCCAATGACTATAGAACTTCCATAATAAATTGGTCCAAGTCCATCCTAGATCAGCTTTACTTGCAGATTGCGTGTCCGACCGCCTACCACTTCCGTTCTACCCTTGTCCGTCGTCAGTGTGGGGCACCCCATCCCCTTTGCACTGTTTTGATTTGTTTAGATGGAACCCAGCGGGACATTCCGTCGACGGACGCTGGTGCACCAACGGAGCTCAACGGAGTCATTACGATGGAAATTTCCGTTTAATCTGTCGCTGGCTGTGTGTTTTGAATGTCGCGAAAACTTCCGTCACATTCCGTCTTGTGTGGCGCCGGCTGGGTGGATGCTGAAGAACTCCGTAGCCAAGCTCGTTCAATTTGTTTACAGTATGTTTTGAAATATGAGGCCTGGCGTTGTCGTGGAGGATTCTAGGACCTTTCCGATTTACCAATGCAGGTTGTTTTTTTGAGTAATTTTTTACGCATTTCGTCAATTCCCTTGTAGTACGACGTCTCACCTCTACGCAAAAAGGAGTCATGAATAATTCCAGCCATGGACCACCATACGGTCACTATCAATTTTTTTGGGGTGTAAATTTGGTTTTGACATGTGTCCTGGTTTTTCGTCGATATTTAGCCCTGACCGACGCTGATTGTCATATGCAATCCATTTTTCATCGCAAGTGATTATTCTTTCAAGAAAAGGCTCGGTTTTTTGCCTGGCGAGCAACGAAACACATGCCTCGAGGAGCTTTAACTGCTATCGCTCAGGGAGCTCATGAGGGATCCATAGATCAAACCTTTTGACTTTTCCTATGTTCCATAATTGTCTTGACACGGTAGCTGCACTTGCATCTAGTTGAATGACACACAGGAAAGCGCGTGAGCGTGAATGTGCTGATTGTTTGAGAGTGGTTTTCTTCCAAGCTTTTGGACATCGTTGTCAATTAAAGTCTGAGACCAACTTTCAGGACGCTAAGAAATTTTCTTGACCCCAAGGTGATACGCTCTTATTAAAAAATTTGGGCAGATTTGGCCGAGTTGCACAAAGCAATAGTACACTGTAGGAGAAAGATAAGGTGAGGAAGTAAATGGGGTCTATGAAAGGTTTTAAAATAATCTAGAAGTCTGAGGTGAATTTTCATTGATCAATAGTAGTCTTTGTGTCGGTGGCTGTAGAATAGCGGATTGTTTGGAAAAGTGAGGAGAGGTTCAATATTATATGTTTGTACAATCATTCGCTTTAACCATGTCTACGCCAAACAAACAAGTTTTCAATTTCTCAGCGAGATTTTGTGCTGTGTCGCAATCCTTGGTCTCTGGTACTACATTACAGAAAGTTCATAATACACGCAATATTTACGATTATTACAAGCTTTGGATCAAAAAATTAATTAAACCGTTTTTTTGGAAGAGAGAGAGAGAGAGAGAGAGAGAGAGAGAGGGAGAGAGAGAGAATGAGAAAGAGTTGGAATCAAAGAGTGTGTGAGAATCGTAGCTAGATGGAGGAAGAGAGGCAAAGATAGTGATATAGATAGAGGTAGAGATAAATAGAGAGAAGGGGAGGGGGAGAGGGAGAGGGAGGGAGAGAGAGAGCGAGTGAGGGAGAGGGAGAGGAAGAGAAAGGGAGAGAGAGAGAGAGAGAGAGAGAGAGATAGAGAGAGAATGAGAAAGAGAAACAGTTGGAATCAAAGGGTGTGAGAGAATCGTAGCTAGATGGAGGGAGAGAGGCAAAGATAGTGATACAGATAGAGGTAGAGATAAATAGAGAGAGGGGGTGAGGGAGAGGGAGGGAGTGAGAGAGCGAGAGAGGGAGAGGGAGAGGGAGAGGAAGAGAGAGAGGGAGAGAGAGAGAAAAAATGAGAAAGAGTTGGAATCAAAGAGTGTGAGAGAATCGTAGCTAGATGGAGGAAGAGAGGCAAAGATAGTGATACAGATAGAGGTAGAAATAAATAGAGAGAAGGGGAGGGGGNGAGAGTGAATGAGAAAGAGTTGGAATCAAAGGGTGTGAGAGAATCGTAGCTAGATGGAGGGAGAGAGGTAGAGATAGTGATAGAGATAGATAGATAGAGAGAGAGAGAGAGGGAGAAAGAGAGTGAGAGAGACAGTGGAATCAAGGAGAGAGTGAGAAATCAGGTCCTAGCGGTTGCAGTGTGATAAGATTAATTAAATTCCCTAAGGGGGAAAGTTTACGCGAATGCGGACGATCAAAATCGCACGTTATCAGTGTGAGACAGCCCTAAAACATTGTCGTGGTCCTCGGACATTATCAAAATTCTACCGAGAGACGGTTTTATGGGCGCGACGACGCCGCCAAATAAAAATCAGCGAGAACAAGCGAACCGGTATGACGCCAAGCCGCAGGTACAGATTATGATAATAACGACGGTCAAAAATCATAGGTAGTCGATTCCAGTGTGAGACCAGCCTGCTTTGTAAGCCTGGAAAATACAGTTGGTCGGCTTGTCTCACGCGGTCGGTCGAAGGGCATTTTTTCATTGGCTCCATATAGAAAGCGAGTAGGTGGTCCCTCGTTACAATGTTGAATGGATGTGTGTGTGTGTGTGTGTGTGTGTAGAGTGTCGTCGCGTTATTGAATGACACAGAGGAAAGCGCGTGAGCGTGAATGTGCATTCTGGTTTAAAACTTGTGTGTGTTGGGGGCTGAAATAACCCAGCTCGTTAGACCCGAAACCTGACTTGGACAAGACCGCTTGCACGTGTTGTAGGAATTAGCCGATCTGCCGGTGCATGAAAGGTCTGAACTCTTTCAAAATAAAAATAAAAAAAAGTAATAGACACAGAGAATTAAAGAACTTAAATAATAAGTAATAAATCTTGTGCAAATATTAACGTACGTTATCATAATGGTGACACTGACGTAAAGCGTTTTGAAGTCATAAAACACTTTGTTTTAAACATTCCTCTCTAATCATGTTTTGAATTTTCCAGGGAAATTTTTCGATTTTCTTTTAAATCTGGGTCGAGCGTGAGAGAGTGGAAATACGACGGACGTCTGACGTCTATGTCGACGCACTGTATTCAATTTGAATCGATTTAGAGAAAACGCTGTTTGAAAAATATTTGCACGCGAAAAAATACCCAAGGGAACGATTCCCCGACTTGGAGCGGGATATTCAACGAGGTCGCTGCTAATCTATGAAAAAAAAAGTTTCGCTCAATTCACATAATTCCATATTAAAGCAGGCACGAAATTAGAAAGTCTCCGGGTTCCCGTTGGTGTGGTCATCCTTATTTTTAATTAGTTTTATTGAGGGAAAACTTTGTACAATAGGAGCAGGCGGATCTGAAGCGGCAAAGCCGTTGAATTGAGGATTGAAAAAAAGACTTGTTGTGCCTTACCGTCGGAAACACACCGGCCCACTCGTTCTTCGTCCACAACGGGAACTTGTGGGCGCGAGGAAGGGGATACCGTTCGCACAAAAAAGTAACTCATAAATGGCTTCTGCCCTAAACGGACCCAATAAAGCTTAAGTGGGCAAAACGGCACGAACACGGTTTCAACACCAGGTATGCCACGGCAAACAAAATGTTTTCAACAAATTTCCAAAAGGAATATAATTCAAATTATATTTAAACAAAAACCGGTCCGCCTGTTCTCCCTTCTTTTTTTGTGACGACGTTTTCCAGTCTTCATGTGGCTCTATGGATATACCCGATGAACGACAATATTTTGGTAACGACCGAGCATAACAGCAGCCATTTAAGGCTGGTCTCACACTGGAACCTACAACGTGCGATTTTAAGGATATGCCGGTGGAACAGTGGCTTGTAAAACGCGACCCCGTTCGACCAATATTTGTAGCCCGGTTGGTCCAACAAATAAGTAGAATACTGAACCCGTTTGGGCCCAACAGCAGATGGTTGGGTTCCTACATGTGTCCCGCGGAGTAATAATAGATTATGGACTATACCCTATACGTCCCGAAGGTGATTAGAATACCTACCCAATGTGCCCCGAACGTAGTTATCATCATGGGGTAAAACGCGCAGCAGATGACAAACTCAGATGAGAAATCAAATGACAACCCAGTTTTCAGGCTACTGACAACAATAAATTTACAAAACTTTGTACGAAATTTAATGAAACAATAAACATGTAATTACTGAAAGTAAATTTTCTTCAGCCGCACATCCTTCGTTACCACACAATGAATTATTCTTCATAACAATAATTCACTCGTCGTCTTTTTCAGGGTTGAGCTGACGTTCTGATGGTTTACCGAGGCACTCCATCACGTTGCTGTCTGTTACGTTTCCTTTAAACTTACACCAGGTTGTGTTCAAAAAATCAATCAATTCTCTGGTCCGTCTTTTCATCTGGTTTTCAGAGTCTTTTTTTAATGCTTCCGGAATTAGATTCGGCTTGGATTTGTTTGATAACAGTGATTAGAATATGGGATGCGTAGAATCGGCAAGTGCAGTCTTCATGAACCGATTCCGCAATGTGCGTGCGTAGTTTGTATTCGGTGGGGTTGAGGCGCATATTTGTAAGGAAAAGCTCCATCCTCTTTTATATACTTTGTTATTTCAGAGGTTTCGGGTTTTGGTCCAACGGGGTCAGAGAGAAAAGGTCCAACAGGGCGCTACGCTAGGTTCCCTTTCGATTCACATTTGGCCTAAGCGGGAATCAACCGGGATTTTCGATCGTCCGTGTTCACGTAAACTTTCCAAACTTTTGGGGAGTTAATCAGCCACACTGGAAGCGACTAGGCTGTGATTCTATCTGACTCTTCAGCTACCGGCTCTTTCTCCATTTGACTCAGACCATGAATCTCACCCTCCCTTTTTTTATTCCTATTCTCGCTCTTTCCCACTCTCTCTCACTCTCTCTCTCTCTCTCTCTCCCCCTCATTCTCACTCTCAGTAAGTCAGTCAGTCACTTACTCACTCACACTTTCTCTCTCTCTCAATCTCACTCTCACTCTCAATAAGTCAGTCAGTCAGTCACTCAGTCATTCACTATTTCTCTCTCCCTCTTTCTCTCTCTAACTCTCTCACTCTCACTCTCAGTAAGTCAATCAGTCACTCACTCTTTCTATCTTTAACTCTCTCTCTCTTTCTCTCTCTCACTCTCAGTAAGTCAGACAGTCACTCACTCACACACACTTTTTCCCTCTCTCTGTCCGTCAGTCAGTCTCTTTCTCTCTCACTCTTTCTCTCTCTCTCTCTCTCTCTCTCTCTCTCTGTCTGTCTGTCTGTCAGTCACTCAGTCATTCACTATTTCTCTCTCCCTCTTTCTCTCTCTAACTCTCTCTCTCACTCTCTCACTCTCACTCCCAGTAAGTCAGTCAATCAGTCAGTCAGTCACTCATTCACTCTTTCTCTCTCTCACTCTCAGTAAGTCAGACAGTCACTCACTCATACACACTTTCTCTCTCTCTCTCTTTCTCTCTTTAACTCTCTCTCACTCTCTGTAAGTCAATCAGTCACTCACTCTTTCTCTCTTTAACTCTCAGTAAGTCAGACAGTCACTCACTCATACACACTTTCTCTCTCTCACTCTTTCTCTCTCTCTTTCTCTCTCTCTCTCTCACTCTCTCTCTCCCCTCTCCATCTGACTTACTCTTTGATTACAATTCACTCTCTCCTTCTCTGACCTTCTCCCTTCTGACTCAGAATATGACTGAATTTTTCATTTGAGTAGTCGTAAATCGTAAAATTTTCTGTTACAATATAGTATAAGGTATTTTTTCTTTATCTGTCTTTTCCCCTCAATTTATGCATTCAAAACGTAACACCTTTTGCAGGGGTCAGTTGGTACACTGTGTTTTAGTTGGAAAAGTACTTTTTGACATAGAATATTTCTAAAAAAAAGTCTTCGAAGGGCATAAGAAATAACAAGTTATTCCAAAACACGATTTGCAACTTTCAAAAAATTATTTGAACCACTTCCAATGGTCGGATCACACGGGACCAGTTTCATCCTATACATAATGGTTGTAGTTTAACTAACCAAAACAAATATTTAAGAAATTTACCTTTGTGGTCCGAAAAATGGACGCTATACTCTTAAAGCTTGCAATATTTGTAAGTACTGTGTGTATTCGTAATGCATTTATTTAAATTCTAATTCCAGTGCTAAAATGTTTATACAGTTCCTGAATCCTGCTTAATTCCTGTTTGAAAATTAAGGCACGATAAATAAAGCTACCAAAAAAAAAAATTTCGCGCAAACTGATTTTTTTTTAATGTAAGTTTTTCCTTGGACTTAATAGCTGGGATTATACGGCTTTGTATGGCTTATAGCTTGCAGACGCAATGGAAATCGACTTTCAATTATAATAATCAAGCGATACAAGAATTTTTTTTACTTTCTGGTCCAAAATCTGCCAATTCAATAACAAACCTTTTTTTCTAGCAAATATTGCATTAAATGTTTCATTCCTTTAATGTCTAATGCATATCTTTGTTTAGAAATGCTTAAATTTATCATACGTTTTCGTCAAATAAACAAATATATCTGTTTCAGTGAGGAACTTGTTAACGTAGCAGTTAATTTTTTTGTACGTAGAACAATCCTCACATTTATTTACATGGCGGAAAAATTAAATTTACTCCACACATTAGTGAATTGTTAATGGGATTTGAAGCCCCGCACAAGCCTCAAAGTATTAAATTACTTTAGATTTTTTTATATGTTGACACTATTCGCTACTTGAATGTTTCATTTAAAATTTCTTCTTCCACTCGTGTGTGCTCTGTAATGAAAATACAGATTTTCATGATGAGACAATGATGATGATAATACAAGTTTTGGTATTCCTAAAGCACTACCTTTTGGATTATTTTACTTTTCCTAGTTTAATTGACTTTTTCTTCAAGAAGTAGTAGGTCAATGACTGTCATTTCTGCAATTCATTTCCTAAGTCTTCTCGGTATTGGGGTCATTGATCCTCACGTTGTGGTGGTGTTTTCTCGGGTGCCAGTGACCTTTAGCCCTGGCACTCAACGCGATTTTAACCCTGTCTAACTGGAGCAATGTGTTTACCAGTTTGGCTAGGACCTTTAATGATGCCTGTCAACTTTAGACGCCGTCCATTTCTCTTTCCGTTTTGTTTGGACCCATTTTGAGATGGCAAAGTCATACGTATGGTGTTAACCTCATTGGTTCTTGAAGATTTTCCTCTTGCCGGTTTGTTCATTAACCAAAACTCCTTTTTCCTCTCGCACCCAATATATTCTCAGGTAAGTTGTGTTTTACCAGGTTTTGGAGACACTGATGAATGGTCCTTTTGAAATGCTAATGCTTTTGGGGCTGCTTGACTGTTACCTTGTATTTTTCCTAGTTCCTTAATCCAGGTCAATTGAGTCGATCCTTCTTTTAAAAAGTAGAAGGTCACCTGTTATTACAACAATTCGTTGTCCCAAATCTTCTTGGTACCTTAGGTTATGCCTAAGTTAAGCGGTTGCTGTGAATTCGAAAAAAATAAATAAGTGGCAGTTGCTTCTTCCTGATTGTATAACCTACAAACAGGGTTATCATAGTATGATGTGTGTGTTTTCTCACTGACCGTTAGCTCTGTGCATCCATTCTGGGAGAGTTTTATGATCTATTAAGCTGATTATAGATTCTGAGCCTAATGGTCTTGCGGATCCTCCTCTGACCAATATGTCTGCTTATTATCCAAAATTCTTTTGCGATCTGGCAAGTTCACAAAATTGGTTTCTCAGGTCTCAGATGCATTCACCGACTACTTTGGGTATGACCTTTTTCCCATTTCCCTATTTCCCGTTGTAAGCCCATTCGATTCCAGTCCTGGAAGCCAGTAGAGGATATCCCTGATATTGACTGTCATTCTTTTCCCCGTCCTTCTTGACCTCCTAGGTAATGCCTTCATGCGTGACACTTTTTCCTCCTCTATTCTTAACCTACAAATGATGCCATCCTGAAAAAAACCCGTTATGTATGCCAGTGACCAGTATAGAACAAACTATAGCACCCCTCTTTTTTTTACCATGTCCAACTGTAGCAATGTCTTTGCCAGTTTAACTGCTTGACCATAACCGTAAATTCCTATGTGACTTGGCAACCAAGATGTTAGGTTATGTGTTTCCAGGCTTTGGATGCATTTAAAGACTATTTTTAATTAGGTGTTTCTCAGATCCAGGTATCTCTATTACCCCACTCAGTTTTACCATGTCTAACTGTAGCAATTTGTTTGCCAGTTTGACTGCAAGTTCATAACATAAAATTCCTTTACTCAAAGGAATTTACCATGCCATACCCTGGCACCTAATGTATTGTTAGCTTATGTTTTCCCAACCTTTGGAGGTTTGGGACATGACCTTTTTACGTGCTAGTGCTTTTACGGCTCCTTGGCTGTCTGATCTTATTGGTTCCATTCGCGAAATATTTAGTCCCATCCAATTTATTTATTTCTAAAGTCTATATGAGCTTTTCCTATATGCTTTGCTTCCAATGGAGGTAGGTTTAATAGTGTTTCTAAGGATGGATAGTCATTTCCCCGGTGAAGCACAAATTTACAAATTTTTATACTGCCTAGTTTTTGTTGAGCTTTAGTTGATCAGAGAACGATAGGATTTCTTATAATTATAACTTATTACTCCCGGTTTGTCACCAAGATTTGCGTAAAGTTTCTCCTGTGGCTATTTACTTTTGGTAAGAATGTATCTCAGGTTGATTTATTGTCAAATATTTTTAATTCGTTTTAAACTGAACTTCATTGGAAAAACATGGGCTAATTATATTACTACGTGTCTTTTCCTAAATAAAACAAGTGTGGTTTTTGAGGGGATAGGATGATCTTTGGGATAGTTATTTAAACGTTATGGCGATTTTCCTCCTGACTAAGATGAAACATTCCACTGTAGAGACGGAATAAATTATACTCCGAGGCTCATTATTTGCATATTATCGTGATTTACTGTCTGTAGAAAATAGTGAGAGGGTGGTGAAAGGGCGTCTGTTTCTGGAACAAAGGATTCTTTGTATATCTATATATATATTCAAGATTTAAATGTTTCAAGTCATCCCAGGCGATAAAATATGTCTTTTTGTAGGGACAATAAGAAAAAAAGGAGATAACCATTTTATATGAGCGTAAAATATCAGCCATGTCCAATTGTCAACTGGTGTAAATGGATTATCTCAAAGGAGATCCAAAGAGTTCTTTTTTCCCCCACCGAATTATTAATAATTGCGTTTTTTTTTTATCGAACTCTGTACGAGGTTATGAATGACTCAGTCAGTCGCCGGCCTCCCTAAAAGATTTAATTTTTTCAAAGGCTCCCCCTTTGATAAGATAATCAAAGTTGAATCTGTCAGAGAGACAGACTCTGGCGACAAGAATGGACGATTGAAGATAAAGATTAAAAATAAAACAAGTCAGTTTTTTTATTTACGAAAATATGCTACTGGTTATAGATTTGGAAAACTTGTTTGAATGTTTTTAACTTAAGACGCGTTCGTTTGGCCCTCGCAGATTTCCTCTTCGTTAATGCACAAAAGGACTCATCCAGGATTTTTGTCTTGTGATGAATCGTTCATTTGCCGCTGTTTTGAATTCCAAATGAGTTATTCAATTTCGAACTTATATGTTATTTTTCCTCTAAACAATGTCGCATACCTAAAAATGGCCTATTCTCTTACGATTTTCCGAAGAATGTTAAATTACAAGGGGTTTACACTTGTTCGAAAAGGTCGAGGATGTATACAAAAATATGACTATATTTAACTGACCCATATCCAAAAGGGGTAAAGACGCTTATTTGATGTCACAACACCTTATGACAAAGGCAGACAAAAGACCCAGGGAAGAAAGTCTCTCCGAAACTTAATAGAGATTATCGACCACAAATAAGTACTTGGTACTAGTAAATAAACAGCTCAATATGTAAGAAACTTAATTTTTTATATAACTTCATAAAAGGCAATAAGAAAAAAATTATTAACTTAACGTGCATTCTGAAGGAAATAGTTGTCAGGAGTAGAGGAACGAGCGGGTGGATGATGAAGTAGCCCCCAGACGGGGAGATTATTGAAGTCTCCGAAGAATCATAACGCTCCAGGAATTGACGGGAAACCAAGTAATCGAACATCATCAGTACAAAGATTATTAAGAAAGACGAGACCGAACACCCTTTGGTAATTGAAAACGGACACCGTCCACTGGTTTCAAGCTGAAATACATGTTATCCATACATATGTTATAGAAAACCTTAAAATCGGTTACACAGACAAAAATATCCTCACAAGATCATTTAGCCAAGGAGCCCTAAACGTATTAGGACATAAAAAGGTCATATGAAAAACGTCCATAGGGAAAACATAACCTCATCTTGGGTGCCAGGTAGAAAGAACTCTAAGAAAACTAAAGAAAGAAACTAAGAAATTTCGGGTAATGAACAAGCAGTCAAACTGGCTGGACCCCCAAATACGCCCAAACCTCTCCATCTACAAGCTTAACCAGCGAAGGAAGTAAATCTCCCTACTTCAATCTGAAATAAACGGTATTTGTGGCATACAAAATCTTAAGAGATCTTCCACTGACAGAAAATCCCCATCAGATCAAGTAGCCAACACTCTAAAAGCATTACCACGTAAAAAAAGTCAAATCCGAAATAGTCGGTGAATGCACTTAAAATCTCCAAAACCTGGGAAATCATAACAACATGACATTACCTTGATTGCCAGATCACAAAGGAATTTTGGGAAATGAACAACCAGTCAAACATGCCAGAGAAGGATCTGGAAGACTCTTCCATCTCAGAACGGGTCCACACAACCAAAATGAGAAATGGAAAAAATCATAGCAAACTAGTAGTTATAGAATTCTCGTCCAAACTGGCCAGCACTTTCTTACAGTTAGAGAGGATAACACAGTGTGACAGGGCTATATGTTATGACAGCAGTCACTGGGTCATGGGTTTCTTAACTGATGACTCCATTTGTAGGTTATATAATGATGAGGAAGAAAAAACTGCCACCTCAGCAACAGCTTATGAAGGCATAACCTAGGTCGTCAAGAAATTCCGGGAAAAAGAATTGCAATGACCTAATACCTCTTAAGAGAAATATACCTCAAAGGATTAGCACGTAAAAAGGCTACACAAAACCTACAAAGCATGGGAAAACATAGCCTAACAACTTTTGGGTGCCAGGGCACAAAGGAATTTTGGGTAATGAACAAGAAGTCAAACTGGAAAACAGTACATTAGACAAAAACTCTTGTCGCTATAGAGTATACCGGTCACTGGCATCTAGATAAACCTACACAACGCTCAATGATGACCCCATTTGTAGGTTGGTTATGCAATGAGGAAGAAACTCCTGCCCTATATTAAGATTGAATGCGAGGGAAGATCAATGTAAATCTGACCTAGGTACAAGAAGAAGATCCGGGAAAAATAATTGAGCAATAAAAGAAGGTTCGAGTCAATTGAACGCTAAGGAACTAGGAAAAGTGCAAGAAGGCTGCAGTGCTATCATCATCAACAATTTCTTTATACTTATTTTGAGAACTGGTCACATGCGCTTTATTATTAATCATTATTAAGAATAGGAGTCAACAAGACAAAATTTTGCATGAGGAAGAGAGGTCGAGGGACTTCGGTGCTTTTCCCCCAAAAGTTCGAAGAAAAGTAGCCTTAGAAGGCGATTAGTTACTTTAATCGCGGCCTTCGGTTTATCACGAATCGCTAACAACTGAGTATCAACGGAGGTCAGTTTAATCTCGTACGGTAAAAAGCGTTGCTTTCAACAGTGTAATCCAGAACAAAAAGAACTTTTAGTCTCAGTCGGTTTGTGAGGGCTTAAGTTTCATTGTGTCCGGTCCTCCTGGTGATGTGACCAAACCAAAACAGCGAGGATAGGCAAACCAAGATCGAAAACGACCGTTCAGCGCCCCACAGACCTGTCCAATATGATCAAGTAATAACAAAATAGACTTGGTATTACGGGCAACTTTTCTGTAAACTCGTAAAAGTTTTTCTTCGAAGTCTATTTTATTTGTTTAATGTTACAATTTAAAAAAATGACTCTCGTGGTGTTTTAATGCTGTTTGTATTGTGTAATCAAATTTAAAGTAGGATTAACATTTCACCAGATACGAGGGAATTTATGGATTAAAGTTGTGAATGGTTGAACTATCCTGAAAAGTGAAATATCTCGAATACAGTTGAGTATCAGACTTTCAACAATAAGAACTTTTTAGTTCAATTTTGACATGTAGGATAATTAAAGACTTCCATTCAAAAGTTTTGATGTATTGAAGCACCTTTCGCATGTAAATACAGCAGGTCTCAATTTTTCCCTACTTAATATAATTTTGAAAGAATCTAGTTGTATTCGTTTAAAATATCAATATCTATAACCTAAAAGAAGGGCCAAGGAGTTTGATTTTTTTTAATACATTTGGATCATAGTCGTTCACAAGTCAGTTTTAATGCCATAATACCTGACTTGGGCTTTATTAATTCTGGAGTTCCACAGAGGTCCATCTTAGGTCTTGTTTTATTCTCCACGTACATCCATCTCTTCTGCCTTTACTACCCGTTTATCCATTAATTGTTAACTCTGTGATTACTACATATTTTATTTGTGGATATCCTTTATTTTGGTTTTTCTTTTCTAAAGCCGTTAGTAATGCAGTTGTGATAGAATTTAAATGGAAAATCAACGAAAAAGGAAGAAAAGGATGTGGCAAAAAAATTCCTTCCTTTCCTTGACTAATCTCAAGAGGAAACCGTCTCCCCCTGAAAGTAACTGACCGGTAAAATTTAGAAGTAAACTTTCCATTTTTGTTTTTTATTTTCATCGACGATGTGCCCTTCTGTTTCAAAGTTTAAGAATTTTTACTATTGGCAGATGATATAAAAGTTTTCGCCGTTGTCAACTTGTTGAGAGAAATATGCGATTGTAGTAGAATTTGAATAGGTTTGCCTCTCCGTATCTGAGGAATGAAATTTCTCTTAATTTTGACAAATATATTCCTTCTTTTATAGGAGGAAACATCCCTATTGAGTAGGTTGTCTGGGATTGACTCTACTCCATTATGTTTAGTGGTCTAATTGACCAAATTACTTCTTTCAATTAATTAATCTTTTTATGCATTGGTTAAGTTGAAAAAGTTAGTGTCACGAGCGGGATTCGAACCCACGACCTTCGGCTAAATTCGTCGCTGCTCTAACCATTTGAGCTATCGTGACTTCGATCCACTCGGTCACCAATTCCCCATCTCAAGCTACAACCTTTCGAATTTTGCCATTTTGACTCTACTTTTGATTTGGTCGAGGAATGTAGCTTGGTTTAGTATCGCCGGGACCTTCAGCTAAAATACTACTTTTGGGTGTTCAAAGGAAATTTATTAAATACCTAATTTACAAGTTAGGACTTCAGTGCGATAATAAAGAGTAAAGCGAATCTCCCTGTAATGTGCTGAAAACAAATAAATAACCTGGCAACATTTTCGATCTCCCAGTTTTAAATCTAATAGTTTTCAAATAATAACAGATAACATTTCATCTCCTTCCAGAATTTGTGTATATTTTTTTAATCCATCCATTTTCACGACGTTTTCCGCGTTTTTCCTTCTTAGCCGAGCCATTGTGTTAAGGAGAGGATTGTGAAACGGTGGAATGTACCCTGGCCCTCTCGCTTGTTTCGCAGTCGAAATTACATATTCACCGAACCGCTACACCAACCTAATGCTAATGTCCGATCTCCAAGCGCTCCGAGGCTCCTTTTTGAACTCTGCAATCCGGGAACCTTTTTCAAACTGTTAAAAAAAGAAATTTCGTAGATACCCAATCGTCCCTGTCCAGTCGAGATATATCGACAGATTCATTGACGATTCGTACTCGAATAATTTTCTTGTTATCTTGATCGTAGACAAGCCTGAAGGGGCGCAAATTTTTCTTAAGATATTTTCAATCGGAGGTCATCCCCCCTTTGAAGATCCAATTTTGTCTCATCGTTACATGTAAAGGTTAAACGGCAATGATTTTCTCATCGGAACTGGCACAACGGTACGTAACGGTTCTAAATAAAAAAGATGGAAATGTACGCTCTCTTCATTTGGGTCCCGTTTTATATATTCAACTTTCAAAATTGCAACGAAAGAAGATCGGATGCGCAATATCCTCCGTTTTACCTCTCCTGCCAGAATGGGCTCGTATATTAATGATGAGTACGTTTTATGAAGCAAACGTAAGGTCTGTTATTGATTTTGGCCGCATTTTCTTTGAAGCTAAGTAGTACAAAATAAGGCACTTTGATCGTATCTAGTTTTGCCTAGCATCCCCTTGTGCGCTGTGAGGGTGTTCAACGAACCTAATCCGATTTTAGGCCGCAAAGCTCTGGCTGGAAGTTTTCTGACTAACCTAATGGCGAAAAAATCCAATCATGAGAAAATTTCCATTTTAACTCTTCTTGCATTAACCGAAAACTACTGGGAGGGAAGCAAGCCTCTACTAACTGAAAAATGAACGTAAATGGCATAATCGCAACTGGAAATGGAAAAAAACAACTTTTTGCCTGCATTTCAAGCGGATTGTATTACCAATATTGTAAGTACAGATAGTAAATTCTGCAACAAATATGACCGATATTGCGAACCATCTGTGCCCATTTTAAAGTTTCCCAAATGGATACTATATATTGACAGATGGTACCTAATAAGGGAGTTGGATGCCTCTTTCTACGACTCCAAGGCTAAATTTGGAACATTGTTTCTCCTGCCAGACAAATGCTCAATATACTCTGCAAAACATGTAGCAATATTAATGGCTCTTGACTATACGAAACAAAAGCAACGATTGCTTGCACAGATAGCAAAGTGTAGTGATGACTAAAACGGAGTGAAAAGGGTTTCATCACAGATATTTTAGTCATGAATATATTACAGTGTACAAGAAATGCAATCATCCGAGTATAAATTTTCCTTGGTATAGATTCAAGCGCATGTGGGTGTAGACGAAAATGAAATAGCGCATAAATTAGCCAAAACCGCAATGGATTCTGGACTTACATCGCACCCATACGTGAACCGAAGCGAGACGTACGCTATATGTCACTCTTCAGATTGACTAGCAACTGGCATATTCTACTACAGGAGCAGGCCAGTCTTTTTAAAAGTAATTTTCCCCCTAGAAAGACAAGAGCCATCGTACCGAGGATATTATTACAATAAGGCCCACACCACGACTATAAATGGGCTCTTAACTAATCACGGGTTATGCGGAAAATATCTTAACAAGATAGGGAAAAGGGACCTGTATGTCAAGAATGCGGTACCCAGGATGGTTTATTAAAGATTATTCTTATTTCAATTAATTAATCTTTATGTAAGGTATTGGTTGAGATAAAAAGCCAATGCGATTCGAACCGACGACCTTCGGCTAAATACGCCGCTGCTCTACCACTTGAGCTATCGTCACTTCAATCCACTCGGACACCAACCTCCCATCTCAACCCCACCTTTCGAATTGAAAAATGGCAAAAAGGAGGGAAAATATTAAACTATGCATCTGGATACACCCTGGACTGGTTCCTGAAGGTAAATTAGCAGAAATTTCAGATTGGACAAAATTCAGGCTATACATCTGATGGTAGTAAGAAGAATAACAAAATTGGGTGCATCTTTGTAGGTTATTGGAATGATGAAACACTTCTGGAGAGACAATTTCCTCCTGCAGAACATTGTTCAAACAGCCAAGCTGATCTTTGGCTATATTGAGATGTTTGGACTGGCAGTTGAGATGAATAAAAGTTAATGGCACGAGAGGGATTCGAACCCACGACCTTCGGCTAGATACGCCGCTGCTCTACCACCTGAGCTATCGTGACCTCGATCCACTCGGGCATCAACTTCCTATCTCAACCCCACCTTATGAGTTTTCCCTCCTTTTGCCATTTTTCAATGTCGTGTAATCGGTTTGGATTCTCGACGACAATTGAAATGGCGACGGAGAGCTTTTTTCATCTCAACTAAAAACCTTAATTAATTGTCATGTATTAATTGGTTAAGCGGACCACGAAAGTAGTGAATTAATGTAATTATAGTGTCTGATAGTCAAACAGCTCTCGACATGATCGCCAATACTATCAACCACTAGTTCTTTTTATTTTATTTTTTTTACGAGGGTTCAGAGGTTATATCAACCCTCGGAGTGCCGGTGTTTGTGAAATAAAGCCCATTTGTAAGTATGTTGGGTTCGAAAGCAGGGCCGCTGGATTCGAACCGAGGACCTTCACCTTACGGTGATGAGCGCCGTGTCAACGCCTAAACCGTTGCGGCCACCGACGCCCCAGGATTATTATTGCTAAGTACGATAAATGTAGGATAAATGGGCAGGCATATTAGCTGTACTGTATAGGACATTATATTAAGGATGCTATATTTCTCATATAATTCGTAATTTCGTTTTCTTGAAAACTTAGGTTACGATATTTTAAACAAAAGTTCATAATTTTCAACCTTGTTGATTATCAATTAAATTTTTACAGTCTATGGATGGGAAACATCCCTCGAAAGCTCGGAGGGACGGACATGTGGTGATTATAAATGGGTAGGTGTATTGACTGTACTATGTAGGTTAAGGTTGATGGAGGTTATATTTCTGATATAATTCGTAATTTTGTTATTCTTGAACGTACGCTACCTTACTGTAACAAACAAACCTAAAAAACAATCGACCCTATTTTTACATGCGGAGCAGGATTGTGGAGTACCACGAAGCTATCCAATAACCAATTAATCGAAGCATTCCATTCAAAACTCATTAGACCTATCTAAGCTCCCAACTACGTCTGTTACCTCACCTAATGACCTCATCCCTTCATTCCCTACAGGTCCATTTTACCCTTTCGTCTCACCCAAACCCTTCCGTTTAAGACCTGTAGATTATCTCCTACCCGAGAATACTCCAGGTCACCTTAGAAGTCTTTTATCTTTTACTCTTTTAAGTCGTGAATTCGAGGTCATTAGCCTGTCTAGATACAGCCCAAAGAAAAGGACGTTGTCGATAGAAAGGGTGAGAGGTTATACATTGGGGGGTAGAGTAAGGATGAAGGTAGTGATTGTGTAGTCGTACTGTTCTTAGTAAAGTAATAGACCGTGGAAGCTTTGAGACCTATTCTCTACATGTCTGAGAATATGACCCATACTCTAATGCCTTTGCCAGGTAAGTAGTACGATGAGGAAGTGAGTGTAGTATAGGATGTATTTAAGTTTCCAGAGCAAACCAGGTGGCTGACATGATTGAAAGCCTGTTCGACCTCGAGAAAGACCACCGTGCTTCCCGAATTAGTGAGGTTATAACAGGTTAGAGGCAGGGTGATGCATGTGAAGGTTATGTTTTGTGATTTTGTACTGCTGATTTTGATTCGCCATTTTATAATAATTTTTCTATGAAATATAGTGTCTGGAGGATGAGCTATAGCAGTGGTTGAGTTGGAGGTAGAATAGCAGTATCATCAACGCCCCGCCACTTATTCTTTATGGAGAGAATTCGGCTAGCCTTATTGAATCTTAATCAGCGGAAATGCAATGCAGTTCAGTAAGAACCAGGCTCACACTGGTGAAGTAGGTATCAAAAGAGATGATTTATTGGCGAAACGAGCATCGGAAGATGAGAATTTGCACGTATCTTTTGTACATGTTCCGAAAATTTATGTAGAACACATAAGAAAACAGAGGGTAATACAACAGTGGGAACGAATTCGGCCGTCAACAGGGGAAGTCATGCTCACTAAAGAATTTTTTTCATCTATAGGGACGAGAGTCAAGTGTAACATTGCAATAAGCTACAAAGTGACGCAAATGCTGTCAGACCATGGAAAAAACAGAGCATATAGTCATCGTTTTAGTATTCTGCCCTTGAGTTCCAACAACCTCGCAGTTATGGGACCATATTATCTTTCATTGCAGACTTTTTGATGCGGAAAGAGCGTCTCTGATAAGAGAAGTGGTAACCAGAGGGCTTGAGTGGAAATGATCTACTTTAATGTAAATGTTTGTTAAGTGCATGTAATATTTGTACGTGGTACATGCAGAAACAAAAATTAAAAAAGCACCCAGGATGATCTCAAACACAATGTAATGAGATGTAAAAGATACAAAGAAGAAAGGAGTATTTTCTTAACCGGAATGAAAGAAGGCGTAAAGTATGAGACCCTACTTACCTCTAACAATAAAGATATATCTATCAACAAAAATCTTTAAATTCATGTACCGGGTAAAAATAAAAATGTAACATTGCAAATATTAATACTAACTTTTAAATTATTTTTATACGCTTATTCTTAATTATATAATTACTCAATTAATTATACACAATTTTTTTCGAAAAGGAAAATTTCTGTCACAATTGCTTACAGTTGGAATAAAACGGGGAGTCGAAATGGGAAGTTTGTGGCATGGGCGATCGAAGACTCGGTAGCTGAAGTGGTAGAGCAGCGGCGTATTTAGCCGAAGGTCGTGGGTTCGAAACACGCTCGTGACACTATTTCATCTCAACTAAGACCTTAAATAAAACGAATATTTAATCGAAGTAAATGAGTACGTTTTTCCTCAGGAGCAAAAAACACACAGGGTCGAGTAGAGAGCTAAACATCATGGATATCAAAATGAACCGCAATGTATGTCTTCTAATAAAACACTGGATTCCAGTGCAAGAAAGGAATGGAAAGAAACCTATAAAACAAAAAATGGCACTACTTTGGTATATAGACAATGCCAGGATGGCAGATGTTAATGCCTATCCCATTAGCTTCTGCCATCCTTAAGGGCCATCGTTAAAGGGCAAAACTATAAACTTTCTACGACCCGGGGCATACTCCAACTATTCAAGCAGAAATCAACCTCATGTATGCGAAATCCTCAAAAAGTGGAAAGAAGGTGCCGTTAAAAGCCATCCCATATGAAGTAACAATCAGTTCATTGACCAAAGAAACGTTGAGGACGTTGAGGTTAGTGAGGTCGGTGACGCAGTGAGGAGGTTTAGTTTGGGAATGGCCATTGCCGGTTGGAGATGCTTGACCAGCTACCTAGGTTCAGCATGAGAGTCCATTTCTTTAGGTACCTGGGGGGGGGGGGGATAATGAAACAAACAGCTACACGGCATGCTGTCTTCTAGCGGATCTGCTGGTTATCAGGCCTCCTGATTTCTGCATTTATAAATCTGAGGCAGGTATCACCCTTATTTGTCGTTTGCCAAGTTTGCTGGTGAAAAATGAAAAATTTTCCGCAATTTGAAATGCTCGTTGTATCAGATGTGTGATGGCCAAAACATGTTAGATCCTTCCTTGCCTGTGACACAAATTTTTCATTTCGAAAAAATTGTGTATAATTAATTGAGTAATTGTAAATATTGTTAATTAAGTAAGCTTTTAAAAATCAAATGTGGTTATATATATTAATTGCATATACCAATAAATATTTAAAATATATTATATATAGGGTGTTCGGCTACTCGTGTTACGAACTTTGCCTGTAGATTCTACATTCAAAATCGAACCAAAAAATCCAAATTAACTATGGTCCGAATTTCAACAATTTCGGAGTTATTTAACTTTTTCTGATTTTTTTAAGATTTCACGACCTTGCTTCAAATAAAACAATGATAACTCCAAAACTAAAAGGTTTTGTCCAAATCCGTTGATACCATTGAAAACTACGTTAAATTTCCAATAAGATGTGATCAATACTAAACTTGTAAACCTTCGTGAAAAAGGCGTTTTAGTAGCGAGAACTTTGAAAAAAAAAATTTTTTTCAAAGTTGAAAAACTTACTATGGTGATTGTAAACTACTATTTCCAAACCTAGAGACCAGCAAATTTCAGAAAACATACTCCATTTTATATCCTTTTCAGTGGTGCAATAGCTTTTTTAATTACTTTTTTCAAGAGGAAGAAATTGATGAAGGAACGGAAAAAACCGTGGTTGAAGGATTGGTAAGGTTGAAAGATTAATAGTAATAAAAAATAAAAAACTTAAAGAAATTTTGAATGAATTTATTAAACTTTTTTAACTTTGATTCGAAATGGTCTCCAAAATCCGCAATATATTTTCGACGCGTTGCCGTCGCATTAAACCCGCAAAACCCATACATAAGATGGATATGGGGGCGTCGGTGGCCACAACGGTTTAGGCGTTGACACGGCGCTCATCACTGTAAGGTAAAGGTCCCGGGTTCGAATCCAACGGCCCTGCATTCGAACCCGACATACTTATAAATGGGCTTTAAAAAAAAACACCGGCACCCTGAGGGTTATATGACCTCTACTGTTGCACACCCTCGTTAAAAAAAAATTATGTATATCAGCGTATTCTTCTGTAGAAAAAGTAGCCACAGTGTTAACAAGATAACTAAAGAAGATACATAGATAACTAAAAAGGTTTTGAATCTTAAAACTCTTTTATTCCGGAGAATAATAATAATACAATAATCCTTTAATTAAAGTTGCAGTCATGTTGGTAAATAAGTAAACAGTTGCACTATTTGGGTTTAGAACCCAAATTTTAAAAAAAGTTTAATAAATTCGTTCAAAATATCTTTAGGTTTTTTTGAAATTTCCCACCCTTCCATCCATCAGCCATGGTATTTTCCTTTCCTCCATCAATTTCTGCATCTTTGAAAAAAATAATTAAAAAAGAAATTGCACCACTAAAAAGGATTTTTTTCAGTTCTGGAGTTAGCATTGTTTATTTGAAGCGAGGTCGTGAAAACTTAAAAAATCAGAAAAAGTGAAATAACTCCGAAACTGCTGAGATTCGGACCATAGTTAATTCAGGACTTTTTGGTTCTTTTTTGAATGTAGATTAACTGGCAAAGTTTGTAACACGAGTAGGCGAACACCCTGTATATTTACATTTAGCCGAAAAATCAGAGGGCTTATCTTCCGGCAGAACTCGCACGCGATATCATTCAAGGATATCGGGAGAAGGTAAACGCGATGAAATCTGAAAGTAGGTGTCTCGCCTCTACGGTCTCAGTTCGGCTGTCTCTCGATAATACCGTTACAACGCGGAACCTGTTACCCTCTATTTCGGAACCTTGGATTGTTCCAACGCGAAGCCTAAAAGCATTCAACGGTCGGAACGGAAAACAACGATTGCAATTGAGAAACGCCCGTTGTGCAAGTGGAAGAAGGAAAATATCGGAGCCGCCTGGAATTTCCATATTAGGTCCATGACGTTGAAATTTGACTTTCGCCTCCTTGAAATATCTCTACACCACGTTCGTACCAGATGACATAGCATTATAGCGTGAATTATACTTTATATTTAAATCACAATATTAATCTTTAAGTTAGTCCAAACTATCCAAAGCAATCAAAATCCGTAAAGACCATATAGGGTCAACAACCCGCAGACTGCACAGAATAATGTAATATTATCCATTATATTTTCGTCCGATTGACGATATAACTTCTTTCAATTAATTAATCTTTATGTAAGGTATTGGTTAAAATGAAAAAGTTAGTGTCACGAGCGGGATTCGAACCCACGACCTTCGGCTAAATACGCCGCTGCATTACCACTTGAGCTATCGTGATTTCGATCCACACGGACACCAACCTCCCCAACCTTTTCTCATTTTAAACAATAATAATAAAAAATAAACGTTTCTTGTTAAAATACCCTCAGTTGAGGACGGAACCGTCTGCTGGTACATTGATGGATCCAGAACGCAGGTACGGAGGCCGGATTGTTCGGTCCTGGGACCAAATACTCAAAACTCATGGGAAAATACACCACTATCTCCAAGGCTGAAGATGTACTCAGTTCAGTTTGAACGAAAAAGCTATCATGTCAGCTAGTCAACCACCAAACTACTCAAATTCAAACATATAAAGCCACTGTTTCCGAAATACCTTAAAGACTTCAAACTGTATTCAATAACGGTTAGCACGGGAACTGTACAAAACTGTGTAAAATTCCAAGAGTTGGGCTGTGATTCGAACTTAGAACTGCTTGTGCGCCGTAGGAACTCAGGTATATCGGATACTGCCAGAACTCATACGGCCATGCGATGGGCGGATGTCTATCAAAGAACAAGTGGCATATTTGCTTGTGTTTAAATAGTACATTTATCGACGAGTTTTGAGATTTTCGAGATGGAGCTTTTATACGTCTTTTGATGAAGTTCAAAATAGTGCCAAATAGGAACGAAGTGCCTCTCGATTTGTTGCACCACCGCAAGTTAGGAGGGGAAAAACGACCGCAAGACCGCCCAAGTGCCGGTGCGGTGTGTGCACTGACCAATTCGACCCTTTATGCTTCGGACGGTAAAAACCGCATGTGTGCATCGGGCCTAAATTCCTCCAGATAACCGAGTGCCTTATTCGGACATCTATTACTACCACTGTGGGAATAATCTGACGTTTTTCATCTTCAAGCGCTTCCTGGTGACGGTGAAGTTTTATGAGAAAATTTCAGGATCTCGGTCACGTCCAGACGTATCGCACTTCCGTTCAATCTTCAAATTTCCTTGGATGTACGCACGTTCTTCACACGGTATATCTCGTATTTATCTGACCATAATCGCAACATAAATCGCCCGAACAGACGAGTAAAAACAAACCGCTCTTCCTAACTTTATAAAAATTTATAATGAACAGGCTTTGTAATCTCTGTTAGACTATAATAAAACTAGGCCCTCTTTTAAAAGCTTTATAAAAAAATAGTTTTGGAAAGTTTTTACGTAGATGAAATAAGCGAAAACAAAATGCGTGTCTGATATGGCTTATAGGACGTCGCGTTTATTTGTTTAGGACAAATCCTCATTGCGTCTCAGCTCTGTTTGTAGTCAAAGTTATCTTTCCTAGAAATGTTTTTGTTTTCTGAAGAAAAGATAAGGGATCGTTGATAAGGGAAGCATTTTTGTTCTTGAATTGGTAATCCGTAAGAATAGGATCATGGAAGACCGGCCAACGAATTGAACAATATCCAAAGACCCAAAGTTAACCCTGATCTATTTAATTTACTGTTAATCGATAATATTTCGAAAACTAGTCGCTCCCCTAGACAAAATAAAAGTTTAAGAAAATGTCGGAGATATTTTTAATTCTTAAGATTTCTCTGTGTGGTCGCAATTGGGTGATGAACCTGTAATTTGCCCTGTCAGACTCGTCTTCAGTGGCGGGTCTGTGCCAAAAATCTCACCGCCAGCGCTTCTACTATTATTGCATTCCTCGCAACAAACCGGTGGAAGAACTTTAAAAGCGAAAATCGATTAAAACGTGTAAGAAAATACACACCGAACTGTTAGAGAACATGGGCACACCTTAAAATAAAATTTTGACATTTCTTGTCGTTTTTTTAAATTTTTTATTTTATTTACGACATGGTTTTCTTTGGTATTTAAAGCGAAGTTTAATCCCACATTATTTTAAAATCATGTCAGATGGTGAATTTTGAAAAATATGCGAATGTTGATCTAAAAAACAGCATAGAAAAGGTAAGGTAGTCGAAAAACGTCAGTCCGATATTTTCGAGCTTTTCTAACTCGAAGTTTTTTAGTGTTTACAGCAGAATTTAACCCAACATTATTTGCAAATTAGGTTGAACGGAGAATTTAGCTAAAAATGTACATTTTGTTGGAGAAAACAGCCTAAAAATGGCAAGGAATCAAAAAACGTAAGTATGGCTGTTTTCTTAAGGTTTCGAAATTTTCTAACGTGGCTTGAATCGTTATTCATGAAAAATTAATCCAAATTAAATCTCACTTCGTTTACCAATCACGTTGGATAGGGAATATAGAAAAAATTTCAAATTTTGATAAAGAATACATTATAGAACAGGCAAGGTAGTCGAAAAAGTAGGTTTGGCTGTTTTTGACGTTTTTCAACTGGGCTTTATTCCGTGTTTAAGGCTAAATTTAACCCAACATTATTTGGAAATTAGTAGGATAGAGAATTTAGCTAAACATATATATTTTATTGGAGAAAACAGCCTAGAAATGTCAAGTAATAAAAAAACGTAAATGCGGATGTTTTCTGACGTTTTCAACATTTTCTAACATAACTTGATTCGTTAATTAAATCCAAATTAAACACCACTTCATTTAACAATCATGTTGGATGAGGAGTATGGAAATATGGAAATTTGGATAATGAATACATTATAAAACAGGCGAGATAGTCGAAAAAGTAGGTTTGGCTGTTTCTGATGTTTTTAAGCCTTTTTAACTGGGATTTATTTGGTGTTTAAAGCTAAATTTAACCCTACGTTATTTTAAAATCATTTGGGTGGTGAATATGGAAAATTATGTTAATTTGGACAGATAAAACAGCCTAGAAAAGGCAAACAATTCGAAAAACCTGTTTGGCTGTGTTCTGACGTTCTGGAGTTTTTTTTAACGATGTTTTCTCCCGTATTCAGAGGAATATGTAGCCTCATTTTATTGAAAAATTACATTGGATGGTAAATGTGGTAAAATATGTAAATTTTGATAGAGAAAATAGCCAAGAAAAGGCAGTGTAATCGAAAAAGTAGGTTTTTCTGTCTTCTGAAGTTTTAAAGCTTTTTTAACAGCGTTTTCTCTAGTGTTTAAAGCAAAATTTAACCATAAATTATTTAAAAATCATGATGGCAATCATGATTTGGCAAAACAGAAAATTTTGACTAATAAAACATTTAAATAAAAAACGCCAATTTTAGCTGTTTTCTGACATTCTAAAACTTTTCTAATATGGCTTTCGTTTGGTTTTTATAAAAAAACAACCCCACATTACATAAAATTCATGTCAGATGGTGAATTTTGAAAAATTTGCAAATTTTGATAGAGAAAACAGCCGAGAAATGGCAAAGTAGTCGAAATAGGTCAGTTTGTCTTTTTTCTGATGTTTTTAAGCTTTTCTAACTACGTTTTCTTTGGTTTCTTAAGCAAAATTTAACGCGCACTTTAAGATTATTCAAAAATTATTTTAGATGGAGAATTTGGCAAAATGCGCAAACATTGACTGATAAAGCAAGCTACAAAAGGAAGAGCAGTCGAAAAACGCAATTTCGGCAGTTTTCTCACGTTCTTAAGCTTATCTAACAACGGTCTTTGATATCTAAAGCAAACTTTTACCCGACTTTGTTTATAAATCACGTTGGATGGGGAATTTGGCAAAATATGCTAATTTTGACGCATAAAAGAGCCTAGAAATGGCAAGGTAATCGAATAACTTCAATTTGGCTGTTTTCTGACGTAGTGCTTATCTAATGAGGTTTTCTTTGACATTTAAAATCACAAGATATTAAACATAATTTGGGACGGTGAATAACGAAAAATATGCTAATTTTGACAGATAAAACAGTCTAGAAAAGGCAAGATAGTTGAAAAACAACAGTTTGCCTGTTTTCTAGCCTTTTTAAGCTTTTCTAACTAGGTTTTCTTTTCAGTCAAATCAAACCGTAATTTATCAAACGTCATATAGGATGGGGAATTTGGCAAAACATGCAAATTTTGATAAAGAAAACATCATCAGAAGAGGCAAGGTAGTAGAAAAAGTCGGTTTGGATGTTTTCTGACATTTTAAAACTTTTCTAACTTAGCTTTCTTTGGTATCTAAGACAAAATTTAACGCTACTTTATTGTAAAACCATGCTTTATGGTGAATAATGAAAAATATGCTAATTTTGCGGGATAAAACAGCATAGAAATGGTAAGGGAGTCAGAAAACACCAGTCAGCTGTTTTCTGACATTCTTAAGCTTATCTAACCGTCCTAGACATTTAAAGCAAACTTTAACCCCACTTGGTTTAAAAATAACTTTGGATGGGGAATTCGGCAAAATACGCAATTTTTGACATATCAGCCATCAGCACATATTGACACGGCAACCTAGAAATGGCAAGTCAGTAGAATAACGTCAGTTTGGCAGTTTTCTGACGTTTTTTGCTTTTCTAACTGGGTCTGAGTTTTCATTGGGGTTTAAAGGGAAAATTAACCACACGTTATTTAAAAATCATGGAGATGATCGATATGGAAAAATATGCGAATGTTGATAAAGAACACATCGTAGAAAAGGCAAGTCAGTCGAAATAGTCGGTTTTGCTCTTTTCTGAGCTTTTCAAGCTTTTCTAACCGGGGTTTTTCTTTGGTGTTTAAAGCAAAATTAAACCCCACTTTATTTAAAAATCAATCACGTGGTGGATTTTGAAAAATATGCACATTTTGATTCAGAGAAAACCTACAAGTGGCAAGTTAGTTGAAAAACATCGGATTGGCAATTTTCTGGCGTTTTTAAGTTTGTATAACGGTGTTTTCTTTAAAATGTAGAGAAAAATCTAACCCCACTTTATTTAAAAATTATATTGTATGGTTAATACGACAAAATGTGTAAATGTTGACAGATAAACCTCCTACAAAATGCAAAGTACTCGAAAAACTTCAGTTTGGGTGTTGTCCGACGATTGTAAGCTTTTCATCAGTTTTTTTTTTGTATTTAAAACAAAATTTAGCCCAACTTTACTTAAAAGTCATATTGAATATGAAGAATTTGATTAAGATAACAACTTTGCAAGGATGTAAACTCTAATGACTATTCCAATTTTGACGGAGAAAACATTCTCGAAAAGTCAAGCAGTAAAAACGTACATTTTTTCGCCATTTATGGTTGTTATTGGCTTTTCCGACACGGGTTTCTTTAATATTATTAACCTCGCTTTATTAAACATTTATAAGCTATATATATAGTATTGTAATATATCCATATATTTCTAAACATTAATTCATTTCTTGAAATTTAAAAATATTGTGTTATTATGTTTTGTTAAACATTTCTTAGTGTTTTTAGCTTTTTTAACATAGTTTTCTTTGGTATTTCCAACCAAATTGAACCCTGCTCAATTAAGCAGTCATAAAGGATAGATTATTTGGCCATATGTAGAAACTGTGTTGGAGAAAATCGCCTAGATATGGCGTAAATCGTAAAGCTACATTTTCCAATTAGAAAGTCAGCTTTTTCAACAAGGTTTTCTATGGAATTTAAGGCCAAATCGAACCATGATTTATTGAACGTCATACTTGATAGGAAACATGGCAAAATATGCAAAAGGAAATCGGAGAAAACAGCTTAGAAAAGGCAAGATATTCGAACGACGTCAGTTTGCCTGTTTTCTGATATTTTGAGTTTCAACGGTGTTTAAAATGTCCTCTTTATATCGCTACTTTATTTTGTCCTTTATCTTCTAGGATAAGCAGACCAAAATCAAAAAATTGCTGTATTCTCATAGTTATAGTAGTTTTATCTAGTTTAACTTATCAACTGCTAAGTTTAACGATAAGGGCTTTGAGCTTACGAGATTTAATCCATTCGGCGAATTTCCCCGTCCTGAAACAAAAAATTAAAACACACAATCAGTTTTAATCTGATACGATAAGCAATTGAATAATTATAAATTAACCGACACCTTGGTTCGAGATAATAAGTCGATAATGTAGATTAGTGAATTAGTAACGAATTATAATTGCTATCGACCGATTACAAAGTTGTAACATTCTTCGATTAAAAAATAGTCAACGATACTGTTCAGATATAAAATAATTTGTTAGATTGGCCGCATAATTGTTAGCTAATCAGTCGTGATCTAGAAAATCAAAGAAGGAAATTCCCGGGTGCCAAAAGCTTGTATGATTATGAAAGCACCCGAGCAGTACTCTCTGTTCTCTAAAGCAGATGTGTTAGCTGAATCGTCGTCTGACGAGAACGGAAACCGAACTGACGTGAAATTTTATGTAAATCTAAGACTGGCATTATACGATTTAAACGAAGTCCAGGATGATTTGGCATTATAGGTCGGTAGGAGGACATGTCATTGGGAGGTTCGTAAGGATATAAGAGTGATTATGGAATATTTCCATAACAGAGGAAAGTGAGAGATTAGTAAGGTTGATGTAGTTGAGCTAGAGTAAAACATCTTTCTTTGGTAGGTTTCGGAGTATTCCTGGGGTTTTAATATCGTCGAGCATGGTTGAGGAACTGGCATCTACGTAAAAACCCAAGGTATAATAAAGCCAAACAAACTACCACCGCATCGCTAGTAAAGTATGTTTGAGATTGCATGAAGACCTTGACTGACATTGCGGACAAACATGTTGTTTTTGCACACTGGGCAGAAGGGCAGCGAGGATCAAATGGCCAAAAACGTCCATCAGACAATATATTAAGAATAAAATCTTCGATTCAATGGGGTTGTATTTCTGGACAAAATTTCATTAACTTAGGACCTGTTAGGGCTAGTTTGATAGTCCTGCTAACTGGACACTGCCCCCATATAGACTCTGAGCAGTAAAAACAAACTGCACAGAAGAAGTCCTCTGATGCGAAGACCTTGCATCTAGAGATACCGTTTGAGAGGTTCGAAGGTCTGAAGAACACGAGAGCCGTTAAAAAAGCTTTGGGATCTGATGAAAATTCTTAAGTTTAAAGAAGAGCTCAAGATTGTAATGGAGATTGCACAATAAACCAATATTGCTCACGGTGCGCAAAGCAGTCAAGAGGCCGACTTCTTTTAACCTTCGGCAAGGAGCAGATCCGACTACTGCTGACCTCTGAGGTACCACAGTGCTAGGCCGATCCTCTTTATCTTTTATATGACTAACTACCTCTTTCCTCTGACCCCGATTTTACAATCTCATCGGAGGATATCTCATAAGTATAGACAATGGAAAATGAAGATTACCCAAATTTAACTGCATTACCTTGGGGCCCCTCTGGGAATCGACATACCCAACTGAAACGATACTGTCCTTTCGATAAACACATGCGATGGCGATCCAAGCAATCGACGAAAAACGACAAACGATTTGGACGTTTATAGAACGATGAAACCTAAACGTTCCAGTATTTCAACGTCTCAAATTTCTGCAGCCTTTAAATCACTAATGAATTCCTCCATAATTAACCAACTTCCACTGTAAACTCACCATCAACCCCAAAAGCTTTCGACGTGCAAAACGATTTCTTTAAAAAAAATTTTAGTAGGTTTTGCGAGATTGAATGTTTTTCACCGGTTTCAGCAACTTCTTCGATATTTCGGACATCCAACGTGGACAAATTTTGAAACGCAATACAAATATAGAAAATGAACGCCTGTCTGAAAAAGGGGACGGATTCGTTAACTAGGGCCGTCAGCAAAACACAATAAAAATCGTACAGGTCGAGAATAGTCGGGCTACGGGTCAACATACTAGCAAAACGAGATAACAAAAACGTTGTAAAATTTCTTCTGTACTTCAAGAACTCGCAAATAGCCATGTAAGCATATGTAAATTGACTTAAGGACTCGTAATATAGTACGACATGGATTTCTTTCTTGATGTGTGCGGAGTGTTCACTGCATCGCACTCAAAAAGAAGGTGATCCATAGTCTGATGAGATGCCCGACTGCAAGAACAAGCAAGATCGGGGTTAATATAAAAGCGAAAGAGATAGTCCGTCAATTTTCCATGTCCTGTCAGGATTTGGGTACGCCTGTGGCCCTTCCGTAAACGGCATGAGACCGATGAAAAGAACTCCCTGGTACGTCGTCCCTCTAGATAGAGTTACTCCAAATTTCTTCCCAGCTAGCTAGACTGCGTTGATTCAGCCATCTCTTAACACCGGATAGAGGGTCCTCGTCCTCAAAATTTGAATACATCCACTGATAGGGTGCATCACTCGATTATTGAAGCCGGTAAATTATCCTTACCCGCTGTTAAAAGAAGTAGAATAAATATCCAAAAAACTGTTAATTGGTGGAATGAAAATTTGGACATCCTACGGAAGAGAGTTAATGCCAGCAGGCGATTAAACCAAAGCGCATACAACAATCAAATGCTTCGAAACACACAGAAATAAGCATAGTTTGTCTTGAAGCTAATACATCGAGAATTGATTAAAGAAACTAAATTGGAATCTTGGAAGGCATTCTGCATTAGCAGCTAATGATCCATGGAACCTCGCCAGCTTGATAAATTAAATAAGAGTAACTGTATATCTAAAATTTAAAATTGTCGGGTTTGTGTGATTTGTGTGAAAGCGAGTCTCTTCTCAGTGTTTTACCAATGTGCTGTTTTCCTATTACGGAAACTTAAATGATTAATTTTTAAATGGTAAAGGGTAAAAAGATCAAGGATGGCATATTCACCCCTTTGTGTAATTTTTAAATTAAATTAAGGAGGAAAAAAAGTCTGAAAGGCTCTCTCACGTATTAAATATCTCGGTTCGGATTGGTATTCTCCCTTTTCATCCGTAAACAAGTCTTTAAGGTCAGTGTTGGAAAGTACAAGGGGTCGCTTTCTACTCGTAGACCTGTTTGGAGCTATGCAGCTTCCTAATTCACCATTGCTCTGACCTCCGATCTCAACCGAAATTCCTTTTCTAAAAAGGACACGGGCTATTTTTATTTACGGGAATCGTGTGTGCGAGGATGGATGGGGGATACGTCACGAGGTATATCCTGAACGAATCCTCCGGATGAATCGTGGCGGGGGGAATCGGCCGAGCTTGCCTCCGTCTGGGATTCGCCTGGAAGAAACGGTACCAACGGGAAACCGTTCGCTTTGTTTCCATTTATATTCTCGAGACGCCTCGTTGCGTCAGTCGCATACATTTAATTCATTAGAAAACACGAAACTACGCGTACGCACCGCCAATTAAGTCATGTTTACGATCCATCCGCCTCTGGAATCCCGAATCGGCCTCCATGGAAGATGTGTACATACAATATTTATTTTGTTTTTATTTTTAAAGCAGAAAGGCAGAAACTCATTCACGTTACTCACAGGGTCTAAAATCAGCTGATTTTTACCAGCGAATTCCGCTGTAAATAAATACGAAGCAATTTTGTAACAATTTTTAAGAGAAAAAGGCCAGCCGGGCTTTTTAACTCTTATAACATCAAATTTGGATAAAATTGAGAGAATTTATTAATCTTTATATGGGACAATAGACACCTGTGAGAGAATTTTTCTTTTTTGATAAAATCTATGGTAAAACCAACAATTTATTCCTGGCAAACAGGAGGAGCCGACAAACTACATAAAACTAAAACTAGAACTGGTATGTAGTGCGTCATTAACATTACTATGACCGAGCGATGTAGCATAGTAGGCAACAGAAATTTTTTAGCAAGAAACAAAGTTGATATTCAGTTTTTGCACCCTAAAAAACCCCGAATATAAATTTTTATATGAAAAAAAAAGATTTTTTCATAAATTTTTCTCCTTCGACTTTCTTTGAAAAACACAAAAATTATGATAACCTGTATTTAAGATACTGGTTGAGATAAAAAAGTCATGTCACAAGCGGGATTCGAACCCAAGACCTTCGGCTAAATACGCCGCTGCTCTACCACTTGCGCAATCGTGACTTGACAATGGGTCGAGTGGATCGAAGTCACGATAGCTCAAGTGGTAGAGCAGTGGCGTATTTAGCCGAAGGTCGTGGGTTCGAATCCCGCTCATGACACCGACTTTTTTATCTCAACCAATCTCTTAAATGCAGATTAATTACTTGAAAGATATTATTTGGTCAAGCAGACCTAGAAAACTATTGAATTTAATTATGATAACTTTGAAACGACAGCACGAATCTTTATGAAATTTTAAATCAATTTAGAATCCTACAATTTAATGGCGAAAACAAATAAATTAGAACCGTAGATATAAAATAAAAAAGGTCTCTGGCTTTTACTGTCGATTTCACCATTTTTTTCTCGTTTATGATCATGTAAAATCTAAACCTTGTTGACACAGACTTAAACTAGATAGATTCAGCTTTCCAACGGATTTGGATAAAATCCAGAGGGGTTATGAATTCTCAAGTGGAAAAGAAAAATTGCCTCCGTAAACCCCAAAAATGTATAATTTTTGATTACTATGAAAATTCGTATTTAAGGGCGTTCAAAGTTTCTTAAAAAGAAACCCGATTTATTTTGTTATGTGCAAAATATTATGTTTCCAGTTATGCGTACGGGCATCGAAGATATTGAATTGCTTAATTTCTGACCGAGCAAAGTTTAAAAAAAAATTATTAAGAAACAATGTTGATATTCTTTTTCCGCACCACGAAATAACCATGAATACAAATTTTTGAGAAAAATATTTTTTGCAAAAGTAATTTTGGAAATAAAAATTTTCTAAAGACTTTTCGGCTTCCTTACTTTGATTGTTTTTGTTTTTGAGAATCATAAAAAACGGGTATAAATTTAAAACAACTCCACTGAACCACATGAAACTTTATAGTAACCAAGAATCCTATAAACCACATTTAATGCCACAAACCTAGTTTCCGTTAATATGTTTATGTTCTGTCAATTTAATCCCTATTTTTCTAAACTTTACTAATGTTAAATCTGAGCTGTGTTGAGCTAGGTTGAAACAAAAGACATCCAGCTCTCCAACGGTCGTAATAACGTAGAATTTGGATAAAATCCAGAGGTGTTATGAATTTTTAAGCGGAAAAACGGACGTCTGCGCCAAAAAAATTGCCCATGGATGATCCAGACCCAAAATGGTAGTTATAAAAGTTCGTTTCTAATGGCTTTATAGGGTGCTTAAAACGAAGGCGAATCGGTTTTTTTCAACAACAAAAAAATTGCTGACCTATTTCACTGAAAGCGTGTTTTCGCTTTTCTAACTTTTTCTGTACTTCATCACTTCATCTCATTCAATACGATCCTGCATATTATTTTATTATGATGGTCTAAACATGGTTGATACAGACCGAAAGAACGAGCTTCAGCTATCCAACGGTTGTAATATCGTAGAATTTGGATAAAATCCAGAGGAATTATGAATTTTTATTAGGAACACCGGATATTTTCAGGGGAAAAAATTGTCCCAGTATAGCCCAAGAATTGCATTATTATTACAATGAAAATTCGCATTTAAGAGTATAAACGAAACCAGATTTTTGTTGTTTTAAAAAGGTTTTTTGATCCATTATGCTTCCAGTTATGCTTACCAGTGCTCACACCTAGCCGTAGTAGAATCAGGATTAACTGCAGACATTCCTGTGAATTCCGATTTACTACTCCTCATTCAGAGGGTAACCACCTTCCATCAAATCGAGACCCAGTGTTCTTCAGGAACCTCCAAAAACATGCCTCGACGAAACCAAATCTCGGAAAATACTTTTCACCTTACACCGCGTCATTCATCCCCATCTTCTACAATTATGTTCCTCTCCCAGCAATGCCATCCGCTATTTGAGACTTTACATTGAAAAAAAAAACTTACTTGGAACCCACAAATTCGAGTCAAAAGAAAAGAACATTATAAACTGCAGTATTCCTATCAATCTCGGTACAGTACTCCTAACAAATTCAGACGATAGCCCACCTTTCAAGAAACCAAGACCCAATGGCCTTCAGAAACCTCCAGGACTATCCTGTATGAAAAAACGGTCAGACTCGACGAAACCAGATCCTAGGAAATAACCTACACTCCTATATCACCTCTCCTTTAATGTATTACAACCCAGTGCCTCTCCCAGCAACCAATGTCTCCAGTATTTGAGACATCGACATAAAACATGAAACACCCCACTCGACTTAAAAGCACAGAATTGACCAGACGGAATGAACTACATAAACGATGTAAACACCTCATGTACACATCACTACAACCAATCTGGACGGAATTCGACCGTGGGGTTCAACGAAGCGTTCCAACCTCCAAAGAATCAAGCAGGTCCAGTCCAAAATCATTCGAACCGTTGACTTAGCTTCCTACTTCGATTCAGATCTCTCGATAAGACCCTGGACCCTTCTTGACAACCTTCTAGGACATTAACGACCTCAGGATTTCCTCATTAGTAAATTAACGGATTACTTTTACTATTATAATGCCAAGTTTATAAGTGCTTCAGTACTGTTGTAACGGATTTTTTTTTGAATTGTTTGTACTCCCTATCAACAGCAGGTTCACGCCGCCTCTGAATTATCTTCGGACACATTTGTCCTAATGTCCCCCCCTAAAAAAAACAAGGTGAACTCATTCCCATGTAATCCCATGGTATTCCATAATACTTATTTGCCAACGGCGCAGAATTTTCTAATCACCTTCTAGGTGCTAGGAAAACACCGAACGAGATTGTCCTCATTTCAAAACACCATTGTTAACATTCTTTCGGCGATGTTGTAAAATACGAGAATTTTATCCTTTTATGAAAACACGACCAAAATCTATATAAAGCGGTTTATTTTGTAGTTATTTATATTTTAAGAAGTTAAACGTGCAGAAAAAGTAAAAGTGGTTAAACTGTCTGCATAGGGTGGAATGCAGTAAGGACACATTCTCGACAGTAGGCAGCTAGTACATTTTTTCCAAAGGTCCTAGATCTTATTTGCATAACTTGTACCTTCTTGTCACGCGACTTTATTAGGTCAAAAGACAGCGCAATCTCTTCCGTTATGGTTTTCAGAAATTGAATAGTTACATGTTTAACGCAAATTTTGTCATGGTTGGGGGTACTGATTGATGGAAGATGACTGTTATCCACGATCGATGTCATATTATAAACAATCCAGTCTCGTTAATTATCCTTGAAGTTATTTTTATGATTCTCACGCTCTAAAGGGCGACCATATGTGTCGACTTCACTGGTGGATGCCTCGTCCTATATACAAATTCTATCATTCGCTGTGAGCCTTGGTCTTTAAAGATTTAAAATGAGCCCCAAATCTACTTTTGTCGTCGGGCCGAAGCGCATCCTGTTAGCGGTAGGAGGTGTTCCGTGAGAAACAGGCACGCACCGAATCTCTGGAAATGGGATGCAAATTGGAAATAGCTCAAAGCCAATTAACAGCCGGCCTACGAATTATGAAATTATACCTCCCGGTGAAAAGAAATTGATAGAAGACTGTAAATTACTGAGCGACATGGAATACATCGGGACTCGTTTTACTACTGGACTTGGTTTTAATAAACAAACCGAAATCTGGTTTCAAAAATCAACGATTTTGGCCACACGGTAAAAGAAAATTAACATAAACCGGCAAAATTGTCTTCAATTCTGTTCATTAAAAAACATTCTAACGTTTATAACTACTGATCATGGATTGGATGCTCTGGAAATTATCGGAAGCCTTGGTGGTATGGACGCCGTATGTCCAAAGTGATAGTCGCTCCTTCGTAGTTGTCCAAGTCTTTTTATTAAGCAGTCTTGTATTTGGATTTCAATTCTTTGTAGTAGATAGTTATGGTCCTAAGTATCTGAGCTGATTAGAAGTCGGTAGTTCTTTGTTGATGTATAGTAGTAGGCAAGATTATATTTTCAATGTATTATTTGGAGATCGGGAGGTGCGGTCTGGTGTGAGTAGGTTTTAGAAAAAAATTTTCTTTATCGTGCCAACGTTTCGATCTTTATTGAGATCATCTTCAGGGCTCAAAATGTTTGTTTTCCGTGTAGATGNGCATAATAATTATTTCAATTAATTATTCTTTTTATCTAAGGTCTTGGTTGAGATGAAAAAGTTAGTGTCACGAACGGGAATGGAACCCACGAACTTCGGCTTCGCAAAATTAGAAAGGTTTTAGGTTAAGTTTGGAAGTTGGTGTCCGAGTGGATCGAAATCACGGTAGCTCAAGTGGTAGAGCAGCGGTGTATTTAGCCGAAGGTCGTGGGTTCGAATCCCGCACGTGACACTATTTCATTTCAACCAAGACCTGAGGTAAAAATAATAATTAATTGAAGTAAATGAGTAGGTTTTTCCTCAGGAGGAAACACACAGGAGGATACATCTATCGAGGAGGACTGGTTCAGGTTACGAAAGGTTCTGGTCACTAGGGATAGAGAAGTTAGTGACGAAATGCTTTGGTTTGACACCTGTTACCAGTACAATTCATGTATAACTAAATATCATGGATATCAAAATGAACAGCTATGTTCTATAATGCATAATAAACCACTGGTTTTTAGTGTAAGAAAGGAATGAAAAGAAACCTGTAAAACAAAAAATGGCACTACTTTGATATACAGACAGTACAAGGATGGCAGATGCTAATGCCGACCCATTAGCTTCTGCCATCCTTAAAGGCCAAAACTGTAAACTTCCTACGGCCGGGGGCATACTCCAACTATTCAAGCAGAAATACTAGAACTGCGTGTACGCGAAATCCTCAAAAAGTGGATGGAAGGTGCCGTTAAAAGTCATCCGATAGATGAACTAACAATCAGTTCATTGACAAAAGAAATGTTGAGGACTTTGTGGTTAGTGAGGTGGGTGACGCAGTGTGGAGCTTTAGTTTGGGAACGGCCATTACCGTTGGACATATCGAGCTACCTAGGTTCAGCAAGAGATTCCATTTCTTTAGGTGTCTGGACACAGCCCATATATATACATGACACTGGTGGGGGCGTTAATGATACAAACAGCTACAAGCCATGCTCTCTTCTAGCGGGTCTGCTGGTTATCAGGCCTGCTGATTTCTGCATACTCGGCAATTTATAAATCTGAGGCAGGTATCACCCTTATTAGTCGTTTGCCTAGTTTGCTGGTGAAAAAGTGAAAAATCTTCCACAATTTGAAATGCTTGTTGCATCAGATGTGTGATGGCCAAAAGCCAAAACATGTTAGATCCTAATAATCAGATGTATTTTGCATTTTAAATCCGTTTGTTTCATATGAGAGGGAAATGCCTTCGAGTAAAACGAAAGCCAGAGTGAAAACCTTGGTGTGGGCGGCTGTACAGATCATGCGCGTACCTCAAGACTTCCGTTTACAAAAATTAAAACCCATCTTCTGGGTCTCGTTTTCCGCGAGTTACCACGGGGAGAAAGTGTTCAAACGAGTACCGGCAGGAGACTTTCGACACGGACTCTAACCTATGGCCCGCCGAGTCTCTGTCTTTCCCTTCCCATTCTCCGTCGCTCTTTTCCTCTTCCAATCCACGTCATAAAAGGTCCTACTTTTACCTCCTGGGGGCACCCTTCCACTCGGCTCCGCTTCCATCGGCCTCATCCCCAATCCATAAATATTACAGTTTATCAATCCTCTTCTGCACCTTCACTAAAAAAGAAAGTCGTGTAACTGTAAAAACGCACTCACGGCGGTCGGGTGGCACGTCGCGCTCGACGCGATTGTAGAAAATATGGCACAAGTTGAACACTGAATCCATGAGGAAGGTGCATTACGGAAATATCCGATTGTGTGGAGGAGCAGAAGACCTCATAACAACAGTAATGAATCAAGATGGAAAAACCAACATCACAGACTATTTTTTTAACGTAGGCATTGATAATAACCTAAATCAAAGAAATAACTCGCTATCTTACGGAAAAAATTTATTATAAGTCACATACAGAACAATTGATCCGTTCTTCTTGGGATTATTGTAAAGGCAGACAAGACATCAAATCTTCAGTATTTTCTGCACCTAATGATGTTTTCCAAAAAAGACTTCGAGAGTGGAAGACCTCGTGTCAACAATAATGAATCAAAGTGGAAAAAGGAGAGAATACAGGCTGTATTAAATTAAAGCAAGATGTGAGGTACTCAATAATAATTGTAGATCCTGGGTAACACTGAGTATCCAATAAGGACTGCAACAGTCCTTGGCAATGTTAAGACTGAGTCATTAGCGTGTTTAAGTATATATGTCAGCGGTAGTAAACCTGTAGAGGATAGGTCTTAGAGTAATACTCATTTGGCTTTATATCTGAAAATTCAGTTCCAATTCTCAAACTGAACCAGCGATCGAGAGTTCATATATGACTCCATATATGTAAGGTTGAATTCCGTCGAGCAGAATTTGGTTTCACTGACTGATAATGATGAAGATGATCATGATGACGGATTCGAAGTTCTTTTTGTTTCCGCTTATGTTGTTCTTGTAGTTTATTGTACTTTCCCAGTTCCTTAGTTCAGTGCAATCGTCTCGATCCTTTTCTTAAGAAGTGTTGAGTCTGACACTCTCATTGAATGTCGTAGCTACAGTTCCTTTCCCTGGGTTTTCTCTGTATCACAGGTTGTGTCTCCATTGAGCTGCTTCCTTCACATTGGAAGCTGATTCTTCTTTCTCATTGTATAACCTACATAGGGTCATCATTGAAATCCATATTATGTAGCTGTTTTCCAGATGCCAGCGACCGATAAATAGATCTATCACTCCTCGATGTTTAGCACACTCTAACTGTAGCACCAGTCTTGGTGACGGTTTCTTTAGCATAAGTATTGAGTCTAGCACCCTCGAGTTTGTCCACTTCTACTTTTGTCTTTTTTTTTATCTTTTCTGTGATGGAAGAATCTGCGCTTGTTTTTGTCATCCCGAAAATAGGTGCCTATTGGTGGTGGTATTGCCGACCCTTCTCTGGCCCAGTGTGTCTGGTTTTTTTGTTACCCAAAATTCCGTTGTGTTCTGCTGCCCAAGATATTGTTGGGTTTCCCCAGGTTTGTTGATCTTGAATGCATTCAACGACTAGTTTTGATGTGATTCTTTTAAATGTTAATGCTTTAATAGATGCTTGGCTATCCGATCTTATGAGGATTTTTTTGTCACTGTAGCCGCTGTTAAGATTTTCCAAGGCACAAATATCCTGGCATAAATTTCAGCTTTAAAGACCGAGGTGTACTTCAGTAATGAGTTTGATTGCACATTTTTGATCACTGACTGATGGATTTACTATTTTATAACTAATAAAGGAAGTTATTAAGTAATCACCTAATAATAATAAATATTTTGAAACGGAGATGAGGTCATTATCAATTGGGAAAATTCGTTTTGGCCTTTACGTCTGCAGGTTCTCCCGGCCAAATTTGCATTAGTTTATTTTTTGATTGTTAATATATTTAAACATTCGTCAATTATTTATTTATTATTATACATCCACGTAGAATTTTCATCGTTACGTTTTAAAGTCGAATCAACAACGCCGATTCACGTTTTCCCAGTGAAAATGGGAACGCTCGAGGAAAATGGTACAAATGTGTTACTTTTGGAAAGCTGGAATAATGAACGTTTTTGATTATTAAGGTCGGCGAGGTTTTACAAAATCAAATGGGCGTTGTTTTTTCTTTTGATTTGAACGTTCTTCGGCCACGGCGGTACTGCCGTAATCATTGACGGGTCCAGGGTCGGCAAGAGGATCCATTTTTGGGATTCAGCCTTCAATGCAGACAAGAGCCTAATCAAACCTAATGGGCCATTTGCCACTCCGATTTCATATATGATAATTACTCTTAATCCCATCAAGTCGCATATTATAAAGAAATTCGTCAAACCTAAAAAAAATTCTTAAAGCAGCGATCTTATTGGTCACGCATTGGAGGCCCTTAATCCAACCCGAGACCGACCGTCACCTCCAGAGGGAACCTGTATCGAAAAGATATGACAATTAATTTTACTCAAAAGTTGGATGTCTGCGAAGAAATTGAACATTTTGTTTGTTAACGTTGATCTACTGTTTAATATGTAGAGGAGGTTTGGTGTTGGTTTCTGGAGAAAATAGTGATTGGAAACAGTTTGGACTTTTTGCTAGTTCTTTCGAGGAGGAAGGGTAGCCGGGAGTGGCCTATTCTTTGCCGGATTAGAATGGTTTCTTCTTTTCAGAAAGGTCTGGTAGGAGTTTGTTTCCTGGGCAGGCAATCATTCACGCCGGCAGGCTTCCCAGTTCCCAGTCCCTGGCTAAAGTGACAGCAAAGGTCATTGAAGTCCTTATTCCTTCTTGCCATTTGGTCTGTCTATTCGTTTTTTATTGTACCACGTGGCCATTTGAATAATATTTTGACTTTTGATAATGTATTGGTCTGGGAGATTTAGGGATATATTCTCAAACCTCCTAACGACGTATTTTCTTACAGACTCGTATTCCTTCAATGTCCAAAATCCTCGAAAGCGCTTCCTTTAAAGCACTTAATACCCATTCTAGATACTCATAAAATCATTCCTTATCGGCAATTCGACTTCCGCCTTCATCATTCCACGATCAATAAGGTTTCAGATCCTCTGCTCTAGAGAATAAAATGTACGGCTTGGGTGCAAGATGTAGCACAGGCTTTTGATAAGGTCTAACACCCTAGCATAATCAGATCGATACAAACCGGCGTCCCACAAGGGGGTATTCTAGATCCCATCTTTTATATCATTTATACTGCTGACCTTTACACCCTATTACGATCATCACCAGAACGCGGACGACACCGCAATTTTTTCCTTTAACTTGAATCCTATCCATGCTACTTACAACATCCAAGAACATCTTGAGTTTATCGAAGACTGGTGCAAAAAGTGGAGGATAAGAACGAATGAAGAAAACTGTACTCAATGTTTACGTTAAAAAACAGTCGTGCCCACTATACCTCAACAACAGAATAGCAAGTTAGATCGCAGACTGATGTCGAACCCCCACACAAAACTTGAACAACTACATACATACTTCTAAAAATAGATCCTTAATGAGAACAAAACCTGGCGGAACATTACCCCTGGCATGGGGCAGGTGAAGAGATTTATAGAAGTCCATCCGCAATACTGACAAAGGAATTACTACAGGGCACTGCCCCAAAAGAAGGAACATACACCGGATAGGAGTACAGACAGAAAAAACATTGTGCAGATAGCAGATACTGCCAGGAAGAAGAGGAAGCCGCAGAACACATCCTATGTTTTTGTGAAGGTCTATGCAGGCGCAGATTCTTACAACTAGGAGAGTAAAAGCCGCAAGCAAGATCCTACACTAAGGAGCCACTGGCAGGGCTATGGAGATGACTATCAACCTAAACCTGGCCAGTATAAAAAATAGAAGAGTATAAAAGGTCTATCTAGGTCGAGTTGTAAGGCTTTGTGGCCGCCTCGTTAATAATAACAAAATCCTAAATAGTTATTGCAGCGTTCAAAAGTAGAGATAATGCTAAGACAATTTTTTTTCTCCCTAGGTTGGGTAGTTTATAAGAAAATATGTGTTTACACTAAGTGTCGGAATGCTCAGTCCGCTAAACATCCGACATTAACCAAACCTTGTCCTACACTAAGGAGCCGCTGGCAGGGCTATGGAGGATGACTAACAAGATGAACCTGGCCAGTATAAAAAATAGAGGAGCACAATAGATTAACTCGGGTCGAGGTGCAAGGCCTTGTGACCGCCTCTTTTATCCCTATCCCTACCTTATTAATTTATTGGTACCCACCGTACATTATGATAATAATGATAACAACAAAATACCAAAAGTAGTTATTGCAATGATCAAAAGTAGAGCTAATGCTAAGACAACTTTTTTCTCCCTAGGTCGTGTAGTTTTTGAAAAAATCTGTGTTGACGCTAATGTATGTTTCGGAATGCACAGCCCGCTAAACATCCGATATTTACCGAACCTTGTCAGCGAAGGCAATATTATTTAATGTGCATCCTATTTGAAACCGGATCCGGGCGGTAGAACGATGGAGAAAGCATTCATACCCGATAGAATATCTTTGAAAACGGCCAAGCGGTTAAGTTGAAAATGTCTAGAATCGGGTGGAGAAATGGCGTTCCGGCTTTCGGCTTGAGATAAACTGTTGCCCGGGGTGGATTGCGAAAAAACAAATTACACTTTTACACTAAAGGAACTCAAAGGGTAATTTTCTTATCTATGTAATCCACAAACAACTTTCCATAGAAAGTCATTTGATTTATTCGACAAGGAAAATTAGTTGACAAACATTAGTGTAACTGTTTGCACTATGCCCCCTCCCTGTAAGTTACATTATGAAACGTGTTCGTTAAAGCATGAAAATTTCATTTATTCTACCTTTTATTGACAAAGTTAACAATGCTGACAGAGCGTAACATTCAAGAAATACAAGATTGAATTATACTTATTTATACATGCATAAACAGAAACGAAAATGTTGAAATCTTTCGATTAAATGGGATAATTTTATGTTGTAACTGTTCGTCATTTTTACATCTGGATGAATTATTTATATTACAACAATTTGCTGAACTTATTCTCGTGAAATTTCCTCCTGTGATTAGCGCGGTGATGAACTTGTGATTTGTTCCTTATCCTCAGGTTGATCTGTCAGATGCGTTTCGGCATTGCGCCATCATAAGTGAGTGCTAATGGTTTCTGTACTTTGTAATAAGAGGCAAAAGCAATGATGAATTAGTTTCTCCGGCACAGACGCGCCTCTGAAGGAGACTGTTTATACATTGTGAACCCCCGAAACGCAAAATGAAGCATGAGAAAACAAAACAATAGTGAACGACTAACAATATTACAGTTTGCGATCTTGGATTCTCAATCCGTTTTCCCTCGTTCATTTCGTTCCATGATTCCGACTATAGAATGGGGCTATTGTCCCAATTGGCCACGTGTACATTATAATCCCCCTAGAACAGAGAGTGTTATACCACACTATGAAGCAATTTAAGTATCAAACAAAATGATCGTGGAAGGCAGACAAGGGATGTGCATGGCTGTGCCACCACCTACATCCCTCAAGGCCACGGAACAAAACCCGGTTGTATCCTCAGGAATCTAGAAGCACATACCACGCGTCTAGGGAAAACGGCAAAGTCAACTACCACAAGAACTTCAGGCAAATCGTTGGGACTAAAACCGCAGATGGCCCATTGGGTATATACAGCAGTAATAGGACCCCAAGTATGGATCAGTAATCTAGTGGACCAATGCTCGACAATCAACGAGCTAACCACACATTACGCAGGGTACAAACTGGCAAACCTAAGTTTCAAAGGGGCAGCAAAAAGGGGAACGAGGGAAAGCTCATTTAATCTCCAGAAACAATCTAGTACACCTCTGTATTTCAAGATGAAATACATGCCATCAACGTACAAGCCTTTGAAAATCACAAAAGAGGTAACAATGACCTCATAAGATCAAACAGCCAAGGAACCCTAAAATCATTAGCACGTAAAAACATCCGAAATAGCCAGTGAATACATCCAAAACCTTCAAAGGTGGAAGAATATAACCTAGTAATATCTTGGGTGCCAGGGCAGAAAGGAATTTCGAGGAACAAGCAGACTAACTGGACAGAGGAGCTTCAACACAGACTCAGCCTCCTCCATCTTAGAATAAATCTACAAAAAACAAAATGAGATGTGGACGAAATCTCAAGGTGACAGACACAGCAAGCTCATTGTTATAGAACTCGTCAAAACTGACAAGGACGTTGTTACAGTTAAACATAGTAAAACTCAGTTACAGAGCTTTATACGAGTTAATGGCACCTGAGAAAACACCTCAGATGCAAGTGACCGGTAGTCCTATTACTCCTCTGAGGTTAGCCCTTTCTAACATTGCAATGAGTTGCCAGTCTTGGCTGTTTTTTTTGTTTTTTTTTTTTCTTTTTTTAACATAGGCTTACTGTGTTTATTACCTGTAAAGTTATAAAACAACCATAGTCGCTTTTACACAAAAAATAAAGTCACATGAGGTAAATAACACTCAACAACACTGATATCTAACACAATAACAATAATATCTGGGCATCACACTAGACAAAATACTGACATTTAAGAAACACATCGGCTCTACCATACGAAGGCGACGCGCTTTGATGGTGTGCAGAAGAATAGCATGGAGGAACTGGGATGCAGACCGAAAACCCTGCTTTGGATGTACACCGGATGATAGTAAGAGCCATACTTCCATACGGAGCCGTAGCCTGGGCCGATAAAGCAGAACAAATGACTAAAAGAAAAGAACTCACAAAAATACAGAGACGTACATGCATCTGCATAACGGGAGCAATGAAAACATATACCACAGTTAGTATGGAAAAAGTATTGGGATTAATCCCCCTGCACCACATGGTAACAAGGACAGCACAGAAAACTATCATTAGTATTATCAAAGAGAAACCTCCAACAGGAATAAAACTAAAATGGAGAGATAGCAACAAAATAATGAAAGACCATCCGATACTCATGGCTCCAAGAGACGACATTAACAGGATGTTTGAATTTAATCAAAACTTCCAAATAAACCTAGGTACCAAAAAAGAATGTGAACGAGAGGAAAACACCTCCTTTAAGAATTGCAGTATCTTTTGGTACACAGATTCTAGAACACAAGAAGGTACAGGGGCAGGAGTATTCGGTCCTGGAACCAAATACTCAGAACCCATGAGAAAATAAACCAGTATTTTCCAAGCTGAGATTCACGCAATCGAGAGATGTACTCAACTCAACTTGACTAAAGGGTACAAAACCTAGAACATAGCTATCATGTCAGATAGCCAAGCAGCCATCAAAGCACTAAGCTCAAATATTATTAGTTCAAAGACGGTGTTGAACTGCAAAACCAAATTAAACATATTAGGTACCCAGAACAAAGTCACTGCTGGGTCCCAGGACACATCGGAGTAGAAGGCAACTAGAAAGCGGACACACTTGCAACGAAAGGAGCTGCTACACCGCTGAACCCTTCTGTGGCATAGGAACCCATACTATCAATGAGTATCTCAAGCAGAAGGGCAAAAAGAAAATGAAGGAACAATGAAATTCCCTCGTTGAACAAAGGCAATCCAAGAATTTCCTAACAAATTTCGGAAGAAAAGAAGTTACTAAATGTATCAAAGGAAGCCGGAATAAACTGCGAATCCTAATAGGATTCTTAACAGGACATTGCAAGCTAAATGCACACTTAAAGAAGATTGGCATAATCCAAGACGGCACATGCAGATTCTGCAAAGAGGCAGGAGACACCAACACACCTACTAACAAACTGCGGTGCTACACTTGCCCTCAGGAGGAAGTGCTTTAGGATGTACAATGTGACCATAGAAGAGAACCCTTCTGTGGTCACATTGAAACTGGGCCTACTAATCAAGTTCCTTGATGAAATAGGACTCACCGGTGTGCTTTAAGCGGAGAACACAATTACCCGATGCAACGCTATGCGACGCTACCCGACGCCTTGTCTAGTTTTGGTAGAGGTGTGCACATCAATGCGACGTCAAGCGCACGCCACATACAGTCACACAGCGTGTATCACAAATCAGTATCACAATCAAGAAGAGATTCAACTATTGAAACCAGGCCTACTAATCAAGTTCCTTAATGAAATAGGACTCACCGGTGTGCCATAGACACAAAACGGGGATTCAATAGCTCTTAAAGGGCGCAGTATATTATACCCCGACTATTACATCTACATCTACCTCTAAAGTTTATCCACTTCTCATTTTCTCTCTTTTGGCTTCATTCTGTGATTGAGGATTCTGTTTGTGTTTTATCCCAAGAATAGGTGCCTGTAATGGTCATGCAGATCCTCCTGTGGTAAATGTGTCTGCCTTCCCGTTAACCCAAATTCCTTTGTGCCCTGATACCCATAGATATCAAGGTGTTGGGTTTCCCCAGGTTTTAGAGATTTTCAATGCATTCACTTTGATGTGATTTATTTTCATTCTAATGCTTCAATAAGTGCTTGGCTATCCGATCTTACGAATATTTTTTTGAGCTTTTGTGAAAATTGCCCTTTTAAATCAATCTATTTTCTTTTTCTTAAAAGTAAAACCGCAACCGTTTTATTTAACATTTTTTAATATCTTTCTAAAAAAAATAGCAATAGTATAGAAATTGCGTTACTGCGTAAAATTGATTAGCCAAGTCGCGAGAGAGTTTTGAATTCGATGCGTTGCCAGTGGAGCGATTAAAAAAAAAAAATGTTTGAGAGTGAGGGTGAAACCGAGAAGGTGGTGTTGCGTTTCACAACGGTCGGCCATGGATACTGCATCAACCTCAAGCGTTGTTGACTATATAAAGTCATAATGTTGCAACAGGGCCTTTGCGCTTTAGATTATATCGAAACGGGCGCCGATTTCTAAAGGGAAAGACAAAAAACCGCGTAGGTTTCGTAAAGTACGACGTAAAGGGCGATTTTGAAGAAAACCCAACATTGGAAATCGTTTACATTATAACATCGACGGTTTTCGAATTACATTCACCTTATGAATAATTATGATACTTTCACCCCTCTGTCGGGTGAAAATGAAAATATAAGAATGGATGGGGCGAATATTTATGCCCGTACTTAACTTTCTTGGTAATGGTTTCCTAATGCTCGTATATTAACTGATTCGACCTATCGCCTCGGTGAACACTGACGTTTTCTACCCGCGGAAATGTCATTGCAACATTTTTAAAAATATTGCCAAGTTTAACATACGAGAGACTTGCATTAGAATTTGTCTGAATGTTTTATCGACAAAGTTACCACTATTGGTTTTATCCAATTTCCACCAGCGGAACACCAGCTGAATTTCTATCTTTCAGGCTGTCAACAAATTCAGATCGTGTTTCATTATAAGTGAGAGAAATAAGAATGAAATCGACAAAAATCAACCAAACATATAATATCAAGTATCGAATAACGTGACAATTACGTACAGAAGAAGTTAGAAAAATGAAAACATGCTTTCAGTAAAGTAGGTCAAAAAGTTGTTTTGCTGAAAAACCAGTTTTTATAGAAAACGAGAAATATACATTTTTGAACTCGATCAGCCAGGGGCAATTTTTTACTCGCTCCGATTCCGTTTTTCCGTTTGAAAATTCATTCAATACCTCTGGATTTTATCCAAATTCCACGTTATTACGACCGTTGGAGAGCTGGATGTCTTTTGTTTCAGCCTAGCTCAACCGGGCTGAGATTTAACATTAGTAAAGTTTAGAAAAATAGGGATTAAATTGACAGAACAGAAACATATTAACGGAAATTAGGTTTGTGGCATTAAATGTGGTTTATAGGATTCTTGGTTACTATAAAGTTTCATGTGGTTCAGTGGAGTTGTTTTAAATTTATACCCGTGTTTTATGATTCTCAAAAACAAAAACAATCAAAGTAAGGAAGCCGAAAAGTCTTTAGAAAATTTTTATTTCCAAAATTACTTTTGCAAAAAATATTTTTCTCAAAAATTTGTATTCATGGTTATTTCGTGGTGCGGAAAAAGAATATCAACATTGTTTCTTAATAATTTTTTTTTAAACTTTGCTCGGTCAGAAATTAAGCAATTCAATATCTTCGATGCCCNTATCCAAATTCTACGATATTACAACCGTTGGAAAGCATGTTTAGATTAACCTAATAAAATAATATGCAGGATCGTATTGAATGAGATGAAGTGATGAAGTACAGAAAAAGTTAGAAAAACGAAAACACGCTTTCAGTAAAGTAGGCCGGCAATTTTTTGTTGTTGAAAAAATCGATTCGTGTTCGTGTTAAACTTCCTATAAAGCATTAGATACGAATTTTTATAGTAAACAAAAAATATACATTTTTTGGTCTGAACTCGATCAGCCAGGGGCAATTTTTTGGCGCCGTCGTCCGTTTTTCCGCTTAAAAATTCATAACACCTCTGAATTTTATCCAAATTCCACGTTATTACGTTGGAAAGCTGAATGCCTTTTCTTTCAGACTAGCCACCAACAAGGCTTAGATTTAATATCAGTAAATGTTAGAAAAAAATGATTATATTAACAGAAACTCTTGAAACATTTTATTTCTCAAGTTCTAATTTATTTGCAGAGAATAGGTTTATGCCATTAGATGTTGTTTATAGGGTTTCAAGTTCCTATTAAGTTTCATATAGATCAATGCAGTCGTTTCACTTTATCAACAGTTTTTATGTTTTGTTACAAAATCTAAAGCATCGAACATAGGAATTTTTTTTTTAATTTTCCTAAAAATTGGTATTCGGCGGTTTTTTGAGGATGCTAAAGGAGGATTTCTTCTCAAAAAAATATTTTAGGTTACTAAATTCACTAATTTCGTGGTCCACTTGACCAATTAATATCTTACAATTAATTAAGGTTTTTTTAAACGGCAAAAAGGAGGGAAAATTCAAAAGGAGGGGTTGAGATGGGAAGTTAGTCCGAGTGGATCGAGGTCACGATAGCTCAAGTGGTAGAGCAGCGGCGGATCTAGCCGAAGATCGTGGGTTCGAATCCCGCTCGTGCCATTGATGTTTTTATCTCAACTAAAAACCTTAATTAATTGTAAGAGTTTAGGTTACCTTTCTGAGTTTCTAAGTCACAAATGATGTATTTCAATATCTACCCTGGCCAACACGTAGGTAGTGGACCAAACGACTTTATTGATCTACATGAAACTTTATAGTACCTATAAACATCGTTTAATGGCGAAAACTTGGTCCACGTAAAAAACTTTTTAACAAAAAAAACGACAGAAAAATTTGTATTTGAGGGTTTTAAAGGGTGTTTAATACGAATCTGAATTGGATTTTTCAAAAAAATTGTATACAGGAATTTTTTGGGTGCAGAAAACGAATATCAACTTTGGTAAAAAAATATTTTAATATGTTTTCTTTACCTTAAGCCATTTGGTCGAACTGTACGTGCAACGATAGCAAGGGTCAAGGTAAATATTGAAAATACAATTTCTGACCGAGAAACGTACCAAAGAAAGTGAAAAAAAATTAAAACACGAATATAACGTTTTAGTTCACATCTGCGGTTCTAATTTATTTACAGAGAATAGGTCAGTGAAATTAGATGTTTATAGAGTTCCACGTTACAATAAAGTTTCATATGGGTCAGTGCAGTCGTTTCTATGTTATTATCGGTTTCTATGATTTTCTTAAGAAAATTCTTAAGGACGAAAAACCTGAGAAAAAAATATTTTTGATTTTCCTGAAAATCTGTATTCAGTGGTTTTTCGTCGTGCGGAAAACAAATGTGATTTTGTTTCTTGTTAAAAAAATATATTTACGAAGAATAGATTTTTGCCACAGAGAGTAGATTAATAAGGAAGAAGTCAACAAAAACTGTTCAAACATTTTATTTCTTATCTCTGTATGTACGGAGACTAGGTTTGGGCCATTATATGTTGTTTATAGGATTCTAAGTTACTATAAAGTTTCATGTGGATCAATGAAGTCGTTTCAAAGTTTTTTATGATTTACCAAAACAATCATTGAAAGACGAAAAATTTTAGAATTTTTTTTTATTTTACCAAAAATTTATATTCGTGGGTTTTCTGGTGTTTGAAAAACGAATACCAACTTTGTTTCTTGATTAAAAAATTTTTTAGACTACTTTCTAAGGCTAGCTGCAAACAAAGTAAGGTCCAAAAATGTTTTAAAGGTTTTAACAAAACAAATCGTTTTAAGAATCTTTTAAAGCCATTAAATACGAATTTACATAGGATTAAAAAATTACACATTTCTGGGCTGGACGGCGACAATTTTTCTTTCGTCGATGTCCGGTTTGCCACTAAAAATTCATAAAACCTCTTGATTTTATCCAAACTTGACAATTTACGAAATTACCACCCTTTGGAAAGTTTAATATGATTTCTTTCAGCCTAGCTAAACAGGGTTTATCTTTTAAGTTTAAAAACAAACGATGAAATCAACAGAAATCCTCAAACGTTTTATTTCATATCTTCGGTACAAATTTATTTACATAAAAGAGGTTTGTGCCATTATGTATTGTTTACAGGGTTCCTATTAAGTTTCACATGGACCGCTCAGTTTCGATGATTTTCTTAAGAAACTTCTTAAGGACGAAAAACCTGAGAAAAAAATATTTTTGATTTTCCTGAAAATCTGTATTCAGTAGTTTTTTGTGGTGCGGAAAACAAATGTGATTTTGGGTTTGTGCCATTAAATGTTGTTTATAGGATTCTAAGTTTCTATAAAGTCTCCAGCAGTCAATGACGTCGTTCCAAAGTTTTTTATGATTTACCAAAACAATCGAAGGGATTGAAAGACGAAAAATTTTAGAAATTTTTTTTTTTTTTTGATTTTACCAAAAATTTATATTCACGGGTTATCTGGTGTTTAAAAAAACGAATATCAACTTTGTTTCTTGATTAAAAAAAATATATTTTAGATTACTTTCTAAGTCGCTCTGTCACAAATGAAGTATTTCAATATCTATGAAGCTCACTATCGCTAGCTGCAAGCAAAGTAAGGCCAAAAAAATTTTTTACCAAAACAAATCGTTTTAAGTATCTTTTAAAGCTATTAAATACGAATTAACATAGAACTAAAAAATTACACATTTTACACATTTGGGCTGTTACCTTTCTGAGTTTCTAAGTCACAAATGATGTATTTCAATATCTATGAAGCTCACTATCGCTAGCTGCAAGCAAAGTAAGGCCAAAAAAATTTTTTACCAAAACAAATCGTTTTAAGTATCTTTTAAAGCTATTAAATACGAATTAACATAGAACTAAAAAATTACACATTTTACACATTTGGGCTGGAAGGCGACAATTTTTCTTTCGTCGATTTCCGGTTTCCACTAAAAATTCATAACACCTCTGGATTTTATCCAAATTTGTCTATTTACGACCCTTTGGAAAGCTTAATATCGTTTCTATCAACCTAGCTAAACAGAGTTTATATTTTACGTTTTAAAAAAGGATGAAATCAACAGAAAATCCTCAAACGTTTTATTTCATATCTTCAGTACTAATTTAATTACAGAAAAGAGGTTTGTGCCATTATTTATTCTTTACAGGGTTTTTTAAGTCCCTATTAAGTTTTATATGGATTTGTTGTGCAGTCGTTTCAAAGTTATCAACTGTTTTTATGATTTTCAAAAAAAAAATCTAAAGGGCGAAAAGTCTTTCCTAATTTTTCCTAATTGGGTGGTTTTTGGACATGCCAAAAACAAAAATGAACTTTTCTTCTTGTTAAAAAAATATGTTAGGTTACTGTTCTGTATATCTCGGTCACAAATTATGCATTTCAATACCAAGTTCAACTATACAAAGTTCAAACTATCTATGAACCTCACTATGGCTTGCTGCAAGCAAAGTAAGGCCCAAAAAAACATTTTTTAACATAACAAATCGTTTTAAGTATCTTTTAAAGCCATCAAATACGAATTTACATATGACTAAAAATTACACATTTTTGGGCTGGACGGCGACAATTTTTCTTGCATCGATATCCAGTTTTCCACTAAAAATTCATAACACCTCTGGATTTTATCCAAATTTGACAATTTACGAAATTACGACCCTTTGGAAAGTTTAATATCGTTTCTTTCGCCCTAGCTAAACAGAGTTTATATTTTAAGTTTAAAAAAATGATGAAATCAACAGAAAATCCTCAAACGTTTTATTTCATATCTTCGGTACTAATTTATTTACAGGGAAGAGGTTTGTGCCATTATGTATTCTTTACAAGGTTTCAAGTCCCTATTAAGTTTCATAGGGATCTGTGCAGTCGTTTCAAAATTAACAACAGTTTTTACGATTTTCAAAACAAAATCTAAATGGCGAAAAGTCTTTCCCAATTTTTCCTAATTTGGAGATGCCAAAAATGAATATGAATTTTTCTTCTTGTTAAAAAAATATGTTAGGTTACTGTTCTGTATATCTCGGTCACAAATTATGCATTTCAATACCTATCATGTCCCCTTATCTCTTATACGTTGGTAAGGACTTAGCAAAGTAGGTTAAAATATTTGTTTCAACAAGAAACAAAGATCTTATTCGTTTTCCGCACCCCCTAAAAAAAACTCTGAATACAATTTTAAAAACAATTACAAACTTAAAAAACAAATTTAAAAAATTTATTTATCGGAAAGAAGCTTTACTAAAAAGAGATTGACTATTCCAATATTTATTTACAAAATCCAATTGTAAACACAAATGGGAATTCTATTTACCTCTAATCCTTTAAAACTGACCAAATATTGTTGTAAGATCATTTTTTTTTTACAATAGGCATAGAAATGATGAAAGTGGGATGAGTATGTAAAAGATGGTTCTACTCGCAGATTTGTTGTTTACAACTATCAGGGTTTCAAGCATTGAAGCACCTCATCAGGTTGAAGGAGTTACGAGTGATGGCACAAACCGAATAAATTAGAACCCTAAGATAAAAATTAAAACGTTTGTTGATTTCATCCTTATTTTTCTCATTTAATATGCCGTCGAATATAAACATTGTTGATGCAGATAGAAAGAAGAGAAATTAAGCTTTCCAGTGGTTGCAATAACACAGCATTAATTAAGAAGTAATTAGTTAAAATCTGGAGGAGTTGAATTTTTAAGTGGAACAACAGGAACAGCTAGAGGAAAGCCTCGGGCTACAAACTAACCCAAAGATGTATTTATTTATTTTTTCTATAAAAATTCGTTTTCGAGAGCTTTAAAGGGTGCTTAAAACGAAGCCGAATTGGGTTTTTCAAAAAAAAAATTAACGTACTTTTCTGAAAGCGTATTTTTTTTTTTAATCTTTCGATTTGCCTAATTTCATTAATACGATCCTCTATATTATCTTTATACCGATTTTTTTAAAAATCGACTATATAATAACTTTGAAATATTTGAACAAGAAAGAGGCAGAAAAATGTATTTTTCAAAAAAAATTCCGCGAAATATATTTTTTCTCGAGGCAATATTAATATTTTTCGACCTAATATCACAGAATATCAATAAAATCCGCCTATACTACATAAATGTCAGAGATAAAACGAATAGGAAAAAAAAGTGTTTTTGATTTGAAATATAAATCGTCTGGGTCTATTTGAATTGCATATTTGCCAACAGTCGAACTCTTATCACTTCTAGTTTTACTCGGAATTGGCAATTTCACGTCGATAATCAAAATTATATTAATCGTCGTTTTACCTAACCGTCGCGAATGTTTAACGAGTTCGAGATGTTTAATTTTCCTTTTGGGCTCGCCTCCATCCCGTCTCGTGAGTCGAAAAAATCCGCCTGTACATTTCATTGTTTAATGTTTCTTTATTTCCCCCCCCCCTAAATTATCTATATGCAATAACCGAGCTATTTTTCAACCATAGTAATCTTAGAATTTAGTGAAATATAGTAGAGATGAAAGAAATTGAAAAATTGCTAAGATCAGCGGGAAGGAAAACGTTAGACACACATTAATAAAGATGAGACAGCTTGAAAATCAAACGAGTAACCAGTTTGATCAATTTTGGCGACTAATTATTCATTTACAATTCTTGTCATGAAATTGTTTACTGATGACAATGGAAAATGGATCGCCTTTTTATTTTTATCAATGAGCTTTTCTTTCCTTTTCCCACGACGCAGATTTTATTGATCCATTCATTTTTATTGATTCAACTGCAACGCGACTTGAATACTACGTTCAGCGGTGTGATTTTCTCATTGAAAAAAAGTCAATGTGTCATTGGGTCATTTAAAAAATATAAGGTTTATCAGACTTTTTCCATTTCAAAAAAAAAATTCAATTTTAATAGCTTTTTTAATGAAAAGAAAATCTGATGTTTCATCCGTGACCCGCTTTTTAAGTACGAAGTAGGTTTGAATGTGAAACGTCGCCGACGGGCTTCGTTTGTTTAGCCGATCTTCGATTTTACACTTCTCGTATAAATTTTTTCTTCGTGAATTTTAATCGTGAAGATTTATCACTACAGGAATCAGCCAGTTCCGATCCTCAGGAGAGAATTTTTTTCGGACGTGCTAGATCGAAAAATAGACATGTGTACAATCGTCCTTCCAAATATATTTCTAGTAAATTAAGTATATTTTATTATCTTTATTATGAATGTATTTCCCATGTTATTATATATCAATCAGGCTTTCTTTTTTCTTTCTTTTTTTTAACTCAGGATAAGAAAATAATATTGAGGATCGTATTAAATGACATAAGGTATAGAAAAAGTTATAAAAAGAAGAGATTGATAGGAATACTGCAGTTTATAATGTTCTTTTCTTTTGACTCGAATTTGTGGGTTCCAAGTAAGTTTTTTTTTCAATGTAAAGTCTCAAATAGCGGATGGCATTGCTGGGAGAGGAACATAATTGTAGAAGATGGGGATGAGTGACGCGGTGTAAGGTGAAAAGTATTTTCCGAGATTTGGTTTCGTCGAGGCATGTTTTTGGAGGTTCCTGAAGAACACTGGGTCTCGATTTGATGGAAGGTGGTTACCCTCTGAATGAGGAGTAGTAAATCGGAATTCACAGGAATGTCTGCAGTTTATCCTGATTCTACTACGGCTAGCTGTGAGCACTGGTAAGCATAACTGGAAGCATAATGGATCAAAAAAACTTTTTAAAACAACAAAAAATCGGGTTTGTTTTAACCTCTTAAATGCGAATTTTCATTGTAAAAATAATGCAATTCTTGGGTTAGACTGGGACAATTTTTCCCCTGAAGATATCCGGTGTTCCTCATAAAAATTCATAATTCCTCTGGATTTTATCCAAATTCTACGATATTACAACCGTTGGAAAGCATGTTTAGATTAACCTAATAAAATAATATGCAGGATCGTATTGAATGAGATGAAGTGATGAAGTACAAAAAAAGTTAGAAAAACGAAAACACTCTTTCAGTAAAGTAGGCCGGCAATTTTTTTGTTGTTGAAAAAACCGATTCGTGTTCGTGTTAAACTTCCTATAAAGCATTAGATACGAATTTTTATAGTAAACAAAAAATATACATTTTTGGTCTGAACTCGATCAGCCAGGGGCAAACAAACACACGCTTTCAGTAAAGTAGTTGAAAAGTTTTTTTTAAACCCAATTCGTCTTTGCGTTAAGCGACCTTCAAAGCTCTCAAAAACGAATTTTTATGGCAATCAACAATTAACTCCTTTTTTGGCTGGATTCGCTATGATGATGGGGATGAATTTCGTTTTGTCCCTGTTCCATTCAAAGATTCATAACTCCTCTGGATTTCAACCAAGTTCGACACGTTATTACAACCATTTGAAGCTGAATATTTCTTCTTTTAGTATATAGTATGTAGTGTGTCAACAATGCTTAGATTTTATGCCATTCTAAGTTAGAAAAATATGGACGAAATCGACTTCTGCTCAAGCATTTTATTTTCTATCTCTAGGCCTAATGTACCTACGGAGACTAGGTTTGGGCCATTAAATGTCTTTTATAGGATTCTAACTTACTGTAAAGTTTCATGTGGATCAATGGAGTCGTTTCAAAGTTATCAGCGTTTTTTATGATTTACCAACAAAAAATCGATGGCATTGGAAGACGAAAAGTTTTAGATTGATTTTCCCAAAAATTTTTATTCGGGGTTTTTATGGTGTTTGAAACACGAATGTTTCTTGTTAAAAAAAAAATTTTTTTGAAAACTATGTCGCTCTGTCACAAATTAAATAGTTCAATATTTATGAATCTCTTTACAACTAGCTGTAAACACAGGCTAGCAAAAATGGAAGGAAAATAAGGCCAAAATATTTTCTTAACTAAACAATTCGTTTTAAGCATCTTGTAAAGCCATTGAATAGGAATTTTCATAGCAAAGAAAAAATATACATTTTTGAGCTCGATCTGCCAGGGGCAATTTTTGACTCGCTCCGATTCCGTTTTTCCGCTTAAAAATCCATTCAACACCTCTGGATTTTATCCAAATTCCACGTTATTAGGACCGTTGGAAAGCTGAATGTCTTTTCTTTCGGCCTAGCTCAATAGGGTTTAGATTTGACATTAGTAAAACTAAGAAAAACAAAGATTAAATCAACAGAAACCGCTCAAACGTTTTATTTCGTAACTTCGATTCTGATTTATTTACAGAGAATATGTTTGTGCCATTAGATATTGTTTACAGGGTTCCAAGTTTCTATAAAGTTTCATATGGATCAGTACAGTCGTTTCAATGTTATCAACAGTTTCTATGATTTTCTTAGGAAAATCCTTAAGGGCGCAAAACCTGAGAAAAAAAATATTTTTGATTTTCCTGAAAATCTGTATTGAGTGGTTTTACCTGGTGCGAAAAACTAATATGAACTTGTTTCTTGTTTTAAAAAAAATTTCGTCAATTTTTCTGCGTTTCTCGGTCACAAACTATGTACTTTCAATACTTATCATGGCCCACCCTGCTCTTATAGGAAGGAAGGGACCGAACGACTTAGCAAAGTCGGTTAAAATATTTTTTTAACAGGACAGAAAGTTTCATCACCCCAAAAACGCTTAAATAAAATTTTTTGGTAAAATCATAATATAATTTTTTTTTCTTGAAGGTTTCGGCTAAGGTTTTTTCGTCGAAAAAAATATTGATAACTTTGAAACGACTCCACTGATGTATATGAAACTTGATAATAACTTAGAATAATCCTACAAACCAGACTTAGTGGCACAAACCAAGTCTCCATAAATAAATTCAAACATGAGAAATAAAATAAACGTTTAAGCAGTTATTGTATATTTCATTCCTATTATATTGTTGACTTTTTGCATCACCCCATTTTATTCATTGCATAAAATGTTGACTTTTTGTTGACATAGCGTGAAAGAAGAAATAATCTGCTTTCCAACTGTTGTAATAATGTTGAATTTGGTAAAAATCCAGAGGAGTTAAGAATTTTTAAACGGAACAACAGGAAGACCAGAGGACAGGCTCGAACTAGACCCTACCCCAAAAATGTTCCAAAATTCGTATTTAGGGGCTTTAAAGGATGCTTAAAACAAATCCGAATTGATTTTTTTTTCTTCAACAAAACAACTTTTTGGCTTACTGAAGGCGTCTTTTTGTTTTTGTTTTCTTTTTGTTTCCTTATATCTAATCTCATTTAACACAATCTTGCACACTATTTTCTTAAACTAGATTTTTTTCTAATCGAATGGTAATAATCAGGAAATACAAGCACAAAGGCAGGAAAATATATTTTAAAAAATCTGTTTTTTTTTTGTTTTTTTCTAGCCTCCTAGGGCCCATCGGCAAGAACAGGAGACGTGTCCAATATTTTTCGGCCTAGTATCACGCAAAAAAATTTGATAAAAATCGGCGATTCAACGTACAAATTCCTCTTTCAAATTCGCCGTCACGCCAGATGGTTTTTCGGGTTCAAGCCCAGTGATTATTCAGGTTTTTTTTGTCCAGTTGTTTCTTTCGGATTATTCATGTTGAATGAAAATTTCGTATTGTCGATTAAATATTGTCTTTCGATAGAAACCCCCCCCCCAGACTTACGCAGTTCAAGCATGCGATTGCAACAACTATTTATTTTTTTTAGAACTGAGTCACACACGATTAAAACAATGAAAATCAAAAGTCAATAATCGTTTTTATCTTGTACTAATTTTATGACGGTTGAAATTAAAAAACCGATGACATTATTGAGAATTACAATCCCCTGTCGTAACAAATCGTCATCCAAATGAAACAAGACATAAATGGTGAACTTTACTGTCTTTTTTTAGTACCACTCATAAAATGTTCTTTTATACCCTTATCGTGTATTAATTTTTTTTTTTGTAAACGCTTGATATTTTTTCACCTTTTTGAATTGTGTGATAACGAAATGCTTAATTCTTATGGAATATACAATTTACAATGCGGGCCTCTCAGGCTTTTATTATTAATCTTAATTGTTTTCCGTTGTCACGATTTAATGTTTCGTTGTTGTTGTTGGTTTTTAGAGTCGAGATAAGTTCTACAAGGTGGATGTAAAATATGCAAAATTGAACTTCGCGGAAGTTGGCGTAGGAGAACGAGAAAAGCTCCCGATATGGGTACGAAAGTGGCACCTTTTGACCGTTTCACAAAAGCCGATGTGGCCCAGTTTTAAGACGGCTTTATCCACGACTATGTGGAATTTAAAGACCCAAGACTGGAAAAATTACAACGATTATCGAAACAGTTTTGATTTGTTCTACTCGGCTCGGTGTAAAATGATCAATTAATGAATTTTAATATCGAACGGGACGTCGATGTCAGCCTAACATCCGCAGCTTCCCATGTTCGGCAAATTGGTCTTCCTCAAAAGCAAAATTGAAATTGAACTTCTGCAGAATCGTAGGCCATTTTGATCAAAAAAATCTCGGTCTAGGGCAGTTTTAAGAACGAGACTTTTTGACGGATTTATCTACGAATGACAGCAGAGCCGGAAAAAGTATTAAATTATTTCGATCTTTCATGAGACCCTCCATTGAGGAGGACGAAAATGTTGTAGCGTGTTCTTTGACTTATGGAGCTTATTAAAGACTGACCTGGAACCTGGAAGTACCGCTATCCTATCCTCCTTCGACCGACCACTATATTATTATCCAGCCACAAACATTTAAAAACCTGCTGAATTTAAAAAACTCATTTTCCTCTCTAGTTTTTCGTTGTGAATCGGGCCAAAATGGAATTTGTACATTGATCTCTGTAAAACGACTGTAATCTCCGACGTTGTGTTCTGAAATTCTTTCAGGGAAGATTAGTGTGTTGTTGTAGGAGGATTAAGGCACCGGGGCAGAAGGTCGTCGAAACAAAACGGAATTTTTGGATGGAAAGATTTGACCATTGAGTGAATTTGACGAGATGTATTTTGTTTACACCCGGCGTCATCGAGAAATCAGTGACAGCTCAAAAAAAAAAATTTTTATAAAAGGGTACTTACGTGTATCGGTAAAACACCACACAGCACTTGAACAAAGCCACAAAAATAGACGGTCTGAGATGAATGAAGTCGGGTGATCGTGAAGAAATTCGAAACGGGTGCAAGAACTACGGCCGACTCTTGTGAGACTGATGTGAGAGTCGGTCGGGTCGAGCCGATCTTGCCCCTACCACGTTCATATCTTCTTCGCCCCCTCTTTATTTTTCTTTCGACCTGCACGGCCGGACTTCTTCTTCGTCTATCTTCTTTCTTTCTCGGTCAAACGATTCGGGAACTGCAGAGCGACTCCGGCCGCTCTCCGGTGGGTCCGCTCTCCTCCGCTCCCCCTGTAGATCCGGGATCGGTTTCGTTCGGATTCGCCGAAGATTTTACACTGTTTTACATCCGCGTCGTACGACCAAACAGGGTCAGTGAAAAGTGGTCTCTTTAGATCCTATAAAGAGTCGGCCACTGTGCTTCAGAGGAGACAAAAATATTTTCTTTTTTTATTTTAATTCCGCTCCAAGAATATAATTTATTAAATCCATTATATTTAGTGGTCTACCAAGTTACTTCTTTCAATTAATTAATCTTTTTATGTAAGGTTTGGTTGAAATGTAAAAGTCAGTGCCACGAGCGGGATTCGAACCCACGACCTTCGGCTAAATACGCCGCTGCTCTACCACTTGAGCTAGCGTGACAGTCACGTCATGGGTTCGAATCCCGCTCGTATTACTAACTTTTTCATTTCGACCAAAACCTTACATAAAAATATAATTTATATTTACTTTATTACATTAAATAACAACTCCCACCACCGAAAAAAATCAATCCCAACATATATCGACTTTCTCTCTATTAACACTATCCCTATACCTTTCAAAATTTTAGAAAAAAAGTCTAACAATGCAAATATTTATATACCTAAACATCATGTTTTCTGTCAAGAAACAATGGTTAAAGTCGTCTGTCAAGTGGACCTAAACAGAAATTTAAAGAATACAAAGATAATATATAAAAAATAATAATTGGTGCAATATAAATAAGAATTGGAATCAGCGGTGGCCTGTGAACAAACTTCAATTCTTGAGAAATTATCTCACAATGCATCCTGCCTAATCCGAACTTCGGAAAACAATTCGATAAGTCAGTTTCAAAGGAAAAACAAATGAACAAAGGAAACATTGTTTTGGGAGGAAAGGGAACGGACATACATAGATAGAAAGAGTGGGTGACTGATTAGAGAGCGAGTGAGTGGGGGAGAGAAAGGATAAGTGAGTAAGATAGAGAAAGCGCGAGTGAGAGAGATAGAGAGCGTGTGTGAGTGTGTGTGTGTGTGTGGGTGTGTGTGTGTGGGGGGGGGGAGAAAGAATGAGTGACTAAAATAGAGAGAGCGTGAGTGAGAAAAATAGAGAGCGTGCGTGTGTGTGTGTGTGTGTGTGTGTGTGTGTGTGTGTGTGTGTGTGTGTGTGTGTGTGTGTGTGAGAGAGAGAGAGAGAGAGAGAGAGAGAAAGGAAATGAGTAGGCGAAAGTAATTTAGAGAGATTATATAAGAAAAAGAAAAGATAGGGGGAAGGTAGCGAGTGAGTGAGACATTGAGTAGAGAGAGAAAGAGATTGAGTGAGTGAATGACGAAGAGACTGAGTGGAAACGATAGTAAAAGAATGAGCGATACACGCCTTAAAGGCTTAAAGGACGCTTACAACAAATCCGAAACAAATGAATTTTGGGAGGAAAAGGTAGGGACATAGATAGAGAGAAAGCGTGAGCGAGTAGAGAGATAGTGAGTGATAAGAAAGAATGAGTAAGTGAGCGACTCAGAGAGAACGTGCGTGCGTGAGTGAGAGAGTAAGTGAGAAGGAGAAATTAAGAGATACAGGCTTTAAAGGTACTTAAAAAAAATCCGAATTGATTTTTCCAACAAAACAACTTTTTGGCTTGCTAAGTGTCTTTTTGTTTTTGTAACTTTTCTTATATCTAATCACATCAATGATTCAATCTTGCATACTATTTTCTTATCATAAATTTGTTTTAAATCTAATGGTATTCATCCTTCAAGTACATGCACAAGAATACGAAAATATGTTTTAAATATTTTTTTCCTAACCTCCTAGACCCACTGTGAGGAAACAAAAATATTTCTTTTTTTTATATTTTATATCCGCCCCATGAATATAATTTATATTTACCTTATTGCATAAAGTAATAACACCCACTACCGAGAAAAAAAATCAATCCAACGTCTATCTCTTTTTCTCTCTATTGGCATCTATAACTTCCAAAATTTTAGAAAAAAATGTTTAATAATAATAATGTAAATATTCAAATGCCTAAATATTACACTTTACATCAAGAAACAATGGTTTACAGACGTTTATGTCGGGTTAACCAAAAGAGAAATTGAACAGTTGCGACACGACACACAACCGTGATACATCTACACAAAAAATACATACATTGAGCTCTGAAGATGATCCAAATAAAGATCGAAACATTGGCGCAATAAAGGAAATGTTTTTCTAAACCTACATGACACAAGACCGCATCTCACGATCTCCAAATAATCGTAAAGAATAATATTTAGGCGTTTAAATATTTACATTATTATTAGTAGTAGTATTAAGCATTTTTTTCTAAAATTTTGGTAGTTACAGGTTGAATGCCAATAGAGGAAAGTCAGATAGCTGTTGGGATTGATTTTTTTGGTAGTGGGTGTTGTTACTTTATGTAATAAAGTAAATATAATTTATATTCATGGAACGGATATAAAATATAAAAAAGAAATATTTTTATCTCCTCACCATAGATTTAGGAGGCTATTAAAGAAAACGATACTTAAAACATATTTTCCTATTTTTCTGCATGTACTTGAAGGATGTATACCATTCGATTTAAAACAAATCTAGGATAAAAAAAATAGTATGCAAGTAATTAGATATAAGAAAAGTTACAAAAACACGCTTTCAGTAAGCCAAAAAGTTGTTTTGTTGAAAAAATCCATTCGGATTTGTTTTAAGCACCTTTTAAAGCCGTATCATTCACTTTCTCCTACTTACTCTCTATCTCTCTTTCGCGCGCGCGCACGCGCCCACACACACACACGCGCGCTCACTCTCTCTCTCTCTATCTATCTCACTCACTCATTCACTCACTATCTCTCTACTCACTCACACACTCACTTACTCAGTCACTCACCCTTTCTATCTATCTATGTCCCTACCCATTCCTCCCATTATAAAATAAATATAAATTATGGTCCTGGAGCAGACATAAAATATATTTTACTCTTCTGAACCACAGTGGGCCTAGTAGACTAAGAAAAAAAAGATATTTAAAATAAATTTTCCCACCCTTGTGCATGTACTTGAAGGATGTATACCAATACAATAGTATGCGAAGTTGAATTAAACCTGATTCCATATAAGAAAAAGTACAAAAACAAAAAGACGCTTTCAGTAAGCCAAAAAGTTGTTTTGTTGGAAAAATCAATTCGGATTTGTTTTAAGCACCTTTTAAGCCGTATCATTCACTTTCTCCTACTCACTTACTCTCTCTCTCTCTCTCTCTCTCTCTCTCTCTCTCATACACACACACCCACGTTCTCTCTATCTTTCTACTCACTCACTCACTCTTTATATCTTTCGCTCATTCTTTTACTATTGTTTCCACTCAGGCTTTCCCTCATTCACTCACTCATTCTCTCTTTCTCACTCAATCTCTCTTTCTCTCCCTCAGTCTATCTCCCTGCTCAATGTCTCGCTCACTCATCACTATTTCTCCCTATCTTTTCTTTTTCTCATATAATCTCCGTCAATCACTTTCACCTACTCATTTACTCTCTCTCTCTCTCAACACACACAACTCACACACACTCAAGCACGCTCTCTATCTCTCAGTCATGCTCTCTCTATCTTACTCATTCTTTCTCTCCCTCACTCACTCTCTAATCAATCAACGAGTGAGTTAGTCTAAGTGAGGGTCATCAAAACCAACTCCAGTAAATTCTACAATTTTTCCAATATTATTTTTTTTCAGTGATCCCCCCCCAAAAAAAAACGCCTGAGCATGGTGGAATCTCTGATGGTACCCTCTGCACAGTTGACACATCTAGCCTTCACGCTACGCATTTCTGTTTTCTGTATGGACAGGTTATGGGCCATTATGGCTGTACCTTTACTTATAAAAAGCTAACAGGATAATCAAAGTTTCAAAAGTACTTTGTTGCTTTGTTTTTGTTTATTTTAATGCATTGCAAGATAAATACAAATAAATTTAATGCAGTCTTTTTTTCAATACAACGACGTTTCATAAGAAATAAGTAACAATTTAAAGATACAATCACTAACAATCTATAAATCTCTCTAATAATACCCACTTCGGAAGAAAATAAATTAAAAATTTGATATAAAAGTGATTTATCACAGACAATAATCCAAAATAATATAAGTTTTAACATATCAAAATATTACGAATGCCTTACAATTAACAATACATAATTGGAAAATTGATGAAACATCTTTGAACAATGATATGGCAACATTATTGTATCAACAAACAGCAAATTACTCTATAAGTTTTTTGAAAATTCACTATTACAACAGTAAAGTTGACAATTTTTGCTCCTATTAGTAGATCCATTTCAAGAAAATAGTGAATTTTCATCACATACGTATGTATATGTACAAATATGAAAGCAGTGTTTCTACTTGCAATAAAGAAATAAAAAACTAGCCACTTTTTAATCTCAGCGTAGCACTATTGTACAATTTTAGCATTAAAATGAAATGAAATTTGATCTAATATATTGGGCATTGTTTAAATCTAATAAAAAAATGTGCTAAAATCCTCTAAAAATATTACAAAGCATTTTTGGCACATTGATTAAAACTTCCGAGGTTGAATTTTACATGACTATTCTAAAAATTTTTGAGGCAATTGTTCAAATACAAACAGATTAGGGCATTTGTAATCACTATTCAACCTTTTGAAGGTACCTAGGATTTTTTTCTAAGTCAAACATGTAACAATTCTGGAAAAACTTACTCCAGGGATTTAATTAACTATGAAATCATATTGCGATAAATTGTTTTTAATACATCTATATACACCAGAGTTCAAGAATGTGTTAATTTTCTTTAAACTTTGAAATTAAACAGCACACTATGACAAATCGATGGAATGAATGTGAAAAAAAAAATTTACATATTGCTTGTGCACCGTTATATTAATTTTGGTTTGCAGTACTGCCTGATAAAGTGATATAACAATAAAATATAAAGTCAAATTAAAATTATGATAATCCCTACATAAGAGCATCTATTTATCCATAAAATTCAGCAGTATTTGTATTGGAATGTAAAATAAGTCCATAGCTTTTTTTTTTCAATAATTCAATTTTATCTATTTGTGTTTTGAAGCAATGTTTATGAGAGCAGCTGGATAAACTTCTTGTGGCGATATTTGGGGTGTCTGAAAAGAATCTGCATCAGGGATATGCAGGGTAAGGCGGGACAGTGACTTCATTCAATTATGCTAATTTTTGAAAGTACTAAATGTCTGTATAAACAGGTGCATTAAGATGATCAAAAATTTTGCATTTCACTTGATAAAAACGTAATTTTCATGAACAATAAAATATCATAGGAAAAATGGTGGATCTCAGGGATATATACACAGGGAGAGACATTCCATTTTGACTTATAAATAGACATGTTCCATTTCAGTTGACCAAAATAGACTGTCACTACAAAATAGACAGTAAAAGTCTTCAGGAAGATGACGGGACGTCAGATTTATAAGTACGGAGAGGCAAGGCAGTGACTTATCCATTTATGCAAATGCTGACAGTGTTAAACGTCTGTATGAGAACGCGTATGAAATTTCAGTTGCTCAAAATAGACAGTCACAGTGAACAATCATGGGAAGGAGTTAAGTCAGGGTTATAAGCAGGGCTAGGTATTGACTTCATCCATTTATGCAAATTTTGGCAGTGGGAAATGTCTGATAAGCAGGTGGGTTAGATGTCAGTTGGTCAAAATAGAATTGTCACAAATGATGACAGGAAGATGTAGTCAAGGTTATAAGCACAGTATGGCACTGATATTTTGTTTCTGCCAACTTTGTAGCTTATCAAGGTGTTGCATTTATTGGATTAAAACAGCCTGTAACAAACAGTTTAAGAGCAAGTTTTAAAATTATTAAGATGTTTACAATTAATACAGAGTATTGAGACTGAATGGGATGAAAAGAGGGTCCTTTTGAACAATGTCCAGAGATGAAAATCCTTGGGCAAATATGGATTTGGCAGTATGAGGGGAGGTGCTTTATTATAAGCTTCTTTCACCCAACCAAACCATTAATTCTAGTGTACTGTATATAATTTAAGAATTAAAGTCAGCAATTTAACCAAAACTAACCGGCATTGGCTAATCGCAAGATTGTTTTGTTTTTTTTTTGCCAGAATAATGCCCCAGAAATCGTAGGAGCTTGGCTGGGACGTGCTACCCACTGGATTCACCTGACATTATTCATTCAGATTTTCACTTATTCCTGGTATTGGAAAACTATATTAATAAGGAAAAACTTTATATAACTAAAGCTGGGTTTCCAGTGAATGAAAATCACTCGCATAGCTCTTCTGCAAAAATTGTCTCTTGTGGATACTACTCTTGGAATAGCCAGGGGCGAGGATGTTTCAGGGTGAGCCGGCTGTCAGTTTCTTAGTGTGCATCAAAGTGCCTCCCATTGTCTGTTTCTCTCCATGTAAATGCAGATGTGTCTCGAGCTACAGATGAACCAAGAGGACCGTATTCGATTTATCCAAGCTACCGATTTTTGTGGGATGCTAAATATAAAAGTAATCATAATAAGGACAAGAGAGGGGATGCATGTTGGGAAATGTGGTGTTTTCATTACTTCTTTTTCTTTTCATTATTAACATAAAGTATCACCATGATACCAAATGCTAATGCTGCAGGAGTTGTATATACGAACAGCATGTTTGACTCGTGCAAACTGATGGCTCACCTTGTTTCACCACGTGGAAATGTAAAACCCGAAACAGCCATTTCGTGAGGGATGGAAACACAGTTTTAGAAGCAAAAAACACATCAAGGCGTTCACTGCTCAAAAACCTGAGACGTTGTGGGAGAACAGGATTACAAAATTATATGGAAGATGGATTCAAATGAATTTGAATTTATCATTAAAAAAGCCTCGGACTTATTTTACAACTTGATACTATGTTTAAATCCATGTAGCAATCATACATTTCAATCTCCTGCATTGATGAAACATGGGAAAATGATATCACTTAATTGGGTCGTAAATGTGGATTACTTCCGTTTTAAAAATGGTTAATTTTATAATTTAAGCACTCGCGACATATCGCTTTCCTATGAAAGTAATACTGATTGTTTTTTGCAATTCAGGGACATAATGAAATTGTAATCAAACATTATGACATTATAACGTTAATACATCTTTAAAATTTCAAATTAAATGGCGGTAATTAAAAGTTCCTTGACAATCTAACAGTGGACATTTAATCTATTTTTAATAAGGTACTAAAACTTTGGCTGAAATTTTGATTTTGGTTGTATTTTTTTTTTTTTTTGACAATTATTTTACTAATAGACTAGATTTTTCTTTCCTTTTTCTTCTATATGGTTATTTGCATCCATACTTTAGGTATAATATTAAAATAATTATTTTATTATAGACCATTCAACAGTGGTGACAGACTGTCATTAAAATTGGTTTTCAGATGGTTTTCACTGTTAATCTAATTACTGTTCTAGTTTAAATTTTATATTACTGTTAATTACCAAATTGATTATTCACTCTCTCATTCTGAGGTAATTGTTTACTTATGATTAATTAAAACAACTAAATTTTATTACCTTACATTATTTATTAGGCCTTTTCGAATTTTGTAGAAAAATAGTCTTAAAAAAAGTTAATATCTTTCAGTGTTAAAAATAGACCACTTTTCAAGCAATCAATTTTTTTTTTAACTAATTTTTAATTTTAGAAATACGAATGACTAAGAACTAAAAAGCTTTTTTTTCACTTTTATGTTTTTTCTGGGGAAATTTTATAGCCTAAGCCAGCCATTTTCTGTGGATTAGGATACACCGGATTTTCTATGGCGCCTTCTCCAAATTTCAATTCCAAAAAGTCATGAATATTGTTCGGGGCAGAAACTGTACGACCTACAAAATCTATACTGGACAAGGGTTTCAAATAATGCTCTGGAAACTCCATGTCTTGTCTGTGTGTTTTAAACCAAGTACTTTTGGTCATCGTACCGTTTCGAGAATAAAACGGAAATATATCGACATGGAGTCTGTTTATTTGACTGAAATGCACTCGGAAAAAGTCTCCTTCCATGGCTTTTTCCCAAATAAAACCTTGTTCGTCTGCTGTAGGTTTTGTTTTAGCTCTTAAAAGCCATATACATCTACTGATGTCTTCCTTGTAAATACCAATATCGACGTCGTAGTCCCATGGTAAGATGTCACCTGACCTTATGGCACCGAGAAGGCTTCCTCCTTCCAGCCAGTAACGTGTTTGAGATTGCTCCAATTGTTGAAAAACGTGTCTCGCCGTTCGCCTCAATCCTGCTAAACAGCAAGGAGGAGTCCATTTACCTTCCCAGAGGTACTGCGGCGTGTCGTCGACGACTGTACCGAAACAACGTGGCGTATCTCTCCGACACCCATACCACTCTACAAGTCCATTTTCACGCACCACTTTCTTTAAGCCCAAGCTTCTAAACATATTGTGGGTCCTATCCTTTTCAAGCTGCTGAGCTTTCCACTGATTGTGCGGGTTGCTGTAAAGTTCTTTGCCGCTACCAAAAGGAAGGTCTCTGATCACTCTTGTCTGAAATAAAACAACGGTTTTAAACATAGGAATACATAAAATAGTTGTTTAAAATAGGAAAATATGTATTAATTAAAAAAAGTCAAAACCACACAGTTTATATATAAAATGTTTTTTTACCATCTATACTTGAAATAAACCAAACTTTTGTTGAGGAAATCTTATATTCTAGTGGAAATACTTGGTATTAAAGGGGACAATTTTTTTTTTACATTTTTATTTGGGGGTGGTTAGGGGTAGAAGAATCAGGTAATAAACATTTTCTTTTTAAATGTCTTATTTTTACAACCAAACCTATTTCCGGTATGCTAAATATGAATAAACCTAAATACTCCTGTTGTACCGGCACAAGTTCTTCACTGAAGATGGCGCAATGCCAAAAGGCGTTTGAATAACTCAAAAATCCATGACTGGAGACAGATCCAGTAAGTTGACCCTGTGCCGGTTCAACATGAATTCACCGACTAGTAGACAAAACCCCATCATCAACTCAAACCTAAACAATTTAAAATTTAAGGGTTGTGCATTAATTTTGTCCATCAGTTAATTATATTTTTTTAGTTTTATTAATTATTTATTAGTTATCTAAACTAGTTTTTCATTCAATGTAGGAAAGATTGAGAAGAAAAATTGGTGTCGCGAACAGGACTTGGACCCACAACCTAAGGGCCTAAGGGTCAGTACCCAGGCACTTTCAGACAAGTGGTACGACTTTTAACCAGACACTGGCATCTGAGAAAACATCTATATAACATGAGCATATATAATGATGATCCCATTTGCAGATTATGTAATGAGGTGGGAGAAACAGCCACCCATATCATCTTCAGATGCGAAAAAACCTAGGGAATGAAATTGTAGCAGCAACAGTCAATGACCTAATACTTTTGAGAAGAAGAATATTGTTGATTGCACTTAACCTGGGACTAGGAAGGTAGAATAAGCCAGAAGGCTGCAGTGCCTGGGGAGCAGAAAACCCGCTTCCTAATATCCTCATCATTATCATCAATCGTTAAAGACTTAAAAGAAACACCTCAAAAACTACCATAACTGCTTTCAACAAGAAAGGAAACAGAAATACAAGGCCTACACTTCTATAACGAAATGCTGCAGTTAAAAAATGAGGTTAAATACCTATGAATAATCAACCTGAAACCCTCACCTGCAGCAAACCATAACAAAAAGTAAAATATTGCTGTTGACCACAAGAAGACCCCTAGGCAAACGTGGGGATTAAAACCTAAAATGGACCATTGGCTATACATGGCAGTAATAAGACCCAAAATAGCCTATGGATCATTAATCTGGTAGAACAAAGGTCAACAGAAAGTTACTACTCAAACTCTAGGCAACATACAAAGATTAGCAAACCTATAAGAATGAAATGTCAATGAAAAAATACCCTCAATCGCACTAAAAACTCTGCTAAACCTACCTGGCACTGGAACCTAACCTATGGCACCTAACCATCCCTAACCATGTTCATACACGAAGAAGCTAGGAAAAACTCAATTCAGCTCCAAAAACAATCAAATTGGATGGGAACTAAACAATTCGGGAACATGACCATAATTAATATAATCAGACAACCATTCGTAAAATTGGGGATTATACGATCCCAAAAACATTCTTTACAACATTCTTTACAACATCCTATAAAGTCTCGACAGACTATAAAGGAGAGGCAGAATTCAGGAGAGCATATGGTATATATTTAAATGGCTCCAAAACAAACAAAAGAACCGGATCGGGTGTTTTCTGAATCAAAATATCCAATAGAGACCAAATAGACCAAAATATGACCAATCATCAAGCATTAGGGAAGTACACGTCGTCCTTTCAAGCAGAAATATATGCCATCAATGCTTGTGCCCTAGAAAATCTTAAAAGAGGTTACACTGGCAAAAAAAATCTTCATAAGATCGGATAGCTAAGAATAGCTATTAAAGCATTAGCGTGTAAAAAAATCACATCAAAATTAATCAGTGAATGCATCCGAAATTGCAAAACCTGGAAAACAGCAATGATAGAAGATATCTTGGGTGCCAGGAGACAGAATTTTGGGTAACGGAAAAGCAGATATCCTGACCAGAGGGGATCTGCAAGACCAAACATAGGCCCCGAACCTTAATTTAACCGGTCACCGGCATCTGAGAGAACATTTACATAACATGGGTATATAAAACGATGATCCCATCTGCAGATTATGCAATGAGGATGAGGAAACAGCCACCTATATCATCTTTGAATATGAAGCAACGCCTCAATGAAGACATAACCTAGCATACAGAAAAAACCTAGGGAATGAAAATGAAGCAGCAAAAGTCAAGGGCCTAATACTTCTGAGAAGAGTCGATTGCACTGAACTAGGGAACTAGGAACGTAGAAAAAAGCTGCATATCCACTATGTTCAAGAACAAGTAGCACTCTGTGATCCTGTAGCCACTTCAAGTGGGGACGAGGCCACGAAGTGGTTGCTCTGCAAGAGATCCACAGTGTTCACCCGAACGTGGATGGATTAACATGTCATCCAAGATAGTGGCTAATGCAGCATGTTTTTAGTGAGTAAATTTCTATGAAAAGAGATCTAACCATGACTTCCAGTTTGATTGATTTTTTTTAACAATTTCTCGCCATGCGTCTTCTTTCAGGACGCAATTTTTTTATAATTGGAGCCTTTAGGATCCCACAATAATGGATATTTTTCGTTCAATTCGATAAGAACGAGGCATTTTTCCTCCGGCCAGTTTATGATTTCGGAGATTGCACAATGTGATGTTAGGTAAGACATTACATAACGTTCCTCACTGGCATCCACGAACGTACTGTGCTCCCCTTTGAGTTTGCCCCAAAAACCGATAGCTATTGGAACGTTCTCGAATGTTCGCGAACTGTTACACTCTCTGAGCGCAGAAGTGTACACACTAAAGAGGAACCTGGTTCGCGAACATAGTGGGTAGGCAGCTTAAACAAGAAGACTGCAGTGCCTTGGCAGCAGAAAAACCCGGTTCCTAGTATCCTCATTACCCTCACCATCCACCACTTGAGCTATCGTGACTTCTGTCCTTGAGACATCAAGTCCAAATATTATAATTTTATATTTTAACCAATTTACCAACAAGATACTGTTTGTGTCAAGTTCCATGGCATGCGGTGGTGGTCCTACATCTACAATCTGTTTGCAGCTTTGATCTGTAGGACAGGTATATATACATATTATGCAGAATGGGCGACCAAGACCCGAGGGGTTAAATGTGTGGGTAGACTCGTACCCCATCCCTAAAAGGTCCGGGACTTGGTTGCTCACGTGTCCTGCATAAATCTCTTGGACCTGTTCACAAACCTCAAGATTTTGGACCATTTAATCTCGGGGAGTGATTTGGTGATGTACTCTCCTTCAAAGATTTCAAATCTAGACCTAGCATACCCATCACACTCTGCGAGGTAGTGCCTTGCCGTTTCTTCTTTTATTTCGTAAAAACGGCAAAAGGGATCTGGTAGAATACCCATTATGGAGAGGTGTCTTCTCAGTGGGCAGTGGCCGTCAGGATACCTATCAGCCTCCTAATTCCCTTCCTTGAGATAGAGAATAGCCATTTCGATTCTGCTGGTTTGATCGCCTTAACAAAATCTTTCGATTGCCTGTGTCCAGGAGATAAATTCCACTCCCTAAGGAATTGTTTCATGCACCAATTGTTGCTACTCTCTTTCGCAGTGCTCATAGAGTGTGGTAATACCGGTTGTGGCCTGACAAACGCAGTATTAGAACCTTCTTTGGCTAGGCCGCCTTTTCATTGCCATGGTGTCCTTTAAGTGCTGGTATCCAAATAAGGGTCACCTTGTTCTCAAACCTGGAAAAGATCCTATTGATAAAATCTACAGTTTCCTCCACCAGTCATGAGGTTGACAAATCTTTTTGCAGTGACCTAAGACTAGCCTGACTGTCAGAAAAAAATTTAATTTCTTTTTCCCTTAATTTTATTTTCCATAAGTGTTCTACAATACACATTAATGGCCCAGATTTCCGCCTGAAAAACTGAGGTGTTATTACAAAGAGGGGAGGAGACTGACATTTAGGGTTTTTAAAATTACCTAATGTTCTTCTCCTGCTAAACATTATCAATTCTAGTTTAGCAGGATTAATTGATAAACCTTTGTCACAACACCACCCATAAAGCAATCCCATGGCGTTTTCCATCAGTAATGAAAGAGTCAGAAGATCCCTACCTGTGAGCATTATGGTACCATCATCTGAAAATAATTGACTGTAGAAACCTGAATTATTCAGAAGTTCTATTAAGCTGTTTACTGTAATTAACCATAAAAGAGGTGACAAACAGCCTCCTTTGACATTAATTCTAAGAGTGTTACCACCTAAGCACATCCTTCCTTCCAAGTAGGTCTTCACCCATCTAGTAAGGTGATGGTCGACATTGTAATTATCTAATGCAAAAAGTATCAGCATTATCAAACGCCCCTTGGATATCGAAGAAGCATAGTGTATATTCATTATTAAATAATGATTTCTCAATCCTGCCTATCAGTGAATCTATGGTCTATTTGCAGCTTTGATCTGTAGGACAGGTAAAACAGAAGAAGATGAAAGTCAAAAGACAATAGTCGTACCTTGATCCCTTTGGCTGCAGCTTGGACGTAAAACGAATCCGGGAACGGTAGCATGAATGGATCCGTAAGGGTTTTGAGTATGTCCGTCCTGAGGAGTGTGGCGTGTTTCCCTTTGACGAAATCACACTTGTCATCGTTGGATTCTTCGAACTGTATTATCCACTCTTTCGGATTGATGTGGGTGTTGAGGCATCCGACGGGTTTCGTCGCTTTGAACGTCGCGGCGACTATCTCGTTTTTCCCTTCGTCGATCGTCTTGAACATCTTCTCCAGTGTCTTCTTCGTGTGGATCCTCGCCGAGTCCGGCATGAAGAGGACGTAGTCGCCTTTCAACTGGAAGACCGGTGTCCTCGATTCGAACGAGTTGTTCAAGCTAGACTGAAGATAGACGTGCCTCACGTTTTGGAAAAGTGTGTTGGAAGTGTTGAAAAGTAGTGGCGGGTAAGGAGGCGAGTCGGTCACGATCAGTATGTTGATTTTAGGGTAGGTGGACGTTATGGACCTCACCGTGTTGGGGATGTCGTTTTCGAAGTTCTCGAAGCCCCGGATGACGATGGTGATGTTTTTCTGCACCACATCGTTCATCGTCGGAGGCCTCTTCGCCTTCACCCTTTTTTGAACGGTCGTCGATTGGCCGTACTGCCCGGTCGAGACGCCGGCCAGCTCGTTCTGGCTCTTCAGCAGGACCCAGACGAAGTAAAACGCGACGACGTTGAGTAAAACCACAGAGAGGGCCAAAAGCTTGGCGAAACGGATTCTCATCTTTTCCTAGCTCGCTGTTCTTTTATTATCAAAATCCGTTCCAACGGAAATAACAGCCAGACGTCGTTCCCGGTGTCCGCCTCGAGGGGAAAAACCGACGCCCGTTCATTCCGACTCTAGAGACGGGCCTTCTGCCGAACAAGACTCTCCACGACATTCAATGGATTATCAGATTGGTTTAGTTTGTTTGCAACCTCCGTAAACGGTTACCCGCCGTTTGTCCGCCTACATGCAACTATTTCCGTTACGTCACAACCCGGGAATCGTTTCGTCGTCCAAATCACGGTCATTGTTTTCAATCCAGACCTTAAGTTAATATTTATTTATTATACAGGCAAAACCTATTAAAAATATGCAATAGTTGCCTTTGGTTTTATTTTAGGTCAGATCTGCACATATTTACTCTTTTCATCAACTATATTTTTTCTATTCTTAAACACTCACCTCTTCTTCTCTTTGCTAATAGATTAAATTTTTTCATGCCTATTAATTCCAAACTCTAAAGATGACCACATACTACTTCAAGTGGACTTGAATGTTTTTTATCGCTGGTCTTTAAAGAACCACCCTTTTTTAATATGGATAAATGTTAAGACCTAAACATTATGGAAGTAATTAGAACTAAAGGAGGAACAAATTACTAACATAGATTATTTCAACATCTTGAGATGCAGTCTGGTGTGATGTAGGTTAGAAAGCCATTTTCTTGATCTTGCCAACGTTTCAATCTTTATTTAGATCATCTTCAGGGGCTGGGATTTATAAACACTGTTTCAATTATACAAATACTTATAAGATATTAATATGAATTGATACAATATTGTACAAAATATAGAACTTTTAGGTTTAAACAAAGCATTTGTCTGTTATATATAAGGTCAAATCTGCACATTTTTAATGCTTTCATCAACGATATTTTTTCTATTTTAAAACAGTCAACTTCTCTTCTTTTTGCTGATGGCTTAAAATGGTTATTCTTATTATTTCTAAACTAAGATGACCACTTACTACTTCAAGCAGACTTAAATGCTCTTTGTCGCAGATCTTTAAAGAACCATCCATTTTTAATATTGACAAATGCTAAAACCTAAACATTAAGGAACATTTATGGTACAAAATGGGCTGGCGATTGCGAAAAAAAAGGCATAATAAAAAACATGACAGATCTGAAAAAATGTGTCATACATAAGTGACACCAAATCTGTACTGAAGTGACCAAAAAATTAGCTCATTCTATGCCAAACTGATTGAGAGAACTAATTAGAAATAAAGGAGGAGCAACAAATTACGAACATAGATTATTTAAAGATCATCAGATGCAGTCTGTGATGTAGATTAGAAAGACTTTATCTTGATCATCTAGAGGGTCTGGGTCAATTATACAAATACGATATTAATATGAATTGACACAATGTTGTACAAAATATAGAACTTTTAGATTTTATATACTGTACAACTAACCTAATTGAGGGTCAATAGGGTAATCGATATTCCACCAACGACCCTCTCACATTACACATCCATGCTAATAAATACATTCACTCTCAACACAAATTAGGTATACACAACTATTATTACTATATACAATAGAACAACCCATTTCCTCCATGAATCAAAACCCAAATCTGTACTGAAGTGATAAGAAAATTAGCCCATTCGATATCAAACTGATTGAGAGAAGTAATTAGAAATAAGGGAGGGGCAACAATTTACTAAGATAGTTTAAAAAGTGTTTCAGATTTAAAAAAAAAAAAAAATCTGTGGGCAGAGAATTTTTTGCAAATGAACACCAGTGTTTAGTGATAATGTCTATTCTACGATTATCTGAAATTAATTGTAATGATTTAGAGATCCATCAATAAACGTTTATAGTTTATTGTTTCTGAATATTTATTTTTTTGATAATTAAAAAATTCGTATTAATTAATACTGTAGTTGTTTTACAATATTATGACTGATAGCTGATATAGGGCAAAGTTTGCCTAAGTGTATATCAACCAGTACTAATTTTCTTTCAAAGAAATCACCCATATTGTTTGAAATGAGAAGATGCTGATACGAATGTAATTAAATTTACCAAGAGACAAGGTGATATAGCACACAAATTTTATATATACTCATATTCATTCATTAACCTAGCCTTTAAACAGTTTACAAATATTTACCTCAATGTTTTCATTCTGATATATATATACACAACATATATATACATCAATTAGAGCTAAACACACTTAATCCTTAATCCAAAACAAGGATAAAGGATTTGTCAATGTATAATTTTTACAGGATTGGAAATGTTTATTCAGTCTCATTTGAATTCTGAAACAATAAACTGTTTAGTTTTCATCTTTGTTTTCTTAATTTCAATTTTTAAACATAAAAATGCCACTTAGTGCTGAGAATGTTGCACGTGGTGTGGCACTTATTGATGATGGATGTTCCATCAGGTATGCGGCTATTGCCATCGGTGATATCTACGAAACACTGCGAGATGCCGTTAGACCTTTTAGAGAAACTGGGTCCTACCATAGAAGGCCTTGTACTGAACCTCCTAGGGTAACCGAAACACAGGATGACCGTTTTTTGACTTTGAGCATTTTGCGAAACCGACACCTTACTGTTGTTCAAACGATTCATCAGCTCCAGGAAGTTCGAGGTGTCCAAATCTCTGAATGCAGTGCTCGAAGAAAATTAAATCTGTATGGACCGCTTTTCGCCCTGTAAGAGGACCAGAATATACAGAACTGCATGGCTCGCATTTGCTCGAGAACACAGTCATTGGTCTTAGGACGATTGATCTGCTGTACTTTTTACTGATGAGTGTAGATTTGCTCTACGATCTCCAGATCGGCATGAAAGAGTGTGAAGAATGCAAAATGAAAGTTATGAAGCTTGTAATTTTTCCCAGAGCCAACCTTTTCAACGTAGCTCAGTGATGATGTGGACGGGAATTTAAATGGAGAGTCACACAGAGTTGGTTGTTGTTCATGGACGGCCACTCGCTATGTGCATGAAATTTTGGAACATCATGCATTGCCTAATCTCGATGAAATCAGCAACAATCCTATTCTAATGCATGATAATGTCATGCCCACATGTCGGTCGCATAGTACAAACGTACCTTCAACAGCATAACGTCAGGGTCTTAGCCAGCCCATTCTCCCGACTTGAACTGCATCAAACATTTACGGGATAACCTCAAAAGACAAATAAAAGCACGTTCATCACTTCCTGATTCACTCCACAATCTTGAAAGGACTCTTCGTGAAGAATGGGCTAACCTCCAGCAAAGAGACATTTCCAGACTGGTAGAAAGTATGCCGAGATGTCTTTGAGATGCAATTAAGGCAAGAGGATATTGAAATGTAAATTAAAAAGCTAAAACAAAATTAAAACAATTTTATATGTCCATCTTTTTTTTTCATTGTCCTTAACAATTTACTTTTTTCTAACTTTTTTAGACAACGATTCAATTATTAAACGTTAAAAAAATGTGAAACTTTGATTAATATATAAAAATATATACAAATCAAGTTGGATTACAAGTAGATGGAAATTTTCGGCCTGCCAGTGTATTTTTTAATAAAATATGTTCCTAGTTGATATTAAGTGTTATGATTGATTAAGTGTTATGAAACTTAACATTAATACTTTTGAAAACTATAAGAAAATAGAAAAAAGGAGGGAAATGACAAGGACTGCGATGACAGTAGAAGGATGCGTAGATACTAAATGGTGGGGTAGATGAAAACGGACTGTACCTTCTGTTCCTCTTCCTAGTTCATACTTTCATAGTCAATATTGACTATTGACTTCCGGTTTGTTTGTATTCTTAACCTGGACTTTATTGTTTAATCTTCAATCTTCATTTTCTGACGAAATTGTCTGCTTTGGACGGTACCAATTCAAAACACAAATGACGGAGCTCTCGACGTACGATGGTACTATTCAATTCCCAACGTTTTAGAAAATTATCAAATTTATTATTATCGCTTTTTTTCCCAGCATCAAAAGTGGTTCGTTTCTTAATTGTTATATAATTAAAATTACAAGTGTAAAAACGTAGTTTGAAAGTAAGTAAGTGGTTTGAATGTGACATTGACCAGGTCCCAATATCTCAAGGAGTCATCTTTGTTTGGAACTGTTTGAAAATAGGGAAACAATTCTATAGTGCAGGAAGTCCAGTGACACCTCACGTCGCCTAATGAGAAAACCTTATCAAACAGAAATAATAATTTATTGCACCTTTGACAGCCTCTACTGAGTGCGGGAGTGTTGCCACACTTAATTCTGTAGATAGCAGCTTAGTCTCAGCTATGCAGCGGGTTTCTTGGCCAAGCCAGGCACGATACTGAAGAAAAAGTATAGCCAGGTATATGAGCGACTTTGGACTATGTGACCCTAGGAGTTCGCTTTGGTGAAGCCATTGGGAGGGCAGGTTTGACTCTGGGGATGGAACTCGGTAAAGCAGACTGACACTGCCCTGGGTACTTCTGGTCGTTCTAGTCCAGAATAGTCTCACAGTATTAGTCAAGTTGTGTACACTGACACACCTTTACTGAGCTGCGGTCTTAGAACTTTGATTGGAATTCACCAGTTTCAACCTTGTCTTTACGGACGAGTCTAGAACTGATGAGGGTGTGCCAAGCGCCATGCATAACAGGGTGCATCAATCTCGTGGACACACCCGCGGCACTGCAGCGAGTACAGTAGAACATTCTGCAATCTGGTAGGCGCTTGGGGTGATGATGCGGAAAAACTTCTCTTCACGTCTATATAAGCCTTCTCACCAATAGAGGACATCTTTCTGACATATCTGTGCAAGGTTTTTGTAGTGTATATGCCGCCAGAGACTGCAGTGTCCAGCCAGCAATCCTACTATCATTGTAGTTCAACATGTCCTAGGTTTACTAGATCTACCGTTAAATTCTATGTTGTTCCTTTAATGAAGTTTTTCTTGTGCCTCTGTCCTGGAATACTTTCACATCGAACAGATTATTCTTAACACATTGTCTGTTTGATCTAAGTTTTTGGTTTTTGACAATCCATTATATTGCAAGAGGGAAAATGGTTCAGGGCTGATGTCTTCAGTAAACTTGCCCTGTCCATTTGATCATTCAACTTGTTACCCCTTGGCCCTGTTACCCAAATAAGGGTAATTCTGTTGTCTAATAGCTCTGAACTTTACTATCTATGAGGTAGTGCCACCAGGCTGTCTTAGCAGATGACTATTGTTTTGTTAGTAATAACCAGCATTTTGATTTCCTTTGTTCAATGGCTAGTCTCAACCTGAAAGAAAGTGGTTATTGCCCAAGCCTTCATAAATTCTTGTCCTTGGTTTTTAACATAGATACCAGCTCCTGACCCATACTCTCTTTTTGGACCATCTATATACCAGATGGGATTCCTTTTTCTCACTGCTCAATTGGGTATTTATATTTGAAATTTATTATCAAGTCTGAATTTTGGGATCAACAGGCAGAAATCTTTAGCAATAGTATTGTCATGTAGTAATTGTTAAATTAATAAATGTTAAACTGTTCCACTGTCCAATTTGTTTTTCAAATAAATTAATTAATTCAAAATAATGTTATAAATAGATTATTGTTAATATATGTATATAATTTCTAGGGTACCAGAATTATGATGAACGATATTTACATTCCAAGCTACAGATTGGTGCAGGATACCAAACCATATTACGTCTATTTAATCCAAGTATGCGCTAGAGAACTTGGTCTCTTTGGTACTGTCGAAAAAAGATACAGTGCTTTTCATTCCTTGCACAGAGAAGTAAGTTGAATTTTGAACTACTTTCAGAATGATTGATTTTTAATCTTTTACTATTTAAAGCTCAGAAAACAATTTTCAACTCCTCCATTTCCACCGAAAAGAATAAGATGCTCTCAAGTGAGAGTACTCGAACAAAGGAGAAAAGAGCTTGAAACCTATTTACAGACAATGTTTCATTTTGTGCCAAGCAGAAATTTTGTAACTAACTTTTTGGGCTTGTCATTATCCTCGAACCATTCTGTCAACAGGTATTTTACACCATCTTAAAATGTATACAATATACCAGTGATTAATTAATCATTAACTATTTACAGTGACAATCATCATCATCAACCTATATTTAAACTTGAAAACTCAATGTTTACAAAACGAACTGGCTTGCCTAACATAATCAAAGACGGAGTACTGGATGCTCTTTATGGCTCGGCAAATCAAGTTTCTTGACCCTACTATTATTTGTCACTGGTATGTGTGATTACCTCATAGATTAAAAATACCAACCCACTGTTTGTGTAAGTACATTTAAATACACAACACTAGTGTGTATTTAAATTTAAAAAATGAATCAACAATCTCTAAAATAATTTTTGTGGAGTACAGGATGAGAAAGTAAGCCAAGTGGGCTCCTGTCAGTCACTGAATCAGGAGTTGTTACAGGATTTGGAAGTTGACAAAGAGAGCTTTTTTCACCTAATTAATCAAGAGTAGTTACAGGATTTGGAAGTTAGGAAAAAGAGCCTTTTTCACCTAATGAATCAGGAGTAGTAACAGGATTTGGAAGTAAGCAAAGTGAGCTCCTGTCACTCACTGAGTCAGGAGTTGTTACAGGATTTGGAAGTTGGCAAACAGAGCTTTTTTCACCTAATTAATCAGGAGTAGTTACAGGATTTGGAAGTAAGCAAAGTGAGCTCCTGTCACTCACTGAATCGGGAGTTGTTACAGGATTTGAGCTCCTGTCACTCACTGAATCAGGAGTTACAGGATTTGGAAGTAAGCAAAATAAGCTCCTCATTCACTGAGTCAAGTGTAGTTATAGGATTAGGAAGTGAGCTCCAGTCACTCACTCAACCAGGAGTATTTACAGAATTTGGAAGTAAGCACAATGAACTGTCACTCACTGAATCAGGAGTAGTTACAAGATTTGAAAGTTATCAAAATGAGCTCCTGTCTCTCACTGAATCAGTAGTATAACTTGTTACATAAAGAAGCATGTGAAATACTAACATATCAAATGCGTTTTTGGTTGTTATTTTGTTTGTAATTTATCTAAATATCTTAATGTTACAAATGATTTTCTAATAGTTTGTATTATTCACAGGAGGCTGATAAATGAAATCCACATAATGTGAAATGATGTGCCAAAACAATATGGATATCTACATTAATTTTATTAAACTTGAACAAAACTGTATATTTTAAATTAATTAAATTTTTAGAAAATATTTTGTAATGCTGTTGATCTCTATAAGTGAAGTCTCATAGACATATCGTAAATAATAGTCGTTGAAAATATTAGTACATGAGTGAGAAGAAAAATAATACAAATATTAAGGATGTCATGAGTTAAAATTAAAAATTAAATTTATCTTATATTTTCAACAAAATGATCATAATTTTAAAAAAAGGGGTTTTGCAATTAAGTTAGCTAAAAGTTCAAGCGCTTTTTGGGGAAAAAAAAACAAACATTTGAAAGTACGTTGGGATGAACTCAGGTCTGCTGATATATGCTTACTCGATGTTTAAATGGCCATGTAAAGCTGCTCAATTTTTGACATTGATTAAAAAAAACATCCTCTGCTCCAGTTGTGTTTTTTAATATAATACCTTACCGCAAAAAAAAAAGATGATACTCCAAAGAACTAGGTTGAGGTTGAGTACAGTAAAAGCTCAAAAGTCAGTAACTGGGAATATACAATAAGTTAGAAAGCTGCAAAACTTTTAATATCAAACCGCTGTTTCTTAGTATCCTTATACCATCATTATATTTTCAAGCAAATAAAGTATAAGTCGAAGGCATGTTTGCAGAATGGTTTTTACTACAACAAAGAATGACACCTTGAATATTTTTGATATAATTAACATTGGAATGCAGAGTGGTAAATTAAACTTTTTTTTCTCACCCATTTATATATTTTGTTTTTCTTTAATATTTACAATGAAGATGTGAGATCAAATTTTTTATTACTCTTTTGTAGGAGGAGAGAGAACTGTTGCTCATTTACAAATGTTATTATTTTCAGGCTGTTAATGTCTTAGACAACACTATTTCATTGTGAATTATTTTTTACATAGTTGTAGTTTGTGTAGAATGCTATATTTTATTGATTGTATATGTCATGACAAATTGTGATATTAAAACGAGATTCACCATTTTTATAACTGAATACCATTTGAAATTGAAAGCATTTTTAAAAGTGATTGTAATTGGGGTCCAAATAGACTCATTTTATTTAAAATTGGTGAATGTTTTGAAGAAATAAATTAAAAACTGAATTTACCGGTGGTAACAATCAATCGTAGTGCATGTAGTTGGTGATCTTCAGTGATAAGAGAAAATACACAATCCATTTGTTTATACAGAAATTAATATGCATGAAAAATGTACAATAAAATCAAAAATATATAAAGAATAGTAGCTAGATAGTTGGATTTTTTTCTCCTGAAATTATCTCAAAAAATTTCCTTAATTTAACAATATAAACTGACTTGTCCAATTGATCTTCTCATCAGTCTTCTGCCCTGTGTACCCTGGTACTAAAATAAGGCTAATTTATTGTCTGACAGGGCCTTGATGCAGTCCCTATACCAAACATTTCCATCTCCTTGAAAGTGTTCAGTAACCACAACTACAGCGGAGGACTTGTTCTGTTATTTCTTCTTCTTCCTGACAATCTCACCTGCTTGTTTCTGCTGCTCTGAGCCTATACGCCTCTGGAGTAAGCACTCCTATTATCATTTTAGTCCTAAAACATTCTAAATTCAGCAGTTCTCTCTGAGAAAGTGAGCAGGTGAGACAGTCAGTGAGAAGGAGAGAGATGCTTCTGACGTGGACGAAAACAGGATATTGGTACACCAGGCGGTCCCAATCTTGTACAGCTGCGCCAAAGGGGCAAGAAGGGTTGTTTACTATTTGGAAGCGATCCAGGTATACTTAGTGCTTCCCATGTCCACTGAACACCTATACAAGTTGGAGTGCAATTGGAGTCTAACCTTGATTTGATACTTGGAAAAAAATGCCATTGTGTGTATTCCTTTTTTCAGTTTTCCCAATAGGCTTCCCACAATTGGATAGTTTTTAATTTGCACATTTTATAGACATGTGACTGCAGAACCGTCTTAAAGCTCATGTCGAGATTTCCATTTCCTACCGCGTTTTTTGTTTGTCGATCTACCTCTCTTACCTTAGAGCCTTTACAATGTGAATGACACTGTTCAACCCAGATTTTCTAGACAGTTGACCTCCCTTATTTCATGTGCTGTTGGAGTAGCATTTTTATTGTTGCAGGTTGCTAGTAGGAACACTTGGTGTTAAATAAAAATTTTCTATTGGGCAATGTCAGCCAGCCAAGCAAAGCCAGAACAGCCGCAAGTGCCATCATCCAATGTGAATAGTAAAAAGCTCAGGTTGATTGTATGTGCACCATTCAGCCAATCTGCAGGTCAGAATCTTGTGCATTTCCATATTTTCCTTATATATATTACACCACTACAACCTACCAGGCTATCTATCTATCAAAAAATGGTGATTGATGGAGTGAATGCGGTGTTCAATCCCTTTGTAAAAAAAGATAGTTCCTACTCACAATAAGTTGTTTTCCAACTATCCGGATTTCAAGCTTTTAGCTCATCATCAGTTTGAAGGAGTTCTCGACATAAATTTCAAAAGTGAACCCGCTGACACCCCCTCCAACGCGACATTCCAATGAGAAGCTGGTTTTTAATGCCGCTCAATTTCGCACATGCGAAAAGCGGGAATTATAACACAAGTAAATATTATAATGGTAAATACTGTAAGAAATTAATTATAAATTAGTGATTAAAGATAAAAGATAAAAAATTAGAATAATANCAACAACGGAAACCTAATGATTCATTTATGGTGGGGTGGCTGAGTCCTATTGTTGATTCTTTTAAAGTTAATTTTTTTATTCTTTTAACTAGCAACCTATCAATAAATATTTTTAGATACCCATTGTTTTTTGCTAAGGTTTTAATAGTTTCTAATTTTTTTTAGCAGGTGTTAATGGAAGTTTTAACATACAGTATATAACATATCTATCTTGCTTCTATCGGTGTTGGGTGTGTAATTGACTGAATTCTGTGGTAATGTTTTAATAGTGATTGTTTTGGCAGTATGACAAATTTGATGTAAGAGCAGTGGTTTTTCAAGTTGGTGTTACTTTTTAGTGCCACAACTTTTTCAGTCATCTCACAGAGAGAGTGTGTGAGTTACAGAGAGTCATACAAAAGATCAAAGTGAAACCGAAATAATAAAGTGGTTGGATTTTTTTTTTTTTTTTTTTTTTTTTTTTTATGTATATACTTAACACCCTCTGTAATCCGAATACCCCCCCCCTGAAGCAATTAGTTCAGATTACTGAGACAGCACTGTATTAAGGCTTAAGATTAGGCAAACTCTAAAATCGTTCAAGTGATATTCAATTAGAATTATTTTTAAAGTTGAGAATTTAAAAAAATTATAGTTTAATTTACCATTTAGACAGAGGTTTGAGGATAAGTTGACCTAACGTTAAAATAAATTAGATATTGTTAAATTGGTCCATAACCGCGTGTGGTAATTGATACCTTCGTCGTAACTACGCACTGGGAAGAGTTTTGATTTTGTTTATATTTTGAATTTTCGACCTGAAACTTCTGGCACATTTTTATTCCGATATTTAAGATTTTAGTAAACGTTATTGTCTGAATGTCATCTGTGGTAGATGACAAAAAGAGAAAATCTCAATTCGTTGAAGAATTTAAAAAAAAAATCCAGTTTTAAAATTAAGATTTAAAGCATTCTTTGAGTGTACCTCGGTAGGGTAAGACTAAACGTAATAAATACTCCAACTCAGTAACCCTTTAATTTTATATTGTAGATTCGAGGGGTGACAAAAGCCTGCCGGTGTCTTGAATGTGTACCAACCAGTCTTCCGCTATGTCTTTGCTACTTTCCAAGTTGAACCTGAGTACGTTGCTCAACTCTTGTATTCCGTCGAATGCACCGTTTCAAAAGTGCTTAAGATACAGTCCGATGATTTTGAACCGTGTTCACAACAAACCGCTAGAGGGTGAACAGCTTAAAGAATCATCGAAAAAGAAAAAGCCCGTTTACATATCGTTGATCGGCACAGATGACAATGTATCGTATATCACTTTGGAAGAAGCCACTAAGCTTTCGAACAGAAGAGGTCTGAAGTTAATGAAAATAACAGATTTCGATGTAAAGAAAAAATGTGCCGTATACAAACTCTTAACCAGTGCCCAGTACTTACAAGATGAAATCAAACACAAAAAAAGCACAAAAGACCAACCCACTGGGTTCAAAAGCGAGAAAATAATTACATTTTCGAACAAAATTTCAAATCACGATTTAGATTTTAAAGTTAAACAGATTATCAAGTGGATTGAAAAATATCACCAAGTACGAGCCACTGTTTCAGGTCTGGAACCTAATGACCAGCAAACGGTAAGGTGTTCAATATGAAAATAAAAAACTAATTTAAGTCATTCGTTATTTTAGGCAATTTATTATACTTTTCCAAATGACTCTTCTAATAACAGTAGAGTTTTTCCCTGTCATTATTTTATTTAATAATTTCAGGACAATGAGCATGATATCACTCTCTTACTTCCTCCAGTGAGGAAATGAAAGTGTGCCATCATGCTCACTCCTACCTCTAGTGAGATACTGCGAGCATGATAACATGCTCATCCTTTCTCCAGTGACGCACTGAAAGTGTGCCATCATGCACACACCTACCTCTACTCAGGTACTGCGAGCATGATATCGTGCTATTGCTTCTTCCAGTGATGTACTGACAGCGTGCTATCATGCTCACCCCTACTGCTAGTGAGGTACTGTTCCGACAGTGTGCCATCACGCTCACCCCTATCTCTAGTCTGGTACTGCAGGCATGATATCGTGTTCTTCCTTCCACCAGTAATGTACTAAGAACATTTCATCACACTACCCCTACTTCTACCTAGGCACTGTGAGCATACCATTCCTATAGTTGATGTTATTTGAGGATATTGTTACAATTTATTTAATAAATTTTTTTATGTACCATGATCAATTAATTGACTCTCATTTTGAATTATCAAAACGTTTTGGCTCATGAGAAACTAAACAAAAATCAAAAGAATAGTATAGTTTTTTCCTCAAAAATGCTCTAATATAATAAAATACAGGAATGGGCAGTAATTCAACTCAGCCTGTATACTTTTACGTTGTCTACACCATGAGGAGCCAGTAATTTGGTCGTTTCTGATCATTTTGATATGTCTATCCTCACTATAATAGAAGACTGCGTTGTGTGTGTGTATCGAGTGTGTAGCAATATTTTGCTAGTGCTTCGGGGCAGAAAGGACCAAGCTGTCAGATGCCCCTGTCAAAAAAAAAAAAAATGCGATAGGCAAGTGGTTTAAGGCATCCGACTTATTTGCCACGCAACTGTCCTGGGTTTGAATCCCAGTGAAGTCCATAGTTTTTTAATTGATCATAGTATGAAAATGTACTGTAAAGTGGTTTGATCCCTTGTTGCGGGATGCGGGACCCAAATGGGTAGTTGGACATTAAGCCCTCCTTTAAGAAAGGAATTACTTTGCTTTACAACCTTTACACCCCAGGGTTGCTGAGTGGTTGGGGTGTCCGACTCATATTTGTCGTGCTAGTGGTTCCAGCTTAGAATCCTGGCACAACCCATGGGATTTTAATTGATCATAGTATGAAAAATGTATTGTAAAATGTTTTGATCCCTTGTTAATGACACCCAACGGGGTTGTTGGACTTTAAGCCCTTCGGTATAATTCTGTAATAAAATTATATTCACTAATTTCGTGGTCCGCTTGACCAATTAATATATTACAATTAATTAAGGTTTTTTGAAAAATGGCAAAAAGGAGGGAAAATTCAAAAGGTGCGGTTGAGATGGGAAGTTGTTGTCCGAGTGGATCGAGGTCACGATAGCTCAAGTGGTAGAACAGCGGCGTATCAAGCCGAAGATCCTGGGTTCAAATCCCGCTCGTGCCATTGACTTTTTTATCTCAGTTAAAAACCTTAATTAATTGTAATAACATTATAGTTAAATAATGTAAGGCAAAATTTGTATGTTAAAGGTTGGGCATATACAAAACACCTCTACCCCCATTAGTACACATGGTTGCAGTTGGCACGCTATTTTTCTTATGCTGAATTCTATTTAAATACAATAGTCACTACAAAAAAATTACATATTTATATTTATGTCTTTTTGTTTAATTTTGGCATTTCAGGAAAAAGTGTATTCACAGATAGAGACTTTAATTGGGAAGCAAGCGAGAATTCTTCAGAAAAGAAGCTCCGGTGTTGATATAAAATTTCAGATAGTTCCTCTAAAAAAAGAAAAGAAAGAGAACGAAAACAAAGAAACCGAAAACAGCACTCAAACTTCATGAGTCAAGGAAATTTTGTGATGTTTTATTATTATGTTAGTCACATTTTTTTTGCCATGTGATTTATGCGCTCAAGTACATAGGAAGTAAAACCTGATATTTGCTAATAACGCAAAAAACTGTTTTATTTGCTGGTTGTAGCAGTACTTTTGATAAATATATATATAATTTTTTTTTTTTTTTTTTGGAAATGTAATTATGAAAGTAATAAAAATCTTTTTATGAGACTGTTTAAATAAATTAGATTTTAACTTTGTATAAATTCCTTTTGATCATTACTTAACTATTAATTTTGATCAGCCATTTTTGGCACCTTTTTTTAACATAAACACTAGGCACAGTTTGTCAAGTTAATTTTCATAAGGTGAGAACAATAAATTTTACCTGGTTGAAAAGTAAGAAAGAAAAAAGAAAGAAAGAAAAAATCTCAACCAAGTCCTTAAATAGAAAGAATAATTAATTGAAAGAAGTAACTTGGTCAACTGACCAGTAAAGTGTAAATGGGTAATAAGAAAGTTATGCACAAATGTGGGTCCCTGGTCATTCAGGTCATAGAGGCAATGAGAAGGTGGACATGCTGGCCAAAAAAGAAGCCAGAATGAATTCTCTAGGCCCAGAAACCTACTCTGTCCTAGCACCAAGCCACAAAAAAAGGATGAATCCAAAAATGGATCCTTAATGATTTCAAAACCTGGTAGAAAACCCCAGGTATGAGGTAAAGAAATTCGTAGAAGGGCCATATTTATAAAGGAATTACTGGAGGCTAACCGCAACAGAACCAGGGTTCTCAACTACAACTAAACTACAATATTAAAACACTTATGGCGTTAGGGAGCTTCTTAACTCGCAACTTGCTTAAGGTCTAAGGTCTATAAATGAAACAAAGAAAAAAACACTTAATTGCGTGGAACAATTAATTTAATAATTTTAATTTTAGACGTGTCACTTGTAACAATTTGAAGCTGGGTGTGATTCCTTTAAGTGAAGTGTTTAGCAGAGATATTTTTCCCTTTCATAGCCATAGTTTTGTGGCTAGCTGAAGTTTTGGCTTTATCAGACTTTTCTATTTTTTTGTTCCGAACAGGCAATTTTTTAATTGGTTTGTTGATGATTGGCTTGGGATGTTCCTCGAGAAGGACTTTTTCGGTGGGTAGTAGTAAGCATTTCTTTCTCCTTTCCAAGGCATCTGTCTGGCGAGGCAGTTCTGCATCTCCTATGTTTTGTTTGGGTAAACCCTGTTCAACGAATCTGTTCCCTGTCTTGAGTTGGTAGGTTTTCGCCAAAGATTTCGTCAATTGGTTACCAAAAGAGTTGGTCGATTTATCGTACAAATTTTTCAAATAGTTAAAGCTATGACAACTCACATTGGGACTGTTAAAGCTCAACTCCGTGACGCTGAGGTTCTCATACATATCGTCGAATTTATTACGATTTGTTTTACTACGATCCCCACATCCGAGGTTCTCTCCATTCTCACTTTCCAAACGTGCGTGGATTACTTGTAGTAACATGGATATTAAAGATTGCTTGGAGTGGCTTCTCTTCAGTATATTTTCCACGGCAGTCTCTATGTATTTAGGATTCTTTTTAATTGCCTCCAGGACGCTCTTTGACACCATACAATCATGCTTGTGAGTTAACGTTTTTGACATATCTCCTGGTAGTTCTTTAGGCGTTGAATTATTTTTCCCCTGGCTTGCCTGTTTCACAATAGATTTCTGCCTATTTATCTGTTTAGGGTTTGGAGATTGAGATGTGCTTTGGCTGCTTGAAATCTTACTAACGTTTTGTGCGATTGCTTTTACATGCCCTTTGGAAGGTTGCTGTTTTATGCCTACGTTATTCAGCAGTCTTTTAAGCGATGGTATTTTCTTCCTTCTGGTAGGAGGGCTTTTGGTTTTGTTATTGGATGTCAATTTACGGGTTTCGACTTGTGATTTGCTGTTGTTTCCTGGTTGCAAGGTTTTGCTGGATTTGGATTGTGTTGCTTTGTGCGGCTCCTGGTGCTGGGCTAGCCCTCCTTTCTTAGATTGTGTAGTTTTCCTTACTGATTTCTTTTTTTGGCGGCCTGATTTCAACGTTTTACGAGATCGCCGATTCATCTTCTTTCTTGATTGGGATTTTAAACCTCGAACGGGTTCAGGTCGCTGTTTCTTCCTTCTCGGATGCGCACCTTTATGCGATACGCTCTTATGTGCCTTCCGACGTCCCTGGGCAGATCTTTTGGAAGATTTATGGTGCAAACCTTTACTCGATTTCTGTTCTTTACGGGACATTTGTGAAACTTTACTCACCTCCCTTTTTGAAGTCTTACGGACAGACTGTAAAGACTTTCGGGAATCCGGTACTAAACTTCTTAAGGACTTGGGTTGCAATTTTTTACTAGATTTTGAAGAAGTGGCCTTGAGTGATTTTAACGAATGTCCCTTATTAGGTAACTGCTTGTGTGATTCCGTGGGTAGTCCTTTCCGACACTCTGCCATTGGTTTATTGCGTTGAGACAAATCTTTTTGGTTTTCCTGCGTTAAACCTTTACGTGATGAAAACACTTTTTGCTCTTGCAATACAGTAAGCGAATCTTGATGTTTTTTTAAGTTTCCCGCTTTTTGCTTCTTTTTAGTGTATTTTTTGCCTTTTTGTTTTGCCTTGCCGGATTTACATGACATTGTTCCACTAGGAGCGTCACCAGACTTTACTTCATATACCCTGCTCGAAATATCTTTTATATTGTCGATAATCTGTATGAGCTCGTTTATTGTTTCACGAGCCTCGAGTCCAGTAATCATAGATTTTTCGGTTGGGTTCTCCACTGCTTTAATTCTGGCGTCTATAGGCAGTGAAGCCCAGTCCTTATTCCCTTTGGCCAGATTACCAATTACTTCGTTCAGTCGCTGTATGTTTTCTTTTAATTCTCCGTACTTTTGGTCATCGGAAAAGTCTGTTATTAAAGAGCGAATCTTCTCATCGACTTGTTTTTCCTTATAAACTCGCAATAGCTTTTTGATCCGCGAAAAGCATACAGCATCGGGCAAAGAAGACTGAGCGATAATTCCGTCGTAGAACTTCAAATCCTTCGGCACATTTTTTGGTTGCCGCTTTGGCTGTTGGTTTGATTTCTTTGGCGGTTTAAGTTCTGCTGCGCTCTTTCTGTTTTGAAAACTCATGCGTTTTATTTGGTCAAGTATATTTGCAAGGTGGGCGGATTCTTTTAAGGAGAGTTTGTTATGACTTCCTCTTAGCTTCATCTCAAGAGATTCGAATTCTCTCTTAAGACGGGAGTCTATTGTGGAAGTGACACGTTTATCCGAATCTTTTTTACTAGATGTCCCCTCCGTCGTGTGACGGTGTGTCGTAGAATTAGTTTTATTGTCGTAAATCAATTCTGAAAGTTTTACAGATGTTATCAACGGTGTTTTACTGGGTGAGAGTTGTTTATTTCCGCGTTTTATAGTCTTACTTCTGTAGAAATTTTCTTCATGCCTGTAATAATGATCGCTGGAGTGTGACTTGTTTTTCTCCTTGCTCGATTCCATTTGGAGCCGCTTGAGAATATCCGCTACGTCTAAACTGGGCGCTTCGGCACTCTTCTCAGTTTTCGAACTTGAAGGGCTAAAGGAAAACATTTCTTTAAGGAAAGAAGACAATTTTATTTCCAGTCTTTTTTCCTCATCTTCTGGAAGTTTTTCGTCCGTTACGATGCCATCGTCTATAAAGTCGTGTTCTATCGGGCCGGGGATGTAGTGCTGCATTGCAGACTTACCGATGCAGTACGATTTCAAAATGTCGTAGAGATTTTCATTTGGGTTGTTCCTCGATTTCAGATTATCGCTGTCCAAACACTTTTCTGTGGCTTTGGGCCTGACGCTGAGTTTAGTCTCGATTATATCCGTTGTCGGATCAACCATGGGCAAAAACCGAGTTTCGTGTTGTAAAGTTTTACATGGTTCGTGAGGAATTTCATCGTCATAGAAATCATCGAACCTCAACCGTCGTACGTATCCGTAAAACTTTCGCCTTGGGTTGAACTCTTTATAATTGATTCTCGGTTCATAAAGAGTCGGTAAATCGTTAGTTGATGCCAGTCGGGGAAGAATTTTGTTGTCCAAACAAAACTTGATCTCCTTCTTCAACGCCAGCAGGTATCCGGACGCTCTGAGTATCCAGTTTTCTTTCTTACTTGCAGATAGGAGTAAGTCGACTACTGAAAGCATGGACTGAAGTCGGAGTTTGGAGTCTTTCTTCTCGACGGTGGAGGTGGTGGTAGGTCTGAAAGAACGCCAACAATCGACTTTTGGCCCGACGTCTCTTAGTGATCTCCTCCTCATCTTCGGCGTATTCGGCGGACTACCACCTCGTGGTGAGATTTCCGGTTGTTTTTTTATCCCGCAGCTATGACTACAGATTGGTTCCATTGTTTCTGGAGCGGGTTCGTACAGAGAGGAGATGGACGGAAGTGAAGGAATTGACGGAAGTCTTGCCACAGAAGGTTGGGCTTTCAATTCCTGACTATTTCTACTGTGACGTCTACTCGGTCGTCCACTCAATTTATACGCCGATCTGACCATACGCCACTTATTGATCGGTTTATATTTTTTCTTTGTTGTATAATCTTTGCCATACTCTGTTTGTGTAAATTGGGACATGGCCGGATTGTCCTCTGTCCCGTCTCCTTGTGCACCTGGACGAACCGATAGCACTGGCCTCGGTAAACACCCTGCAATACGTTAAATTTAATTATTAATTCATGATTATAACATCTTTTAAAAATTCATATACACCCAAAGACAAAAAACCGGAAACTTGTATTTATTTGTTTATTTTACATTATATATATATATAACCTTTGGGCACTCTCAACACGACACACAAGAATGATACATCTACACGGAAAACAAACATTTTGAGCCCTGAAGATGATCTCAATAAAGATCGAAACGTTGGCACGATATATATAAATATATAAACTCCCCTGAGCATGAGGCACGCGAAGAAATTCATAGAATGGCCATCCGCAAGACTTAAAATGGAATTATTGGGGGAACCGCAACAGAACCAGGATTCTAGTTGGACTCCTACCACCTCCTGGAACAGGGTACTGTGCCGCATAATAAGGCACATACACCGAATAAGACTACAGTCAGAAGAAACAATGTGCAGATACTGCCAGGAAAAGAGGAGACCATTTTATGTGAGAATAGTCCTGCAACTAGGAGAGGAGAACCCCCAAGCAAGATCCTACATTAAAGGAGGCTCTATGGAGGTTAATTAACAACCTGAAGCTACCCAGTGATTTATAAAATTATAAAAGCATAATGAATCTACTCAGGTCAAGGTGCAGAAATCCTTGTGTACACCTCTTTTATCTGTATACCTATCCCTATCCCTAGGTATAAAGATTAATAATTGACTTAAAACGTAAATACAACATTAATAACTTGTTTGGACCCAATAAAGCATATGTGTCCAGCATGTAGGTATGTTGCCGGATTTAAGGATGTTTATCGGGCAGTTTCTGAGTGCCCTGTTCGGCTTTTTAGAGGACGTATGTTTTTTATTGTATACTGATCTGTTTTATAGTGTGACTTGTTGGTGACTGATGGTGAAATATAGCGTCACCTTCGCCCCTCCAATGATGTGTATGGGGATTTTTCCATGTGTTTGGAGTGATGTAGCAGTCGAAAGAGCCGTTGATTGGGGATGCGACAATCTCCTGAGCATCTGGCTCAAGCGAGATACTAGCGACCTAGCCGCATAACGGGGTAGGTGAACTCCCTGAGGTATTATCCCTAAGGTCAGCACCTCGGAGACTGACAACCCTCGGTTGTGAAATTCCAATATGGATAAATTATTGGAAAGCGGTTTGACCCCCTCGTCCGCGACACCCAACGAGTAGTTGGACGTTAATCCCTCCTTTATATTTATATATTTTTTTTTTCAACTGATTGGCACATGATACTTTACAGGTTCAACAAGAATATAGCTATCGTGTCAGATAGTCAAGCAGCCATCAAAGCACTAAGTTCACTCATCATTATCTCGAAGATGGTGTTGAATTGTAAAATTAAACTAAATAGATTAGGTATGCGAAAAACAGTCACCCTATGGTGGTCCCAGGACATATGGGAATAGAGGGCAAAGAGAGAACGCCAATCTTGAAGGAAAGGTACTGCTGATAGATCTTGAGCATTTCTGTGCCATAGGAATTCACAGTATCAATAAGTATCTCAAACTTTTGTCTGAGACAGTTTGAAAATAAGAAACAGTGGAATTCACTCATTCATAACAATAGAATGAATTAAAGGAAGCAGGAAAGACTTCGAATCCTAACAAGACCCTGCAGACTGAATGGGCGTACATAGAGAATGTGAGGTCGGTGAATTGAAATGATTATTTTTTAAATGTAGTTTTCAGTACATTAAAAAATTATCTATTGATCAAAGAGTATCAATTCAAGTTACGTCTTAGCTAAATGTGAGTGAGACCCTTTGCAAGTTTTTTTTTTTTTTTTTTTTTTCGTAACAGCAGAAGTCATATAAACCCTCAGGGTGCCGCTGTTTTTGAAAAAAAAGCCCATATGTAAGTATTTCGGGTTCGAATGCAGGTCCGCTGGAATCGAACCCGGGACCTTCACCTTACAGTGATGAGCGCCGCGTCAACGCCTAAACCGTTGCGTCCACCGACGCCCCTCTTTTAAAAATTGATGTTTAATTTTTATTTGGGTATAAAATTTAACAATATATTTAAACTACATAACAAGTATGACATCTGTTTAGAAAAGCCGTTTGACAAATTTGGAAATCCTTTTTTTTTTTTTTTAACTCATTTTGTGAATTTAAGTCATGTTGTCTCATAACCATAGCAACAAGAACCCATAAAAAATTTAAATTTTAAAAATTCAAAATGCAAAAATAAAACGATTTTCGAAAAAAAAGGCAAACCTTTTTCACCAATGTATGGTATTGCGTCCACCCACTAAACAAACGTTTTGTTCAAAAAATAAAAGCCGACCGCATAACAATTTTAATTTAAAAAAATACAAAAAAACTAAATGCAAAAATTAAAAAAATCATTGATACTTACACTTTTTGAGATTGGGTATTGTGAAAGGGAAAAGTCTCCTGCAGGTTAGTTCAGTCTGTTGGTTGTGCATTACCCTATAATTTTGAAGCCGTGTGTGCCGAAAAAATTTTGACCCGAAAATGAATTATAAAACCATAGCAACATGTGCCTCGATTTAATACTATCAAACAAATGACTAATTAATCTTAAATCACCTGGTCCTATTAGAAAGAAAATTTGTTTTTAATTAAGAAAAACAAAAAAAGAACGAACCACAAAACTAAATACCATTGACCAATAAAAATTAGAACTAAATATGAGTTATGGAAGTAGGGTCAGTCGGTGTTGATGCAACCAAAATTAAGGTTAATTAGCAATCAGGTTTGATTTCAAATTTGATCTGGCCAAGTGGAAGCAAAAATGCCTATTAGATAGAAGTATTTCTTTTACTTTAAGTAAGAAAGTTAAAAGCTAGGGTCTTACAAGGCAGCATTCTTGGTCTCATTCTTTTTGTCATTTTTACTGCTGACCTATATATCCTAATACCATCATCATCACCTACGCGTACAATACAGCAATTTTGTCCTCTAACTTCAATCCTATCCTAGCTACATCCAACATCCAAGAACATATTGAGCTTATCATATACTGGTGGAGAAAGTGGAGGACAAGATTGAATAAAGAAAAACGTACTCGGTGTTCACATTGAAAAAACAGACTCAACAACAGACATCTGACTATAAATACTAAACAAAACTTATACAAGACTTTACTGCAACCTCTTTTGGGCATACGGATTGGAACTACGGAGTTCTGCCAAGACATCCGACATCCGGCGCTCCAATCCAATAAAAAAAAAAATTAAAAAAAAAACGGATGCGACATCCGATGCCCATGATTTTAATCCTTCATTTGTTTTTCGTTTTAATTTCATCATGAATGGCCTCACAAAATAAGAATATACATTTTTAAGGATATTTAGGAAAAACATTTCATATTTTAAAATCATTTTCCATTCTTAGTGGCGTAACAAAAATAGGACGATTTGAAAGATACTGTGCTCACACAGTAATACCAACCACTTGTTGCAGAGGGGTATTCGGATTACAGAGGTGTTAAAAAATACATACATATGAACAAAAAAACAATTTCAGCACACACTTTATTATTTCGGTTTCACTTTGGTTTTTCGTATGATTCTCCCTCTTACTGACTCGCGCACTTACTCTCTTACTCTCCTTCCCTCTCACACACTCTCCCTCACGCTTTCTCTCTCTCTCTCTCTCTCTTTCTCTCTCTCTCTCTCTCTCTCTCTCTCTCTCTCTCTCTCTCGCTCTCGCTCCCATTCNAACCTACAATACTAAAAATAAAAATAACGTTCAAAAAACACCTGAGAAAAACATATGGTGAAATATTGAAGTGGTGCGTTAATTTTGAGCAGGAGTTTATATATCCACACACTCTCTATCTCTTTTCAATTCTCCTCTCATACACTCTCCCTCATTTACTCTTTCTCAGTCACCCACTCTCTATCTTTACTTTTTCTTTTTCTATCTCGCTTCCCCTTCCCCGTCATGTTTCATTTGTGTTCTTTAAAATTCTGTTATTGAAATTTTGTATAGTTCCGATTACTGGAATGTTTGGAGTGACGAAGTTCAGATTAGGGAAAGAGTTTTGTATATCCATCTGAAAAACGGTGTCAAAACGTTACTTTTGAAAATATCTTTTAAAAAACTCACTGTTGTTTAAAAAATAAATAAAAAACTATAAAAACACGGCAATTCGTAGTAATTACCGAGAACATCGTAGTAAATGTGAAATTGATAGAAGACATTGGGGTTTCTTTTAAAAATAACTTTTAAGAAGTAACTAATAAAATAAAATTATTTATACATCTAATTTTTACATCCAAAAATAGCACTTAAAAAATATACATTAAATGGATCAATCCAAATCCATATTAAAAAACAAAACACCTTGATATTCAGATCATCATGACTGTCATTGAGACCTTTAAATTAATCACTACGAAATGTACGTTAAGGACGTAGAATTACGGATAATTAGGAGACACTATAAGTTTACTATAAGTTCATTTTCCTACTCTCTTAGATGTCACGGACATTGATAAGCCTCAAGTTATTTTTTTCCAGTCCCAAGTGGAACTAAAAAGAAGCTAATTGGGCAAAATTTAAGGAAAAAACGTATGAATTAATGGTCAACTTGAATTATGAAGTACATTTGAAGAAATTGTCAATAAATAGTGACCTATTTATTCCGAAACTTAGCAAAGTCAACTATTTTTTGAAGGGGAAAAGGCCACGAAAACGTCTAAAAATCTTTATGAACACGAACTTCAAATTCTTAAAAGATTAAAACAAACGAATCAAAGCATCGTCCATTGAAAAATTATTATCGCCCAACGTGGGGCTCGAACCCACGACCCTGAGATTAAGAGTCTCATGCTCTACCGACTGAGCTAGCCGGGCTGCTGAACGAGGGTTGAAAAGAGCATACTTCAGTCACATCATCGAAATTCAGAAATATGTATGTCGGAGTCAAAGTGAAAACGATCCCTTCATGAATAATACATACGTGTTTTTGCCTAAAGAAATTAAAAACAAGTTTTTAAAAATTTCCTTATTTTAAAATATCAGTTAAATCCAGTCTCTCTTTCTCACTTTCTCTTTCTCTTTTTTTCACTCACCCGCTCATCCTCTTTTCTCTCCTTTTCTCACTCTCTCTCGCTCCTCTCTCTCTCTATCTCTCTCGCTCTCTCTCTCACTTACTCTTTCTCTTTTTCTCATTCATCCGTTCATTATTTTTTTACTCTCTCTCACCTCACACTCACTCTCTCGCACTCACTCACTCAATAACTCTCCCTATTTCTCTCCCCTCTCACTCTCTCTCTCCCTCTCTATCTCTCTCTCGCTCTCTCTCTCTCACTTACTCTTTCTCTTTTTCTCATTCATCCGTTCATTATTTTTTTACTCTCTCTCACCTCACACTCACTCTCTCTCGCACTCACACACACAAACTCACTCAATAACTCTCCCTATTTCTCTCCCCTCTCACTCTCTCTCTCACCTCTCAATCACTCACTCACTCTCCTTTTCTCTTTCTCTTGTTCTCACTCACCCAATCACTTCCTCTCTATCTCTCCTCTCACTTATTATTCGAAATCCAAATATTTTATATAGACGAAAAATTTATTGAATACTGAAATTGAAATTGGTGGTTATATTTTTTATATCGATAAAAATATGTACATACTGGACATGTCTGAGGTTCTTGTCTTTTTGGAGAAGAAGCTTTTGGACGTGCTTTTTTTACAGTGAGTTTGCTACAATCACTTGAAGATCCTTTCCCCTGCAAAAAAGTTTTACTTTTTAATACTTCTTAAAAAAAAAGTTTTATGTCGCTCTCTTTCTTTTCCATTTTATATATGAAAATCCCTAAGCCCATCTAGGTCTCTGCCAAATTACTCCGCTATTCCTCCACTCCAACTCTTAAATATCGTCTTTCCTATTTAAATGCCATTCACTCAGGGTGGTGGTGTAATTGATTTCCTCCGTACCTACTATATAATTATCCACTATAAATTCAGGGTCGAAGGGTTAGTAAATATTCCGCCATCGGACCTCTCACACTACACATTAACGCTAATAAATACATTCACTCCCAGAACACGCAGGGGACACAAATCTATCATTATTATAAACAATAAAAAACAAATAACAATAGCTCTCAAACAGCTCGGTATATTAGTCCCCCCCCCCGAACATTACATCTACAACTGGGCAATCTGTATTAATGAACTTTTTGGGAAATTTTTAAATTTAATAAATTAAAAAAATTTAATAATCATGTAATTAAACCATTTATGTTTAGCGGTCCAATTGATCATATAATTTCAATTAATTGTTCTTTTTATGGAAGGTCTTGGTTGAGATAATAAAGTTAGTGTCACAAGCCGAAGGTCGTGGGTTCGAATTCGCCTCGTGACACTAACTTTTTCATATAAACCAAGACCTTACATAAATAGAATAATTAATTAAAACTCATGTAATTGTTCATTTATTTTCTCTAGGTTTGTTTTATATTTCTTAAGTTATATATTATATATTTATAATGTTATTAAATAATAAGAAATCTTATTATTATTATCTTATGTTGTGATAAGAGAAAACCGTATTGGGGAATCGCAATTTATTCTCCCCCTCCGCAATTTCTAAAAGGGAACGATTAGCTTTTACGAACGTCATTTTAGATAATAGAATGACTGTACTAGTGTAAATAAAGTTTCCATTTAATTTTTTTCGAGAGATTTTTGTGTAAATGTGATTTGTAAAAGTTGAATCGGTTTTTTTATGTTGGCAGAACTTTTGCCTGGTTATGTTTAGAACGTAGACTTATCATAAACTTAAAAACTATACAGAAAGGAGAAAACCTTCGGATGTGTCGCTATGCTGTCCGAATTTGTTTGATTTTCAACAATTATGAGACAGGTTGATCTGTAAATTTAAGCCGGACTTCATAGAAAAAAGTTTAGTGGCGTTTGTGTTCATTATCGGTTCGTCCTCATGGATAAAACGCTGGAATTCTACAGGCTCGAGGTGACTGGGACGGAATGGGAAGTGCCCGTCAGGTATCAACAACTGATACCAGTCGGTAGCGGATCATACGGCCAAGTCTGGTAAATACAATAAATTCATTCTATTTAAAAAAAATTAAATGTCTTATTTCATCTGCAACTTAATTGACAAAAGGGACTTCGTACGCCTACACATCAACTATTTGAAAACAGAATTTTTTTAAAAGAAAGCTAAAATTTAAGGTGTGTAATCCGGGCTTAGGTCGATACGGTTGATTTTTATTTCCATGATCGTCCCAACAGCAAAATTAGAATTGGAAATTTCTCTTGTTTCCTTTTGTTTTCGACGTGAGTTTTGGCACAAGGGACCCTTCAACTACAGTCTATTTATAGTTGTATCATTTCTTTACTTTGATTCAAATTGGCAGTATTTTTAGCCGTCTTCTGTTATCCCTTTTGTTTAAATTACATTTTCTTCTAATAAAAGAAAAAAAAATATATACAGGGTGTTGGGCTACTTGTGTTACAATCTTTGCCAGTAGATTTTACTTATAAAATGGAACCAAAAAGTTCTAATTAACTATGGTATGAATTTCAACAGTCGGGGGTTATTCCTCTTTTTTTCTGATTTTTTAGGATTTTTTAAGGTTTTGGACAAATCCGTCGAAACCATTTAAAACTGCGTTAAATTTCCAATAAGATGTGATCAGTACTAAACTTGTAAACGTTGAAATAAGCGTTTTAGTCGAGAATTTTGAAAAATATTTTTTTTTTCAACGTTGAAAAACTTATGGTGATTCTAAACTATTATTTACAAACCTAGAGACCAGCAAATTTCAAAAAACACTTCATTTAATATCCTTTTAGTGGTACAATCGCTTTGTTAATTACTTTTGTCAAATATGAGGAAATTGATGAAGGAAAGGAAAAAACCGTGGTTGATGGATTGGTAAGGTGGAAAGATTAAAAAAATATAAAAAAAACTTAATTTTGACTGAATTAGTTAAACGTTTTTTAATTTGGGTTCGTAACCGAAATAGTGCAAGTGTTTACTTATTTACCAATACGACTGCTACTTTGATTAAAGGATTATTGTATTTTTGTGTTATTATTCCCTGGAATAAAAGAGCTTGAAGGTTCACAACGTTTTTAGTTAATTCATTCCAAATTTCCTTAAGTTTTTATTATTTTTTTTTATTATTATCAATCTTTCCACCTTACCAATCGTCAACCACAGTTTTTTCCTTTCCTTCATCAATTTCTTCATCTTTGCAAAAAGTAATTTTAAAAAAATTAAACCAATAAAAAGGATATTAATGGAGTACGTTTTCTGAAATTTGCTGGTCTCTAGGTTTAGAAATAGTAGTTTAGAAACAACGTAGTAAGTTTTTCAATTTTGAAAAGAAAATTATTTTTCAAAATTCTCGCTACAAAAACGCTTTTTTCACGAACGTTTATAAGTTTAGTATTGATCACATCTTATTGGACATTTAACGTAGTTTTCAATAGTATCAACGGATCCGTCCAAAACCATTTAGTTTTGAAATTATAATTGTTCATTTGAAGAAAAGTCGTGAAACCATAAAATATCGGAAAAAGAGGAATAACGCCGATACTTTTGAAATTCGGACCATAGTTAATTCGGACTTTTTGGTTCCATTTTAAATGTAGAATATACTGGCAAAGGTTGTAACACGAGTAGCCCAAACCCTGAATATCAAAATAACAATAGACACGTACAAAAAATTAAAATAACAACAGATCCATGCGATATCTCACATAAAAAAATGATAAAACATATCTTGATACATTTTATCTTTGTTTTTTAATCAATACCCGTAAGTATCAATGTAAATTAAAAAAAAAAGTTATATATACCTGCAGGTAATTTTGTTACACAAAGCAATAAAAATTGTATATACTATACTTTTTGCACTTCCTGATTTTTTTGCTGTTTTTTTAAATAATTTTTTATAGAAGATTTTATCACTGTTTCAATACGTCAACCATCTTGAATTGTTATTGCTTTGTTTTTCTTTACATATGAACATCAAACTGTTTTTTTTTTCTTTTCAAATCGGTTAACTGAGTTGCTATAAAACAAAAAATTACTTAAATTTGATCGTTTGGCCTAAATGGAAATTGATTTTAAAAATTAAAACTATGCCAAATATTACAAGCATAACCAGAAAAAAATAATGTTTATGAAAAACATAAAATTTTAATATTTTGCTAATCAAGTTAAATATTTTGCTAATCAAATAACCCTTTTGCAATTTAAATTCATCCTTTTCCAAAGCAAACTCACCCTTTTGCCATCAAGTTAAATCTTTCACTAATCAAATTCACGCTTTTGCAATTTAAATTCAATTTTTGTACACATAAAAATGCATACTTTGCAAATTAAATTCACTCTTTTGCAATTTAAATTCAACTTTTGTACACATAAAAATCCATACTTGGCAAATTAAATTCACTCTTTTGCAATTTAAATTCAGCCTTTTACAAATCAAATTAACTTTTTTGCAAACCAAACTCGCCCTTTTGCAATTTAATTTAAGCATTTTGCTAATCAAATTCCCTTTTTACAAATAAAATTTACCATTTTGCAAATTCAATTAATCCTTAAATTCACCCTTTTACTAGGGCAAATTCACTCATTCAATTAAATTGCATATTCACTCTTTTCATTATATTCATTATATATTATTTCATTATATTCATGCAGATATTCACTCTTTTATAGTGAAATTCACCCTTTTGCAAATCAATTTCACTCTTTCACAAATTAAATGCACTCTTTTACATATCAAATTCACCTTTTCATAAATCAAACTCACCTTTTTAGTAACAAAAATCATCCTTTCACAAATTAATTGTACTTTTTTACTAATGAAATTCACACTTGTGGAAATCAAATTCATCCTTTTGTAGAGGAAATATACTCTTTTTACTAATGAAAGTCATCATTTTGCCAGTAAATTTTTTTTGCAAATCAATTCCTTCTATTGCGAATCAAACAGTCAAATTTACCATTTTGCAAATTTAATTCTTGCTTTTACTATCAAATCCACCCTTTGCAAATCAAAGGCCGTTGTCTTTCATTTTTAATTAAGATTTTTTTTAATGTTCCTTTTCTTCATTGTCTTGTTGTCCTTCTTTTTTCAATTTATAGATGAAAAAATTCTTCTTTTTGGCCTTTGTGTTGAATGTGCTTTTTAAAATAAAATTATGATATGAAAAATTATTGTAATGGTTTCATTTTAAAAACACCAACACAAAGGACTAAAAAAATCATTTATTAAATGTTTCTTTTGTACTTTACATAATTAACAATAAAATCGTTCATTCATTCATTTAATACATAACTTCCTTACCTAGTACTATTGCATGGGTAAGTATCCCAGTTAAATAAGTAACACTTATTGGTATGGCTTAGAAATTTGAAGAATTTCTAGAATTTTTTAATTATTTGGAAAAGATAATGTGAATGTTAACATCTGCTTATATCTTTAACTTTCAGTAGCTTGTACTACCTTTTCATAACAATATCTTTTTATTAATATAATTTTTCTTATAATTGTTATAGTTGCTAACAGAAAAAAAACTTGCTTAAAAAAATTGATTTTCAGTTCTGCAATTGATACCCAGTATAAGGCAAAAGTTGCAATTAAAAAACTACCTAGACCTTTTCAGTCGGCAATACATGCAAAACGTACTTATCGTGAACTGCGAATGTTAAAACATATGTGTCATGAAAATGTAAGTATTTTGTTAGTTTGTTTGCACACTAACAATGTTCTTCCTTTATGTATTATTGTAATTATTGTTATATCTTGTACTCTACTTTTTCCAGGTAATTGGTTTACTAGATGTTTTTCAATCCTCAAGAAGCATTGATGATTTTCAAAACCTTTATCTAGTAACACACTTGATGGGTGCTGATCTTAATAGTATTATAAGAACCCAACCATTATCTGATGACCATGTTCAATTCTTGGTGTATCAAATTTTAAGAGGCCTTAAATATATACATTCTGCTGGAATAATACACAGAGTACGTAAATAAATAAGTGAAACGTATTGTTTAAGAAATAGACACAAATTTACCTTTAAACTTTATGGTTCATTGTTGTTTTATGTTATGTTCACTAGAAAATAATTAAATTAAAAAAAAATTAAAGCCAAACAAATAACTTTTTCTCATATAATATTGTATTTTTAATTTTTCAGGACCTTAAACCATCTAACATTGCTGTTAATGCAGATTGTGAGCTTAAAATATTAGATTTTGGATTAGCTAGACCTACTGAAAATGAAATGACAGGATATGTGGCGACACGTTGGTATCGAGCTCCTGAAATTATGCTAAATTGGATGCATTATAATCAAACAGGTGAAGTTAGTTACTTTCAGCAAAAATGCTTAAAAAGCTACTTTACAATTTATCTACAAAGAACATTTTATTTATTTATTAAACATAAATATTTTCATTAATATTACAGTTGATATCTGGTCAGTCGGTTGCATAATGGCAGAACTTATAACAAGAAAAACACTTTTTCCTGGCAAAGACCGTATCCTTTATTATCAATTTTTTTTACACTTTTTAGTTCTTTTTAACACGTTTTATAGATAGTTAGACATAGTTCGTAGGCTTGGTGCATATTTTTGGTGAATAAATACACAAAAGATCAGTTCAAAGTATTTGAAGTAAACTGCCATGTGGAATTCTGTAAACATTTTGATTTTAATTTTTTATTTATTCGTTTATCTAATAAATAAACAAAGAAAATGGACCAACAGAAAAAATTGTTTACTCTCCCTTGACTTGGATTGAAGTAACTTCCACTTTGGGACTATAAAAGTATACACTTTGATGTGGAGGGGTAGGGGTGTCTAAATCCAACAACTAAAAACAATTTTTTTGGTTTCACAAGAAATTTACGTTTTGCATATCAAGTTACATGAACAAACACAACCATGAACATTTATTATTAATATGAATCTGAAAAGCAACATTTTAAGGACTTAACCAGGTAAACTACATAAAAGTAGAACAAATTATAATATGTATAGTATTTAGAAACATTTGTTGCATTGCCTTAACTGACTTGAGTAGGGGAAGAATGCACAGGCAGCCCTAAGGAGGTTTATTGGACACAAAGGTTTCTACCGCTGTCAACATTTACTTCACAATGCGCCAAATTGAAAATGTGCGCACTGGTTGGAAGGCTTTTCATAATTGGGGGACAACTGGAGTCTTCTAACCAATTGAGTTGTCAACCCTTGTCACCAAAGTGAAGGCAAAATATTTTGGTTTGGTAAAATGGATGGTCTGTTTGTATTAGGTGGTCTCAAAACTTGGAAGTATGTAAGGTGTTCTTTAATTCATTTACTGAATTTCTTACGTTTGGTTCACACACACTGAGTTGCATACCATCTTGTAAACTCCACTTTGAGACCATTTGTCGAATGGATTCTTTAGGGTGGGAACAATTCTGACGGGTGGAGCCAGAGCTTTGAAAGGCTATACTTATACCATTGTTGAGGAAAGTACAACAATATGCAAGCAACAGAAAGTTTTATACTGTTCTTACTACCTGGGTAAGTACTACCCTATACCCCTGGGAATATGCTTTGGTGAAGCTTTAGGAGGGTAGGGATGACACTGGGAACAGTACTCGAGCTGGGCAACCAACTGACTCTGCTCTAGGTCCTTGTGGCCATACTGATCCCACTTGCCATGTTTGTCAAGTAAACTCCGCCATACCTTTACCGAGCTAAGTTGTCAGAGCTTAAATCAAGGTACACCGGTTTTCGACTCATCTTCACAATTACAGATGTGTCTAGAATCAACGAGGGTGCATAAACTTCATGGTCTTCCTGCTCTACTGTAGCATTTACAGTGAATTTGTAAGCGATTCGACACATACTTGGGGTGAATTGAGACGATTGTGGCTCTGATTATCTAGTCTGCATCGACCCTTAGTGTGGGCACTGCAGTCTGAGAAGGGTTTTCCGTCAACCCTCTTTTTGTGCTCTTGTTCCAAAGATACCATGAACTGGAGTGTCTTGAAAAAACTCTGTTGTTGTTTGGGTAGAGTAACGAAAAGTTGGAAGAGACGGCTAAGTCCAGGACTCCCAATCTTTGTAGAAGTTCTCACTTATCAAGAGATAGGTGGCCCTTGGAGGACCTGGCACAAAGAAGAATGGTAATCCTCACCCAATTAAGGATAGGCCATATGAGGTTGACATACCAAAAGCCCACGTATTTGTCTGGCATTTAATTGAAGGTTGTCATTCGGCTCTATATAAAGAGCGTGAAGTATGCCCTGAGATATATCAGTATTTGAGCCCCCTGTTCTGATTTTTGGAGGAAACAGGATTTTACTGTATATAGTATTTTATTAATATCTTGTGTTTCTTTGGGTATATTGAGACCGAATCTATTTATTTCCATGAATGTTTAGTGTGAGAGGGTCAATAGCGGAATATTTAGTCCCTTATTGAACTTCAATTAGGTTAGTTATATAATACGTAAAGAGGGTGATGAAGGACGATCAAGTACCCCACTACCTTAACCGAGTGAATAGTATGAGATAAAAAATAATATATTTAAGAAGAGTGAAAGTGTGAATGGGTTTCGATTTAGACACTGATTACATTGGGGGCTAAAATGACAAAGTTGTTCATATCCCCTGGAGCCCAATCTCTCAGCGGCCAGACAGATAACACTGATATCTGACTCTGGACTGCCAACACCTGGGGTGGATGATTATCAAGGCCTGCTAATAATTTAATGCAGCTTAATAAGCTGTATTTGCTGGTTGACTGCAAGAAGTGATAGGCTCAATTCTGTACACGGGTGTATGTCCATGTATGTACAGTTTTGAGCTTAGATTATATTACTGTTTTTATTGTTAATGTGTATTGTGTTGTAAAATGTTAACTTAAGCCTTTTTTAGTTAAACAGGTTTTCGGTCAAATGTTTCTGGTATCCATTGACGTAAGCCAAATATCTAATTATTTGAAGTTCTTTTTCCAAGTTCTCTTTTGATAATTGTAGTCTGATTGCTTGATCGAACAACCAAATGAAGCCTGCTATTTTGTGTGATCAAGGGTGGCTAAAGCTTTTATTTTTAAATAGTTTACGCGGGTAAGTTCTTAAAATGTTGCTTTGTCTTTTAATATTTATGTTAGTAAAAAGTGTTCATTGTTGTTTGTTCATGGAGAAATTTGAAGATGCAAAAAATAAATTTTTTGCAAATCGATTGTTTTGAAAAAAAAAAAGTTTTTATTTAATGGATCTGCCTTCTACCCTCGGCCATTATTTTCCCATCATCTTTCTCCTTCAGATGGGTATATACTATATTATATTTTAAGATATACTGTACAATAATTTAAAAGGCATCATGTTTCCCATGACTATAGAATATCAAAGGGACCAAAAATAAAATGATTTTACTGCCAATTTATTGTGTTGCTTATCCACTCGTATAAAAACCATAATTTTTATACATTAATTTCCAGGTGTTTAGTTTTTGCAGCATATTAAAATTATTTCAGTGGTATTGGCTATTATTTTTATTATTAACTAATCTTAGAAAGTCAGCAAATCTTCAGTTGATAGTTTAGGAAATCCCTTAAGAGATAACAGACTTAAAACAACCTAAAAAACATAAAACAAAATATTTGGATTAAGTTAATATACATGTTTTAGGTGGTCCTATTAACCAAAGTGATTAATATAATTAATTGTTTTTTTATACAAAGTATGGTTGAATTGAAAAATCAGTGTCACAAGAAGGACTTGAGCTATCGTGACTTATTTTTTTTAACTCAACCACACTTTGCATTAAAATATAATAAATCAATTAAATTCGTATTAAATATGGAAACTGATCTATGTACGGTGTGTCATAAACATTACTCATGCAAACATTCCTTGTTTGGTATAAACATTGTAATACAAATTACAAAAACAAACAAAAAATTGTACAAAAAGACATTTTGTGTAATCAAATGTGGCAATTGATCCATGGTTGATTTAATTATTGCAATTTTATCTATTGTACAGTAATTTGAATGGAGAGATTGGTCATCAGTCTATTCTATTGATCAAACAAAATGGCTTACTTTTTGGTGATACTGGGTAGTAAGGCATAATATCATTTTAATCGGATATCCGTTAAGGCTAATTGACTTGACGTATTGATTTTCTAGTAGTATTTTTATTCCTAATAATTTGTTAGTTAATTAATTCAACTGTAAATCTGTTATTCATAACTAATTTATCCTAAATAATAAATTGTTGAAGTCGTGAGGAGCGGTTAAGAATGAAGTATTTTAGAAAAACAGCTTATTCATTCTTTTGCCGATGTTTCAACCTTTATACGGGTCATCTTCAGGGCCTGGGTGAATTATAAATCATACATTGATCGGACAAAATACAATACAGATGTAAATGTAAATTTTGAACCAAGTATTTCATACTCACATAAAGTGTGGTGCTATTCTTGAGTTGTCATAAAAGAATTCACTCAGGCCCTGAACCGATAAAGGTAGAAACATTGGAAAAAAATGAAAGTATTTTTTTTAAATTTTTCATTCTTGACCACTGACTTGACTTCAACAAATTATTGAACAACCGGTCACTAAAAACAATAATAAAGTTGTTTTTCACTATGATGCATTGAGTGAATAATATTTATCTCATAAAATGACTGTGTTTTTTCTCATCAGAATCCAAGCATGTTCTAAAATGTAAGAACAAAGGAATTTTAAATTGAATGTACTTCTACTGACTACTTTTTTCTTTTATTACTTTTTTTTTTTTTTTGTAATGTGCATAATTTAGCATGTTAGATGTTGCTTGTTGATTGTGCTTTCCCTTTACTATGCATTAGATATTCATCAACTGAATTTAATCATGGAAGTATTAGGAACACCAAACAGTGATTTCATGAGAAAAATTTCAAGTGAATCGGTAAGTAATGACAAAATTTATATTATGACATACTTTTGTTGGTTGCAGTATAACAAGCATATTATAATTTATGAATAACAATTCATAATTAACACAATAAACTTATGTTTGTGTAAACCAAATACATTTTCTTTTTGTAAAAAGATGTTATTCTAGTACCTCCATACTTCATATTTGATACTTATTTATTCAGTGTGAAGTGCAGGAGAGATCTTACTTTTTTTGCTGTTGTAATTGAATGAGACCACCTTTCCATCAAGTGAATTGTAAGGAAATTAAAGCATGTTCTTGCCTGTAATTTTATTAATAATTTTAATTTTTTTTACATACAAAATCGTTAAATTTTATTTCATCTTTAACAAATTTGGTGATAATATTGTGGAAAATTTCTTCATAAAAAAAAATTTAAGTTCGTGGGCGAAACAAGAGAGCTTCTTTTTTCCCACCAATATCTTTCAACCTTGACACTGACACACCCTTACTTACTCAGCAGTCAAATATTGTTCTTTCCAACAAGTGAATCATAAAGAAATAAGTAGCATGTTCTTGCCTTATTCTTATGAACAATTTTAATTTGTAGTCCCTAAGATAGTCCCCTCTGTCTCAATCTTTCAGGGACATTTAGTACTCTGTCTCACAGGAATAAACTAATGCAAACCTAGCGATTCTACATGTTCTGAGGATTACTGTCTTTTGTACTTGTGGAATTACTCCATGGTTAATTCTGACCTTGTCCGACCTCTTCTAAATGTGGGTGAAATAATACCCGTGGCCAACAGTAGCAGAACAACAGTCTCCACCTTGCTTACTTTCCTCCATTGGGCTGAAATTTCAGAAGAAAGCTCGTAGTACTTGCAGCATTTTCTTGATACGCGGACTCCACATTCCAGTTATTTGGCAAAGTAATGTGCATTTTAAAACTTTACATTTCCTCTTGTTTTGTCAGGTAAAAGCCTGTTATGCCTGTGAGGACTGTACAATATCTGTATAGTACTTGTTCGCTATCTTCCAGTACTACTGGAGTGGTAACGGTAATAAGGATCCACTTCCTGCAGTAGATTTAAGCGTATGGCCAGTATTAGGTGAAAATCTTTGCTGCACTATGTCTCAAGGCATTCTAGATACTTGCCCCAAATCCTGCACGCTTCATCCGTCACAGTTGAGTCCCCGACTATTCTTTTCAGATACGTCTTCGTAGATACCACCTAGTTATGGATGCCCACCTATGTTTCCAGGAATAGCTTTCCATGCTTTAACCAAGCAACCAAAGCCTCCGGGATTGCTGGATATTGCCCTTGTAATGTCTTCTCCCTCCATCGCTTTGCCGCCTCCTCACTAACCCGATCAACTTGGTGTACATTCGCACAATCTCCCACTGAAAAGTTTAATGGCGTCTGTGATGACTACAGCTTTAATAGTAGGCATGGAGTGCATGGAAATGCTCATTGTGCAAACGTCTTATATCAAGTACTCCTTTGCCCCTCTATCACATGGAAGAACCAGTCTCTCCAGTGCTGCTTGGTCACAAGTCGGTAGCCGACCATATTTTTTTATATTTTTATTTTATTTTTATTTATTTATTTATTTTTTTTTTTGAAAAAGAAGATGGTTTGTGTTGGGGTTGGAAGGTAAAGAAATTATCCACAATACTTTTTTTTGGCAAACTGTGTCTTTTAAACTTGGCCTCTGCAATCGATAAAACTTTTAATATTATAATATATTAAAAAGTGAACATCATCTAAATTACATATACTGGGTGTCCCAGTTCCTTCTGACGAAACTGAGGGAATCGATTCCACTCTTCGTTTGGAGCAAAAAATGCTCAGGAGAAAATTTTCGGAAAGTTCTCTATTTTGAAGATATTCGTCAATTTAGGTTTTTTTCAACTTTTCACTACCTTACCCCATAAAAACGCTTACAACTTCCAAAATGTTGAGACTACAACAAATCCAATTACACCATTTAAAAGAACTCTAAATTTGCTGTAAGATACTTATATTTGCAATAATCTGAATGACATAAAATGTTAGCCATTATCAATTGGAATATGTCAAAATTACAAACTTTAAAATTTTGGTCATGATTGCACGTTCTACTGAGGTTATAAAAAAATACCTACAACTTGTCAAATTTCACAAAAACTTCTTCATCTAATATGCTTTATGTTGATATATCCAGGGTTTTAAATAATGTTGCAGTAGAGTTGAAAAATAACAATTGAATGTTTGAAAACGTGAGCTAAGGTAAATTTGAAGGGGGGTAGAAATAAATCAATTAGAACTCGCTTTGTAAAATAAAAATGACATCTGTAATCTCACAAAAACCATACCAGAAAGATTCATACAATAAAATGCAATGGTTCTTCTTGTAGCAAGCACCTAACAACAAAGGAGGAACTTTTCAGAACAAATGCGAAATGAGAAAAAAACCTAAATTGACAAATATCTTCAAAATAGAGAACTTTCCGAAAATTTTCTCCTGAGCATTTTTTGCTCCAAACGAAGAGTAGAATCGATTCCCTGAGTTTCGTCAGAAGGAACTGGGACACCCTATAAACACTTGTACACTCATTTATTTATATTTTATTACCTATACTATAAATACTATACTTCATATAAAACTCCATATTAATTAATCAGTTGGTTTATTTAATTGTATTAATGTTCAAAGAGCATGTTGTATGCTTTTCAAACTTTTTCTTTGTTGTCTTTCATCCTCTCTTACTCTCGATTAAAATGAAATAAGATTGTTTAATTAATATTGAAAGCTCTACTACCAGTTACCTTGTTTTAAAAGTAGCTATTTGAAGTTGTGTAATTGAGATTATAAGAAACAAGGCGTGTAAAAATTGTTCACTGTTTAAACTTATTTGTTAATTAATATATTATTTATGAATATGTTCACATCATTTGGTGAGAGTGTTAAACTTGTAACTTACACATATGTAGCATTTTTAAAATGTTAGACATGTTATTATTTGAAATGTGTGTATTATGGGGTGATTCGAGACGGCTAAGGCATGGGACGTCCCAACCTCCAGACTTAACCAACGCGATCCAGCCCTTTGACTCTAAAACTGCAATAAAAACATGATTGAAATAAAGTGGCAGAGTCAATGGGCCAGATCTGCAAAGAAGTTTTGATAATCAAGGGCTCTGTCAATTGGACGATCTAACTTGTAGAAAGGGTCATCCTCACCTGATTAAAAATAGGCCATGCAAGGTTGACACTCGGACACTTTTGTGTCCAAGTCCGCATATGTGTCCAGCATGTAGAGAAGTTGCCCGATATGTCCTACCTAATTGAATGTTGCAATTACTGCCTACATATAGAGAGCACGTAGGAATGCCACCTGATAGGAGAACTGTGCTTGAACATGGCAGCGAGTATCTAGGTCCCCTGTTCCAATTTGTGGAGAAAATAGGCTTGTTTTATTGTACATTGTTACTGCCATCATTGGAGCAGCATCTGGTTGTCGGTAGAGGTTAGGTCAGCAGGTTAGAAGACCGACCAGCAGTACAAATTATGAGGAGAAATGGGCAGTTGACAGTGGATTCTTGAGTTAGAACCTACGACCATTATATGTACTGCTCTATTTCAAACTGGAATGACGAATTAAAACTTCAGGGGCTGTTCATTTATTAAAATCTTTAACAGTGTATTACTTTGTAGAATCTTGTCTTAGTTTTCTTTGTGTATATTGAGAGTACATTATCAGTGTCAATTTGAATGGTTTTTTGCAGAGAGCTTTCTTCCTGATCCTGATCACTCGATTTGAAAATTTGAGTCCCCTATTCTGATTCTTGGAAGAAATAGGGCTGTTTCAGTACTGTTTGTAATAGTACTAATAGTTTTGTCCACTAATGGGTGTTGAGAGTGAATGTATTTCTTGGCATAAATGAGAGATGGCCAATGGTGGAATACTGAGTACCCTAGCGGTTAGTTATATTATAGATGTAAAGGGTGATGGAGGTTTTGGTCTTCCTATACTTGCTGCTTTGGTATGTCTGATGTGTTTCAGCTTCTTGCCATCTCTAGACTGACCACTGAAGATGGATAGGAGTAGAAACCTTACAGAATCCAAGAGGAAATATTATAAATGGAAATATTATATATTGTTATTTGATCGCTTTTATCATTTTGGTATGACTACTTCTTTCCAGTTTTGAATTTCAATGTTAAACTTCATTGGCCAGCGCCACACTAGAAGGAATGCGACGACAATTTCCGCTGCACAAGCTTTTATTCAAAACACACAGCCAGCGACAGACTGGAAGGAAATTTCTGTCGAGCTCCGTTGGTGCACCACGTGTCCGTCAACAGGATTTTCTGCTGGGTTCCATCTAAGCAGGTCAAAACAGTACAGAGTAGAGGGGTGCGGCACACTGGGAAGAGGCAGGCAATCAAACAGCAAAAAGCTGATCTAGGATGGACATAGACCATTTTATTGTGGAAGTTCAGAAAAGGCCCTATCTGTGGAAATTTAAAGACAGAATGTACAGTAACAGGGATGCCAAGAGAAAAGCTTAGGGGAAGACATTGCTGGCATTTTTAATGAAGAATGGGCTGAGTTTTCCACAACAAAACAAAAGGAAACTGGTAAGTTTACTATTAATTCTATTTCACTACATTAATTCGATCGTTTATATATTTGTATGTACTTGTTGATTTTTTCTTTTACTATTTATTATTTTGTAGTATTATTGCTTTAAAAAAAGTGATTCAAATGAGTATAAATTTAATGCATACAGAAGAGGAGTTTTTATTTATTCTTTTTAATTTTATTTTTTATTTTGAAAAAAAAATTTAGTTTGAAAATGCATAGATTATTGTGGAAACTGCATTAACATAATAGAAAATATCCATATAATTTATTAGTCGTAACGAATGCTTAAATACAACTATCTTGCCATGGAAGTGTCCCTTCTTGTATGAAGTATTTCAAGAAAACATCCCTTGTGCTTTCTGGACTTATTGTCCTTGTATTTCCTGTTGATGGTAGAGTGTTCAACGACATACTGATAATTCATCTTCAAAATTATACCCATCATGCCTTCATACAAAATTGTGCAGAACGCAGGTCGCTTTTACAATAATCTTAACAAAATCTGGTTCAGTAAGAATACTCCTGTGTAAAATCCTCCATTTATTGGAAGCATTCCAAAAGCACATTTGACACACCTGCGGGCCCTGCTGAGACGGTAATTAAAAATGCGTTTCTCTTTGTTCAAATTTCTATTACCAAAAGGTCTCATCAAATGTTTGTGTAAAAGGAAAGGAAATCTTCGACTATGATGAATGGTTGAGACAGTCCATTGGAGTTAGGGAGATTTGCATTATTAGTTCAATTGACCACGAAAAAACTTTTTCCCCAAATTCGAATTGGTGAAGATACTGCTGTCACCTTCCTTGCCACAAGCACCCATATCAGTAGCAATAAAACAACAGAATCTGCAAGTGCCATGAGCCCAAGTGAAAAATACTTTTTGTAGTTGAAGTACAGTGAACCACTATGAGGGTGATTAGTCATGCAAATATGTTTGCCGTCAATTACTCCAATGCAATTTGGGAAATGGGTTTTCGCATAAAACTGTTCATCTATTGTCAGCTACATATCTTGAGAAAGCTCTGGCATTTCCTTAGTAATAATATAGTAACGTTTGCCACAAATAAATGCATGTTCCCTTCTCAATTTATGCAATCATTTACCGACCCAATAGAAAGTTGTGAGCTAGCGTGTTGAATTCATTCCGGTTGATGAAATACCTGAAAAAAATATTTTGAACTCGATATGACATTTGGCAGTAAGCATGATATGCATTTATTATCAGTAACATACTTTTAATATCCCTAATTGAGAAATGCTGTACACAATTTGTGTTGTTAGAATTACTTTATCTTTCAATGTGTCAAAGCTTTATCTCATACTTGTAGCTGTAAAACACAATACCTACTTGAATTTCATGTCAAATTTGTTTTCTATTGCACATTTAATATTACTAGGTATTATATAATACTATAACCTACAGTTTTTTCTTTTTGTTTGCAGTTAATGATGTGCAAAAATGGTGGAAGAATCTAAGAGACTATTTTGTCAAAGAAAAGAAGAAAGCAAACCAAAAAAAGTGGATTGCCAGCAAGAAGAGAGAGAGAAAAAATAGGAGGATTCCTCCATACTCTGAAGCACTGAAATTTTTATATATAGTGCAAAACGAAATTATTTCAGACAGTAGTATCGACGAGCCAATTGACAAACTCGTTGACATCTCAAACTTTATCACACCATCTTGCGATACCACAACAACCCTCAACATCTCAGCAGTATTCTTCGCCACGACCTTTGTCGTAAAGCAAAGTTCAAAAACAAAAAATTACTTTGTTTGAAGAACATTTGGTGAAGTTGATGGAGAAAGATCAAGAACGGAGCATGCAGAAAGATGATGCAAGTAAAAATTTCCTGCTCTCGCCCCTTCCAGAAATGGAAACTATGACACCCTCTGAACAGTTCGATTTCAAACTGCAAGTAATGAATATCATTAAAAACATCAATTATCATTCATCAGAGCTACAACAACCTGCTCCAATAAATCCTCAGTGACTTCAACATTTTGCCCCCCCCCCCTACAACACCGTCTTCCTCTGGCAATATTCATAATACTTCACCTTCTGTTTTGTCCCACATGGAGTATGAAGAACGATTTTTCACAGAAATGTAGCATATTGTACAATAATGGATTGGAATAATAGGATTGTTTGGTTTTTGAAACCTAATGAAGTTATCCAAACATTCGTTGTAGTCATTCCGTTCATTTCCACCATGTGGCCTGTTCAGGTTGGGTGGATTTTTCATCGAGAAATTCCCGTCGCATTCCGTCTAGTGTGGCGCCAGCCTAAAGGTTGGTTACCTTTCAAACCGCAATACAATATTTTCCAAGTTACATATGTTCAAAACCTCTCCTCTACACTTTCTCTCTCTCAACAAAATCAGTTTCCCTGTGGTATGCAACTTTTAAACACCTTACTTCTTTCTTCATTCTCAGTTTATTAATTCTCACTTACAGTAAAAGTAAACATTATAAATGCTAAGATTTATTTTCACAAAACACTGATAGGCTATTCGAACTGTTTTTTCCTCTAAATATTGCAATTGTGTAAAATTATTTTTTGTAACACAATATACATAAATGATGTAATGTTAAAAGCGGTTAAATGTAATAATAGTGTCTTTATTATTGTATAACATTAGATTGCTTTATTATAAATTTGTACGGAGTAAAGAACCTTAACATTGCCTGCAGATTTTGATCATTTAAATCTTATTCTTAAAATGTGTGGTACCCCGTCTGTGGAAATCATGAACAAGATTTCTTTTCTAGAGGTACTCTATCTTAATGTGCATTAGAATAATAATTATATAATTTTCAAAAATGCCCATCAAAATTCAATTACAATGGCATACGTAGATAATTTATATTTAAAAAATAGTATCGGTAGCAATAACTACATAACGGCTACTGTGTCCTTTGTTTCAAGGTAAAGTAAGACTGACATGATAAAATGTTGTAATATTAAATTAACATTTATTTGCATTTTCGTTCCTCCATTATGGTTTATTATTATTAACCTTTTCAGGGCTGATTTTTAGGATGCTTGACGCATTTCCCTGCCTGTATTCTCAGCTGCTATGTAACACGCCCGAAGCCCGATTCACTTTTACTCCTCTTGAGGTGCACCAATTCCGTTCAAAATTTGGCTTTATATTATTCAGGATATTATAGTTTTCAACAGAATTAAGTAAATGGAGGGGGGGAAAACAAAGTATTTAATTGAAAATTTATTATTCACAAAAAGTGTTCATTATGTATTTTAAAACATAACGAAAAAACAAAATAAATACAACAAAATATTACAATTCCACGTTAGTGGTTCTGGGTATGAATCCTAGCATAGCTGATGGCTTTTTAATTGATAATGGTATGAAAAAGACATTGTAAGACATTAAACCCTGTTGTATGACAAGAATTACATTACTTTTTATTATACTTACTAAAATTACTATTTAAATTACTTTATATTTTATAACAAAATACATATAAATAAGGACAATAAAAACATTCTGAAAATTGTTGTGCACTTAAATAACATAAAACTAAGACTGAGGGCACTTGGCAGACAAAAGGCGAAAAAGCAGAAAGACAATAGTGTAGATGGTAGGGAAAGGTAAAAAGAGGGGTTGGTTGATGATGACGATTGGAAAGGAAGGGCAAGAGAGGTGTCTGCTACACATCTCAGCCCAATAGATGCCGTGAATGTCCTGCCAAAGATCTTAAAATAAAAAAGAAACAAGATCAAGACAACTCGTCACCAAGTCCTGAAAAGGTTAATGATAGAGCTAATTGTATAATGTTGATTTATTATTCCTTGTTTACTTGCTCAGTAGATTTAAAGTGGTTTCTGGTCATTTAGTATAAGTTTTAATATTTATTTTGTACAATGCTGGAATGTATTAATCTATTATTGCAAATTGAAACAATGGAGTAAAACTTGCTGAAAAGAGGCATTTACTCTGCTTTAATACACTTAATTAAACTTTATTTAATTAGCAAAAAGGAGGGAAAATTCAAAAGGTGGGGTTGAGATGGGAAGTTAGTGCCTGAGGGGAAAGAAGTCACGATAGCTCAAGTGGTAGAGCAGCGGCGTATCAAGCCGAAGGTCGTGGGTTCGAATCCCGCTCGTGACGCTGACTTTTTTATCTCAACTTAAAATCTTAATTGAACTTTATTTGATATTGGTTATTAGGTTTATTGTCATTATTGGTGTAGTTTTCTTGTTTTTTGACCTACAGGGGAGAAATTACATACAGTGTTTACCTGTGATGAAAAAGAAAGATTTTCAAGATGTCTTTAAAGGTGCCAATCCTTTGGGTAAGTTTAAATCTTGTTACAATAAAAAAAAATCTTATTTGAATTTACTCATGAACATTTATTTTAGCAATAGACCTTCTTGAAAAAATGCTGGAACTTGACCCAGAAAAGAGGATAAAGGCAGAACAAGCGCTCGCTCATCCGTACTTGAAGCATTATGCAGATCCTACAGATGAGCCCACTTCTCCTCCGTATGATGAAAGCTTTGAAGATATGGATCTTCCAGTTGAAAACTGGAAAGGTAATTTTTTAAGTCTTAACATTCTTTGTTTTGAATTTAAGCATAGTTAGATGGGAATAATGCCTAATTTTAATGCTGATTAAAAACCCAATGAATACATGGTACACATTGAAGTCATTCAGTGAGTACTGTAAAAGTTTAGTGGTAAATTTTCTTTTATTAACTAAATAAGGTGGAAACATATTCATTACACATACAATTTAATATACTTTTTGGAATGATATACAGCTATCTCTTAACATTTGCGAGGGTTATGTCCCAGAAAAATTACATGATGTTGATAAATAGGGAGGGGCATAATAAGCAATAAGCATAATAATCCATGGTAGTTGATAATGACACAAAAAAATATGTGATTTGTTTTAAGTTTTAATAATTACAGTGCTCCAAACTAATTGGTGCAGAGGAGTATTTGGAATACTGAGGCTGTTAAAAAAAAATACATACTTATGTACAAATAAACAATTCCAACAAAATATTATTTTATTGGATAAACAAAACTGTCGATTTTTCTTTTAAAAATCTGTTTTTTAATTTATTTAACATTTTCTTCATTGCTTTTTCCTATTTTTCTCTCATTTTGGAGCAGTAGGTATATTACAGTTAACACAAGAAAAATGTAGACTGATCTGACATTTCATTTTTTAGTACTGAAGGGAGGTGAGGGATTCACAGAACAAAAGAAATTCTTGAAAAATCAAACGGTATAGAGTAGCTGGTCTTGGCCTTTCATATGACTCCCTCTCACTCTCTCCCTCTCTATCTCTCTGTCTGTCTCTGTCACTCTCTCTCACCCCCNTCTATCTCTCTCTCTCTCTCTCTCCCTCCTTCCTTTTCTCCCTCCTTCCTTTTCTCCCTCCCACTCCCTCCATCTCTCTCCCTCCCTCCCTCTCTCTCTCACATTCTCTCCCTCCCTCCCCCCTCTCCCTCCCCTCCCTCCATCCCTATCTCTTTCTCTCTCACATTCTGGGTAAAATTAATTAGTAATTTTGGGTAAAAATTTTTGATTGAGTTATGTTCAATGAGATATTTTCATTTGAAACAAATTATACATAAGAGAAATATGTAAATTTTAGGTTTATTAAGTGATGTGACTCTACAATTCACTTGTGACTATTCTACAAATATTTTTTTTTCAGAACTGATCTATGAAGAAGTAATCAACTTTAGGCCACAATGTTTTCCTACACCTTCCAGTTAAAACAAACCGGTTAAAATAATAAATGTATAACACTTTTTAACTTGTTTCATTGTAACAAGAAAAACATTGAAACTGAAAAAAAAACTAAGAATAATTGTTTCAATTGTCACTCTCTTGTCTATTTTATTTTAAATTGGGGGGGGGGGATCTTCATGGTGTCTGTAATTTTAATTTATAAAAATGTAAAAATCTACTTAATAAAAATTAAATTAAATTAATAAATAACTCTTAATAATGTAAAACTTACTAATTTATAATACAGCCTAGGTATGTACATAGTTCCTTCTAGGATGATTTATGTTATGATTTATCACCCAAGTAGACCGTGCTTACGCCTTCATAGTTGCATTGTAAAAATCTGTTTGTGATATTTAAATGCCTCTGCCTAGTCTTTCGACAATTTTCTAATTAACTATATTGTACATTTAATTATGTTATTAAAAAAAGTATTAACTAACTATAATTGTAACAAGTTTTATATAATTATTAGCGGTGCTAAAAAAAAAGCTAAATTAGGTAGATTTTTTAAAATTAGATGTAGATATTATTAAAGCTCATTTTATGATTTAAACAAATGACATTACATTTTATATCACAAAAATTAGATTTTTTACAATTTCATAGGAATATTTTTGTAATAACACCAAAAATCAATAACATATATATATTTAAAGAAAAACTAGTTGTCAAATATAAATTAGCCGTCGAAATAAATGTAATAAAAGGATATTTTTCCAAAATTAAAATAAATTAAGCGCAATGTAAATTATTAAAAAGATAAGATTTATCGTGCCTGCTTAAGAGATTAAAATGCCTTTCAATATTTCAAATGCCATTCTGAGTATATTTACTGGTGATTATAGCATTTAATTAAATGTAATTAGAAAAGTTATTTAAGGAAATTTTACAGCTCCATTATAAAACGTTCATTTTTGACAATCAACTGTCCAAAATCCATAAGATGACAATTAGGGCATGGTTAGAATTAGTCTACAGCAATTGTTATAATTTAAGTATCTCCCATTGCTTCCTTTATGTTGAAACTTATATAGTGATTAATAAAACAGCAAGATTTAATATACAGATAGTTTATCAAATATTGCTAGCGTGCCTTATTAATTGAATTAAGATTCGTATTGCTTGTAAATGCATATTGAGTGGATATGGCTTTATGTGTAAAAAATTCTTTGTGAAAAAAGTTTGTGATGTCATTAATTGGTAAATTACAAAAACAAATGTTTCATCTGAGTGGCTTTAATTTTTATATTATATTGGTCTCCGTTTCATGAGACGACCTGTATTTTTTGTGTTTTAATTAATTTTGTTATTACCAGTTAAAAATTCTCTATACATTTATTGGATTTTATACAAATCTTTTTTAAATTTACATTGTTACCTGAATTATACGAAATTAACTTAGTTTATGTTAAAGCAAATATGTAATAACTAAGTTATACTTATTTTAATAATAAAATTGTTTTAGCTTATGTTTAGCTCATATTTAAAGTGTAAAGCACCAGCAGTCCCAAGCGAACGGTCACCCTCATGCCACGACAGTCCTTGGGTCCGCATTCTAACCACAGTGCTGCTTTTCCAATGCATTCAACACACATTTCAGATTGCTCTGGCATGGGACAAAACCCTGAACCTTACCTGATGAGATTTAAAAAAGTCAGTGTTTTAACCGTTTCATCTACTGGTTGAAGTGTGAGTTGCAAATAGGCGTATTGATGTATTTGTCTATTTCAACTAGATCTCAGATACCTATCTCTTCAGAAATTGTACCCAATGTGTAAAAAAAACTTTTTGAAATTGGCGAAATTTCTAAAATACCATAAACTGGGAAAAGTAAGTGTTTAAACCGGTTTTACCTTACATACATACGAACTATGGTTAGTTGTTATATGTTTTTAAAATGATAGGAGATTTTAAAGTCATAGCAGTGGCATAATATTTCATACCCTAATAGCTCACCAGTTTTATTACTACTGTTTAAAAAGGTTTGGGTTTGTATGAAAGTTCTTTTTAAGCATGAGGGTTTGTATATGTTTGAGAGGGATTGTGGTGGAATGTAGGGTACAGTACAAACCCTTGAAAATAGGTTAGTTGTTACATTAATTTAAAGTGATAGGGGATGATTTAGTGGTATAATGTTAAATACCCTTATGGCTCACTAGATTACTTTTAATTAATACAGTTTGATTAAGATGGTTTTGTATGAATGATTTTATAATGACGGTTTTTCTGTATGTGTGAGAGAGATGGTTAGTTGTTACATGTCTGTAAAGCAAAGGGGGTATGTGACGATGGAATAATATCAAATACCTTATTGCTCACTAGTTTTATTATAACTAATATGTTTTGAATAAGTTTGGTTTTGTACGAGTGTTTTTATATGTATGAAGGTTTGTGTATATGTGGGAGTGATTGTGGTTGAATACGGCCACATGATAGCCATGAAAATTCGTCATTTATTGTTGAGAGTGTTTTTATATGTATGAAGGTTTGTGTATATGTGGGAGTGATTGTGGTTGAATACGGCCACATGATAGCCATGAAAATTCGTCATTTATTGTTGAGAGTGTTTTTATATGTATGAAGGTTTGTGTATATGTGGGAGTGATTGTGGTTGAATACAGCCACATGATAGCCACGAAAATTCGTCATTTATTACTTGTATTTAAAGTGAAGGGGTATGTGACACTGGAATAAAATCAAATCCCTTAATTGCTCACCACTTTTGTTTTAAGTAATGTGGTTTGAATAAGATTGAATTTGTACACCTTTTTTATTAGTATGAAGATTTGTGTATGTACCGTAGTGTTTGTGGTGTAATATAGAGTATACTATGTACCCATGAAAATAGGTTAGTTGTTATTGTTTTTAAAGAGATAATGGACGAAGTAGTGGCATAATATGAAAAACCACGTTTGTTTTAAGTAATGTTGTTTGAATAAGATTGAATTTGTATGACTGTTTTTATTAGTATGAAGATTTGTGTATGTGTCTGAAAGTTTGCGGTGGAATATAGAGCCCAGTGGTAGCCAAAAAAATAGGTTAGTTTTTACATGTTTTTAAAGTGATTGTGGATGAAGTGTTTGTCGTGTAATATATATTATTATACTACATGCCCACAAAAATAGGTTAGTGGTTACATGTTTTTAAAATGTGGGGGTATGTGATACTGGAATGAAATCTAATCCCCTGATTGCTTATCACTTGTATTTTAAGTAATGTTGTTTGAATAAAATTGAATTTATATGGCTGTTTTTATTAGTATGAATGTTTGTGGTGTTACACAGTATACTACATAGCTATGGAAATAGGTTAGTTGTTACATGTTTTCAAAGTGATGGGGCAAGTGAGACTGGAATGATATCAAATCCCCCCATTGGTCACCACTTTTGTTTTAAGTAATGTGGTTTGAATAAGATTGAATTTGTAAGACTGTTTGTACTGGTATGAAGATTTGTGTATGTGTCTGAGAGTTTGTGGTGGAACTCGTAGCCCAGAAAATAGGTTAGTGGTTACATGTTTTCAAAGTGGGACTCCATGTGGGAGTGATTGTGGTTGAATACGGCCACATGATAGCCATGAAAATTCGTCATTTATTGTTGAACAAGATTGAATTTTTATGGCCGTTTTTATTAGTATGAATGTTTGTGTGTATCAGAGTGTTGTGGTGTTTTACACAGTATACTACATACCTATGGAAATAGGTTAGTTTTTACATGTTTTTAAAGTGATTGTGGATGAAGTGTTTGTGGTGTAATATATATTATTATACTACATGCCCACAAAAATAGGTTAGTGGTTACATGTTTTTAAAATGAGGGGGTATGCGATACTGGTGTAACATCAAATCCGCTGATTGCTCCCCAGTTTTATTTTAACTAATACTTTTTGAATAAGTTTGGTTTTTATGAGTGTTTTTTATAAGCTTGAAGTTTTGTGTAACCGTACCTCGCCAATTAAAAAACAAAAACGATACAACGCTGCTCTAACCGCTTAAACTATCATAACTTCGATCCACTCGGACACTCACTCTTTTTTTTTAAATCTCAATTAAGACCTTAGATAAAAATAATGATTAATTGAAATAATGAATATTACCAATTATAACTAAACATATATGGATTATTTAAAATATTTAATTTAATATTATTTGAAAATAAAGGATGAAAAGTATAACATACAAAGTTACAAAAATTGGTATTTTTTTGGGTTTCATTTTCATGTAAGTGTTTTTAACAGAATGACAAAAGTTTATAGGATCTGTCACAATGACAAACATGTAGAAAATCGCTGAGACTTTGATGTTTTTGACTTTTTTATATTCCTTGCGTTAATATGAAAATAATAAAGAATCAAAATTATCAATAAAATCGGTGTGTTTTTGCTTCTTATTTTCATGTTAAAGTTTTTCATGGAATAAAAGATTTGACTTCGCTCAATGAAAAATATCTAGAAAATTATTTATGGTTTTGGGTTTTTTTTATGCCTTGTGTTAATAGGAAATTGTAGAGAAGAAAAAATATCAACAAAATTGGTAGTTTTTGGCTCTTATTTCACATAAGCGTTTTTAACAGAATGACAAGTGTTTATAGAATTCACTAATTTCGTGGTCCGCTTGACCCGCTTGATTCGAATCCTCAAAAAAATGGCAAAAAGGAGGGAAAACTCATAAGGTGGGGTTGAGATAGGAAGTTGATTTCCGAGTGGATCGAGGTCACGATAGCTCAAGTGGTAGAGCAGCGGCGTATCTAGCCGAAGATCGTGGGTTCGAATTCCGCTCGTGCCATTAACTTTTTTTCATCTCAACTAAAAACCTTAATTAATTGTAATGTTTACAGAATGTCTCACAATAAAAATGACAAGAAAAAAATTTCTCGAAGTTTTAGTTTTTGTCCTTTTTATTTATTCATGTTTAATTAAATGAAAAAAATTCCAAAGTTTGAACTTACCTCACTCAATATTACTTAAAAAAAAATTAAAAAATATATTATTTTAAAATAAATGTACACTTTTTTAACAGAATGACAAGAGTATAAATTAAAAGTTATCAGAAAAAATCTCAAATTTTATAGTTGCCTTTTTATTTGTGTATTTTTAGTTCAATGGAAAAAGATGAAAACTGCAAATTGTGAGCGACCTACGGTATATTTTTCATCGTGAGAAAATGCGAGTCTTCTTTTTCACTCATGATTTCTTTGGTTCTTAATCACAGAATAAACCGTCATAGTTAATGATCAATGCATTAATACATTGATTATATTAATTACTAATAACAAATTTATTCTTGGATTGAGTGGCAAAGTGAAATTTGCATCTCAAACCTCCATTGTAAAAAATATGTAAAGAGATCCTGTATTGTTAAAAAGCTCAATAAAATTTAATTTCAACTTGTAATATGAGCAACACTAACAGTAGTAGATGTCCAAAACCTGGTGGAATAGTACCACAGGTATGAGGCACGCGAAGAGATTCATAGGAGGACCATCCTCAAAACATACAAAAGAACCACAACCGAACCAGGATTCCGTTTGTACTCTTGACAGGGCACTGCCATTTAAGGGCACCGGATAGAGGTACAGACTAGAGGAGGAGACTGCAGAACACGTTTTATGTTTCTATGAGGATCTATGTAGGTGCAGGTTTTTGCAACTAGGACAAGAAAAACCACAATGAAAATCCTACACCAAGGAGCCGCTGGCAAAGTTGTGGAGGCTGGTTAATAATCTGAAGCTGGCCAGCGAGTTATAAATAACAGGGGAGCACAGTAGATCTATTCAGGTCGAGGTGCAGTAGGCCTTGTTGCTGCCTCTTTTATCCCTACCCTTAACAGTAGTAGGTATAACCAGACAAAAAAATGTATATAGAAAATGTGCATAAAAAAATTTATTAGTTGAACAATTAACTTAAACTGTAATTTAAAAAGAAAAGTTCAAACAAACAATTATTGAATAAGCTAGTGGGATTGATAAGTGCAAATTAACAATGCAAATGATCCAATAAAGAAATTAGATGAGGTAATTTAAAAGTAATTATTGTTAAGTCACTCTTCACTTAACTCTTCAGTTAATAATATGAATAACATTCACATAGCAATTTACAGTATTTTACAGTTAATTACTACTGTTGTAAACTTAAAAAGGAATGTTTAAAGTACATTTTTATGCAGTAAAACATTTACTCTGTCCTATAATTTTAAAAATTGTTCCAAAGAAACTAAAGTATGTATTTCCACCTAATTTGATTGAAAATGAATTTGTATTAAAAAAAAAAAAATACTAACAATATAAACCTGAATGTTGTTAACAGTAAAAAATGAAGTAGCACAAAATTTTGATTAGAAAGAAAAAATGTTAAAAATATTGTAGAAGCATAATGGCCATCACACTGAAATAATGAAAATGATTACAACAACAAATTATACAACAAAACATTCATAATTCGATTATACACCATTTTATGAGGGATTAGATGCAGAATTCAATTTCATGTTTTCCCATTCAATTCAGTCGCTTCTACTGTTTAGGAAATCTTCACTTTTTGATCGTTTAGTACTGTCAGACAGGAGAGAACCAGTAGGCTGTAATTAAAAATGGAAAATAATTAAACACATGGAAAACACATTATTAACAGAGATGTACTTTTCGTTTCAGATAGCCAGACGCATTTCCAAATTCGCTTCCTTCACTTCTGATGCTCTGAAAAAGTAAAATATTCATTGTTTTATACAAGAAAATGCATTTAATTTTTTTTTTTGAACAGGTGAGAGGAGGATGAAATCAAGAAGCCATCCAACCAGCTGGCAGAAGCAGGCCTGCCATTTAATGATTGAATTCCGGATCGTTTGATACTAGCAAGCTTTTGGTGTCCCTTCCAGACAGAATTAATCTTCCCATTTTTCCGTTCTCCTAAATATTTTCAATTTTCCTGTCAGCATTCCATATTTCTTAATCATGGAATCAATTTATTGTGAAACTCCTAATCCCACTTTTTTAAAAGACTTCTATCCAATATCCATTCTCTCTAACCTTGATAAAAACTTCTTTTAAAAATTAGTCCATTTACAAATGTTTACATAGAAAACTCAAATCCCCTTGCTCTCTTTTAATCTAGCTTCTGTCTTGGTTCGTGTTCTAAAAATCTCCACTGACATACAGACTGTTACTGACCAATTTAAAATCATCATTTTTGTCTTTGATTTTCTTTAAGTATTTGATAGTGTGTTCATTCCTTTCTCCGTTACTTCTGAGATCTCTCAAGGTTCAAACATTCCGCTTCTCTTTTATGGTCTACATTAATATTTTCCTAAATCCTTACAAATATTGCTCTCCTATCCTTTACGTAGATGACTCCCAAATTAACCTTACTTTCCCACCTCCTGCAATTGAATTCAGGAAGTCATTGAAAATGGCTTAACTTGAACATAAACAAAAGTCCCAGGTTATTATGTGGATCCAGTTCACTCCTAGTCCTTACCACCTATCATTCCAACTCCAGTTAACTTTCTTCTTCTTTTGTCCCACCGTAAAAACCTTGGGATTGTCCTTGATCAAACCTTGTCCTGGATATCTCAGTTTAGTTGCTGCTGTTTTTACACCCTCCAACAGTTCTGTCCATCCACCTTCTTTTATTTAATATGTGAAAAATTCCTAATTTACTCCCTTATTTGAGTATGCAAAATAAATCTCTGCTGAGTCCCAGGACGTGTAGGAGTAGAGGGAAATTAAGAAGCAGCCCTTGCAAGGAAAGCAGTTGCTACACACTGATAAGTCCTGAGACCTTCTGTGGCATAGGGATTCATACTATCAATGAGTACCTCAATGAGGACAAAAATAAGGAAACAGTGGATTCTACTCTTTGGACACAAACAATTCAAGAACCATCTAGCCATCTTTTGGAAGGAAAGAAGCAACAGAATGCACCAAATTAAGCAGAAAAAATTTCAAATCCTAAGAAGATTCTTAACTGTACACTTCATTATTATTTATATATTTTTTAAGGAGATTTTAAGACCTAGATTAAAGTATACAAAGCATGCTTGATAGATAAAATTTAAAGACGAACCAACTCTGATTTGGATATTATTTCAATTTCAGAATCTTTGCTGCAGTTGCCTGATTCGACATCACTTCTCTTCCCGCCATCCTCTAAATCCTGAAAAGACAATGCAAAATACAAGCTAGTTTTCAGTACTTAAATATTTTATTGAAATATAAACTTACATCTGTTTGAATTGGAAATGCTGGTGTAGGTAGTAGTTTTTTATGCACAGTCTGAATTTTTACAATTATATGTACACATTTTGACGCAATAACTAAACAATTTAAAAATTTACCTCTAAACATGCCAAACCTTGCTTTTGTAGATGTGGTGAATTTATATTGTCCCAAGTGTCGGCTGACACCCGACTATTCTGTAATATAACAACAAAATCACCTGAGTTATTTTATTAGTGTAAGTTTAAAATTGATTGACATTGCTATACGCTGAAAAAACTCATAGGCATCAATTATAAAAAAAAAAAAATACTTTCATGTTTTGTATAAAACAAGTTATTTTTTTTACAAATTCAATTACACGATTATACTGTGATTAGAGGGAATAAAAACTAGGTACCCATTCTGTTTCATAGAGCACTTCAACGTCAGAATCATCACTTAAACTTCCTTTGTAGTAATAATGTTTAAATTCGTTTTTCTCTAATTTCTGAAAAATTTGTCAGTTGTCAAAAAATTTACAATTAGTTCATACAAAAGACTTCACCTCACATGGCTGAGTTATTTCTGAGATTGAACTGTTGTAACGTTGCACCTACAACAAATCTGATTGTAGCTTATGTAGCTTAGTCGTTCCCGATCATTTTGATCTGCCTATTGTTATTCTGGTCAGGCGGTAAGTGATTTTGGATTGGAAACGACCAAGCTTTAGGATCCCAAGAAACCTCACTATTTTTATTATATTCTGCTTTAAAATTTATTGTATATTTGTCATAAAATTTTTTTAAAAAAATATAGTTTACCTCGTTGTAGTCTAATAATTTATTTATTACCCACCTGCAAAGTGATTGCGTCATGAATTTTTTCAGTTGCTGTTTGTGCTTCCACTCTGGTGTCAGCTAAACACTAAAAAAATATACCATATTAAGAGAAATATGATTTTATAGAATATAGATCCACATTTTATTCGTGGGATATGACTCGTTGACATTGGCAATCGGGGTTAGACATCAGATTGTCCGTCCTACCCACTGAAGTTACACATTATCAACATAATCATTTCAACCATAAAGGCATGCGAATTATGTAATAAATATCCATCAGGCATGTAGTTTGTTCTTTCTGATCATCTTTGCCTATTATTACTGCTTCGGTCTGTCAGAAGCAGTTGTGTGACCAAGTCTGGCAGAGCAAACCAGCGAGGAGAGGCAAACCAGGATGACTGGAAACTACCAAACTATGTCAACTCTGATCTCACAAAAACCATGACTCTTATGGCCTGAAGACGGTTGAAACAAGGAACCAAGATAATTTTTCAAAGGCTCACCTTTTCTCCTTTATTGAGGAATTGTCCAGATGTCATTTTGCCACTCGTCCAGGCCTGAGGATTGGCTCGACGAGGTCTCACTGCCTCTGAAAACAGATTCCTGGCTCCTCGCTTGATATTAGTCAATCCAATCATTGAAACTGGAGAGAAATGCGTGTCTTAGTGAACTCCTTCGCGAACAAGTAGAAATAAAACGTGGAGAAATAACGTGAAATGGAGCAAAATGTGGTGCCGCGTATGATATACAGAGAACTGACTGAAATCATAAGCCTAACTTCCTTTGGTAACTTATGGGCAAAAACAACGCCGCAGTAGGTCTAAATATAAAATTGAGATTATAACAAAATTAGAAAGCTTCTGGGTGGAAAAATAAAGAGAAGACTTAAGATATAAACGAAGAGGGATAAGGGTGAGGAAAACATTTTAATTTGGGGTTGAAACTAAAGATCAGTGGAACAAGTGCAAAATGGAATTAAATTTCTTACAGGCCTTGGGATTGTTTTAAAATTTAAAATATCTTTTTGTACATAAACAATATGCTTATAGTTGAGCAAAAAACTAATTAATAAAAAATAACACGGCGCTTATAGTGAGGTATCACATTCACTAATGTTCCTCACAGAATTAATTATTTAGAGGATAACTCAAGTACCTTCATTTTTGTAAACAGTAGGTAGACGAACAAAATAATAAATGAATTAACAAATCAATTAAGTGCTCAAAAACAGTATAGATACAATATTTAACAATCACACATACATACGCATATACTCTGGGTCAAGGTATGGTCTTAAGAAAGAAGCAAATTCAGTTGTTACTGCCAAGTTTTGACCTATTTTAAGGTCATCTGGGAAAAACAATCGTAAATATGTCTACAAAATGACATATTTATTATTGTTTTGCCCTTTTTTCTTTCTTACCTCGATCCAGTGTTTACGAGTGAAAAAGTAGTCAATATTTCTAATATAAAAATGATAAGATCTCTAATTTATTTTTAGATCATTATGTCTTCCTTTTTAAAGGGTCTTTCATTCCTTGGTGATGGTGGATTGTCTGATATGTGCTGGAGAGTTGGGTTAGCATGATCTACTAATGAGGCGTGAAGATGTGTTTAGCTTGCCTTAACGTGATCAACTTCTGGTATTTACATGTCATTATGCAGGGTAGAATTATTGACAAACCACTGGGCACATGTTACTAGCCTTTAAAATCTATTTTGGTTAGTCTGCACTCTTTTTTTTGGGGCTGTTCGTTGCTGAACACCATATTCCATAGCTGTATTAGAGCTAACTACAAGAGCCTCTTAATATGTAGTGGCAATGGTGAAGGCCACTTATGGATTTTAAGCATAAAATTTAGTTCTGGCACATTTAGTTATGTCATTGATATGTATGCGCCAGGTGAGTTTACTGTCAAGAGTAAGGCCTAGATAGCAGACAGGCTCAACATTAGGGACTGTTTTACCGTTTAGGGTTATCGTTTACAGTTGTACATCTTTTACGCGAAGACAACCAAATTCAACTTCTCAGCATTCATGATTATTCTCCACTTTTTACACCATTTGGAAATTTTTACGGTGAAGTTTTGCAAGGGTAAAGCTGGTGTGTTTCTATGTCAAACGCTTAGGACAGCAACATCGTCTGCATTTGGGATGTAACTAAACTATCTGATTTAGAAAGTCCGATGAGTACACAAGATACAATAAGGGGCCTAGGACGCTTCCTTGTGGACTCCTGATTTGATACATGATTTTTTGAGTATGCAGTACGACATTTTACAGTGAATATTCTTCTTTCTAAGTAGGATTTTAAACTCTGAAGTGTATGCCCGGGAGCATTGGCTTCATTTTGTACATAAGACCATCATGCCATACCTTATCAAAGGCCATTTCAGTGTCTAGAAAAAGCCCTCGACAGATTTGTTTATTATCAGAAACGTCAAGAATATTATCAGTGATATGGTGCAGTTGCTGTGGGCAAGAATGCTGACGTCTGAAGCCAAACTGAGTTTCTGGAATATAAGACCCAAGATCTTTCAAAATTTTTAGAGAAAATTGAGAGTAGACTTATTGGCCCTATCCTTATCCCTATTGGTCGGTAGTTCCTAGGATTATGCACTTTAGATATATTTGCAAGTATTCAAACTTTTCAACCTCAGAGATTTATTTTGACAAACAAAGATTTGACTCAGCCACTCTTCATTATTACTTGAAATGGTGGGAATGTTGATTTTGAAGATTATCACAAATTGTAAAATTCTGTGGTGTTTCAGGGACAGGTTCAGTAATTTGGTTAGCAAAATTTAAATAGTCTTACGCATGTTATAAGAAAGATCATCAAAGGAGTTTTAAGCTTGAGAAATTTCACGTTATTATTCCTCATTTGATGAGTTGGCATTAAATTCAATTATTTGATTATTTATTGAGTCAAAATCTTGCTCTAGGACATCAATCTTTTCATAGAAGGTGGTAAACTATTTGTAATTAGAATGATTTATGCTTTTGAAGGTTAGGCAGTAATTTTGAGGGCGGCTGAAAATTGTTTCCCGTTTAGTTTTTATTACTTGAAATTTGACTTTTGAACCCTCCCCCATATCAATTCAAAACTAAAGATGGTTGGGAAAAGGAGGATTAATTTGGAAGGAGAAGAATTTTATGACAAGAGCTCAAATAAATTTCGGAACAGTTATGTATATTATTCGACAGTAGTAACAATAAAACAGAACTAATAAAAATAAATGAGAAATACTTTTTAAAAGGATAGTTCCTACTCATAGTAAGTTGTTTTGCAACGATCCGGATTTTGAGCCTTTTAGCTCATCATCAGGTTGAAGGACTTCTACAACCACGTCTCTCGACATGAATTGCCAAAGTGAAACCGCTGATATTTTTTGAAATATTATTATTTTTAATATATTAATAATTAATTAATATAATAATAAATATATTATTTTTAAAAAGTATTGAACACCACACTCACTCCATCATTTATCATTTCTATAAATGAGAAAACTTCTCGAAAAACTTTATTGAAGAAATGAAAACATAAATGCAATATAATGTTTGAGAGAAAGTTAAATTAAAATTTAAACCTTTTAATTAGTGTTATGGAGAAGATTGACCAGTTTTTTCAATGTTGAAGATGATCAGGTTTATGGTCTTGAATGAAGTTACAAATTTATGCCAACAATTCGCCGAGCTTTCGCGACATATAGTCGCATCATCAGGGACTATATGTCGCGAAAGCTCGGCGAATTGTTGGCATAAATTTGTAACTTCATTCAAGACCATAAACCTGATCCTCTTCAACTTTTGATTAGAGACAAAATCTTTGCATAATGTAAATAATTGAGCGAAAGGCTCCTTTTATCATGTTAATCCTTCTTGCATAAACCGAACGTGTTCTTACTTATCTTCAGCCTTTTGCAGTACCTACGTCAAAATTTGCTTTAATAAATATATAAAAGGATGATTTGCAGGGAATCTGAAATTGAATTTTTAAATAAAAAGGCAAAGTTAGAGAAATTAAGTGGACATAATCGAAATAAACGATATCGTGGCCCGGAGAACCAACGTTACGATCTGAAGATGTTTTCAGCTGTAAAGGTGGTTGAAACGAGGAACCAAGGTAATTTTTTAAAGGCTTACCTTTCTTTTTTATTGAGGAATTGTCCAGACGTCGTTCTGCCACTCGCCCAGGCCTGAGGATTGGCTCGAAGAGGTCTCTCTACTTCTGAAAACAGATTCCTGGTCCTTGTTCGATCTTAATCGATCCAACCATTGAAAATGGAGCGAAGTGAATGTTTTAGTTAACATCGTCGTGACAAGTAGAAATAAAACTTGGAGAAATAACGAGAAATGGAGTAAAACGTTCTGCCATGGATGGAGACAGACTGACTGAAAATCAGCTAACTGGTCATGGTAACTTGCGATAAACAAGGCATCAGTTGGCCTATACAATAGTTTTTAATTTTTTCTGTTTGCCTTTATGCGATAACAAAGTAAGCGTGTTATTTTTTTATTAATTAAGGCTGAGCAATTAGGGTGTCTGATGAAATTCCCACGCTAGCAGTGCTGGGTTTAAATGCCGTCATAGTCCATGTCATTTTAATTATAATTATAAAAGGTATTACAAAGTGGTTTAACCCATGACACCCAATGGTGTGGTCCTCTTGTATCAAAGGAATTACTTAACTTTTTAATCATACCCTTATTGGATAAATATTTTTTCTGAATTATACTTGGATTTTGTTTTAACCAAAGTATGTAAAACAGGTCAAATTTTGCCAGTATTTTAAAATAATTAAATATATTTCAAAAAAGAATTAATTAAGGAATGGCTTACATCTGGATTGATAAATTTTTGTTCATCTGAGACTTTTCCATTTCCACTATAGTCTGCTATATTCTAAAAGACATAATAAATATTGAAAAAGTTAAATTATTGTGTCTTTTAGTAAATGAAGTATTTTTGTAATTAATTCACTACTTTCGTGGTCCGCTTGACCAATTAATACATGACAATTAATTAACGAAGAAGAACATTAAGAATCCAAACCGATTACACGACATTTGAAAAAAATGGCAAAAAGAGGAAAAACTCATAAGGTGGGGTTGAGATGGGGAGTTGATGTCCGAGTGGATCGAGGTCACAATAGCTCAGGTGATAGAGCAGTGGCGTATCTAGCCGAAGGTCGTGGGTTCGAATCCCTCTCGTGCCATTAACTTTTTTCATCTCAACTAAAACCCTTAATTAATTGTCATATTTTTGTAATTTTCATTCTGTTAATCAAGCTAAAATCTTAATAGTACTTTTGGAATAAACTATTCTCTCTTTTTATTGATAAAAGACATTAAATTTTAAACTAATATGAGAATATTTTTAATTAATCATTCTACGTAAATTTAATCCAATGGTAATCAAATTATTAATTCTACTGTCTTTAATAACGCTAAATGTTTTAACAAAAGTTAATTATAATACGTAGAAATTCAAAAAGGCCTAACCGATTCTGGTTCAGAGAGAACTTCAACTTCCGAGTCTTCACTTTTCTCATCCCTGTAAACATATTCTTTTTTGACATTTGTTGTTAAATCCTGTAAAACGATTTCTGTTAATTATGCATTGCAATAATCAAATGTTTGTATAAAGCTTACGGATTGTATAGAATCGACAACGTTCGTTTGAATTGGTTGTACTTTTTCTGTACTTCGGCTGATCAATTTACAATCAGATATTTCTTGTTGTCTCTAAAGCGAAGTACAATACAATACATTAACTTGTGACTATTTGTATCGACAATTATTACATAATAGAATTGACATTTCAAAATATTTATTATTTTGGGTATTAAGTTCACAAACCTACCTCACTGCTTTGTAAAATATTCGAAGTCCTTCGGGTAATTTCTGCAATAGGGTCCTAGCATTTAAAAATAAAATAATTCACTGTATAGTGTATGAATAATAATTAAACATAATATAAGTTAAAAGGGGACTGTGGTGGCTGAGTGGTTAGGGTATGCGGCTCGTACTGCCAGGCTAGCAGCATTGAAAATAATATGAAGTGGTTTGAACCAGGGTCCTACTTTTTAATCAAATGTTAAAATAGATTTTAATCATTGTAATTACAATAATTATTTCAAAGTATGAATGAGGAACAAAGGTGGCAGAGTGGTTATGATGTTCGACTCCTATGCCGTGCAAGTGGTCCTGAGTTCGAATCCTGGCGTAGCCCAAGGTTTCTTAATTGAAATTAGTATAAAAATGGTGTTACAAAGTGGTCTACCATTGAATGTATAGTTGGACGTTAAGCCCTCCTGTAAGACAGGAATTACAATTAATCTGGATCATGGTATGATCTGGCTGAAAACACCATCAATTCTTACAGCCAACCAAGCTTTTGATCTATTTTAAGGTCTTCATCAGGGCAAAAGAATCTTATGTCTACACATTGACATAATTATGTTTTTAATAGATTTCAAATTTCTTTGAAGACTTTTTTTATTTATTCATACTATACTGTGTATCCAGATTATTTATTCCTGAGTAAAAAAGTGGTCGATATGCCTAATTCTTAAGACAGGAATTATTTAAATTTTTAACCTTTTAATGAATGGGTTAAACTATATTTCAAATAAATTTATTATGTATTTCAAATTAGCATAGCCTTAATAGTTGGTGTCCGACTCGTATTGCCACACTAGAGGTTGTGGGTTCAAATACCGTGGTTTTTATAATTGAAAATAGTATGAAAAACGTATTGCGAAGGAGTCTGAACTCTCGTCCAGGACAGCCAATGTGTAGTTGGATGTTAAACCCTGCTGTAAGATAAGAACTCTACTTTTGAATCAAAGGTGAAAATAGATTTTAATTATTGTAATTACAACAGTTTGGTGGCAGAATCGTTGAGGGTGGTCTGACTTGTATTGCCATGGTACAGGTTCTAGGTTCGAATCCTGGCATAGCCTTTTGATTTTTCAATTCTAAATAATGTGAAAAACGTATCGCAAAATGGTCTGCGACACCCAACAAATAGTACGTTAAACCCTCCTGACAGTATTTACTTTTCCTTTTTTTCAAATTATAACATATATGTTCTTTATTATATGATTATAATTGTATATAATAAGGCTAACCTTTGCGCAACTATTTATACAATTTGTTTTTCAATGTTTGTCTTTCATTTTTTAAAATTTAGATATAAATCAACCTATCAAGCCTACCACACATTGTGAAACATCAGTCGGCTTAGCGATTTCAGCAGAGTAGACCTAGGCACAAAATACGGTTTGATTAATTTTGACACTTGTTTTTACCAAAATATCCCTGAGTATTTGTATCATAAAATGAATTTTAGTTCTACTATAATTTATGTTAATTGTGACAACTGACTGAATCTGAAGTATAATCGTTGTTTGTCCTCACAACATCCACTTTATCCTCGCAATCCTGCAATATGGATGAAGAAATGAACATTTTTAAATGTAAAAAATATATTATTGAATGAAATATTCTCTTTTTCAACTTACAGAATTAAAATTCATCTAGAATGACCGCTTATCTTGATTTGTGTCTCCTAAATATATTAAAATTATATGTTTAAATTTAATCAAATCTCAGATAGTATGTCAACTCAATTCATTGTCAAGAGAATGTTCAAATTTAAACTATATAAAATATGAACACTTTAAAAAAATTCTATTACTTGAATTCGTCTATTACATATTATATAACTTTCTGTGATAAATACATAAATTGCAGCAAATATTTCAATTATGTCAAAAAAAGGAAGACTTTATTGAATTGATTTCAATTTGTACTTACCAAACTTGAATAAATAGAGCCCTTGATGTTGTCAAGTAATAAATAAGGCAATCATTTTTGAAAGTTAGACATAAACTCGAACTCTTGTAAACAAGGGGAATAATCCTGGTTTTGTATAGAACAATTTTCATCCAGTCGACTGTTCAAGGATTATCAGATCTCGAATAACAATTCACGCTATATTGTTTACGTTTCAAACCTGACTCTAAACATTCCTTCCATCCTTCCTTATTCAGCTGTCTTTCATCTTACCTTTTAGGCATAAAAGAAAATTGAAAATATTATTTTTAATTAAAATTAGTATATTCACTGCTATATTAGTGAAGATAGATTAAGTAGAATAGAATATTTTTAATTTTTAGGCAAAGCTGATGAGATTCAAACCCAGAATCAATCGCTCTAACAACTCGGCCACTTTAGTCCGTATGATGATGATGAAAGGATACCAGGAAATTGAGAGACATGAACGATAGAGCCGATTTCTTCAATTTCAATCTTCTCCAATTGTTTAACTCCTTCTTGATTTAACGTTGTAAGGTTTTATCACAATTTTAATTTTATCCAAAAATTGAAAGTTGAAAATAAATCTACTAGGAATGTAGTATGGTATATATTTTCAACATTAAAATATACAGCGAAAATTTGACAAAATCAATGCTTCTTTAATTCAATTTTTCCCCACTGGGACACAATATACATAAAATATATTCCTTATATATTTAAATATATATTTATCTATGGGAATTCATTATACAACTAACAGTAACAAAAAAATTAGAAAACATCCACTTTCAAGATGCTAAATAGTTTTACTGTCTAATAAATATTTTCTAGGTTTTATTTTAATTTTACATGCAAAAGTCTGTAACAGTACTCAAAATTAGAATGACTAGAATGCACAAAACATCAGTTTCAATTGAGCATAATTAAATTAAATGACTAGTAACTCAAGATAAGAGACTGTAAAATGACATCATTACAAGTGTCTTTGACTTTTCAACGCTCTTATCCTTCCTTGACACACACTCTTTCACTCGCTTTCCCTTTCAATACCAAAATGAAAAAACATTGATTTACTTGTAGAGAAAAAGTATTGAATTTATATAATTCTAAATATAATATTAATTAAACTAATTATTTCATAACTTATTAGAACATTTAATGTTCTGGAATGTACCTTTGTTATCACATTATAATGTCTTTAAAACATTTATTTTGCTCTTGTGGAACACATACATAGATTACATTGTTTATTTCACTTGAATTAGTGTCCACTCGTTTCAGAAAACCAGCTAGTATTAATTATAATCTAACGCTAAATAGCCAAAGACATACTATACAAATTTTGACGAAAACAAAAAAAAACCTTTGACAATGAGGATTAAAAATATCGAAGCATTTAGTAGAAAGATGATTTTTGAAAACTGGTGGCAAAATAATAATTCGTTTTTTAAATATCCTTCAACAAAATACTTCAATTAATTTTTTTTTTGCTTCAAAAATCACAAGCAAGTTTTTTTAAGCACTCAGTAATCCCCCTCTAGGTGTATACAAAATCGGGTAATTTCTACAAAAATAAATCTTCATTAGTGCAATTATTAAATTATATACAATATGTTTACCTTTCATTGCCTTTGAATGCACAACAAAGAAAATTAAAAATTTTCAATAAATTATACTTAACGTTTACAAAACACAATGTAATACATGTAATGTACACAATAAGATTTTTTATATCACAAACCAACATTTTGATTAACATTAGACCTAAAAGTGGCATACACAGAGCAAGTGCTTACAACACTGTACTAATTTATTAACATTTATTATAAATTTGCTTTATAAATCTAGACATAAGGGTAATATTGCATTACTTGATTCACTGGGATCTTATCTACGGTAAAAAAAACAACCTTTCAGTACTTAATTTGGGACCAATGTTCAAATAGTGACTGTAATGTGTAATGAATAAACTGAAAAAACGTGCAGGTAAAAATAAGAAAACTAAACAATAACAACCACAAAAACAAACATTTCAATAAATACCCGTATTCGAAATTAACCGCTAAAATAAAATGCTCGATGAAACCCAACCTTTTTCAAAACTGTATAAGTTTTGAAGTTAATAAATTGGGATTTAAACATTTATAATCAGTTCAAAGGTTGTCATGGTGTCTATTACACACAAAGATATAATGTAGATAACTACAATGCATGAACAAATAATGTTACATTTTTTTTTTTAAAGCTATAAATATTAAAACACCAGCACGAATATTTATATTTTTAAGTCAAATACAGATTTCTAATTAATACTGATGGGACAAGGCGGAGTCCAGACCACCTGACAGTAAAAAAGAAAGTGTGTATTGTTTATCACATGATTGATGGAATTATTTCCTGCCATTTAGATCTCTGTTTAGAAAAGAATATTTGTTAGATGTAGCACGTCTTTTTTAATTTGGGGAAATGTGGCAGTAAAAGTGTAACATCGAAATGAAACTTTTTTTTCCCCTACAAAAGTGATGTTTCTTGAACTCTCATGGAGTTGCATAGGTTACTTAGTCTCATGATTTTTTTTTTTTTAGAGAATCCGTGTACTTTTTTGATGGAACTCCATCATCAAAGGTTTAGTTCAAACTAATTTTAACTTTTATTTGGGTAGCGTTTTGCTTAACATTGTAAGAATTTTCAGCCTTATCCTAATATTATAATTTACATGTAATAAAAAAAAGCTAAGGTTGGATAAGTTAGGAATAGTTGCTAAAATAAGTTAAAAAAAGCTGGAAGGAATATCAAAGATATGCTGGAAATAAGGCTGTAGATCTGAAGCGTGGCCATCCAGTACATAGCAAAGAGACGTTTCCCACAACCTGGAAGTCATAGGAACGTGATAGACAAATAGTCTATTACTAAATAAAGAGAGTTGAGGAGTTATTTGGTCTCAGACAGAGTTTATCCATCTGTGGGACATTATAAATTTTTGGGGCCACGACAGCCTGGTGGCGTACACTTTTCGCCAGATGTCTATCGACACAGAAACTTCTGACAATTACCAATTACTGTAAAGCCAACCTTTGCAGGAAGTTGACCATTTGGCCCAGCAGTTTTTGCTTTTTTCCTCCCCTACTCTGGTTGGGAAACCGGTATAAAATAGGATAATTTGGAAAGCAACGTCGGTCAACTTGAAGACATCCCAGTCAAGTCTGGGACTCAGTCAGCAAGGACCTAACCACTGTGACAAGTCGAATAGAGTCGACAGTCAAGGACCCAGGAAGCTGCAGGAAGAACCTAGAAGACACTGGATGGCATGGAAGCTGGTACTGGCAAGTTTGGGCTAAGCCCTCTTGTGAATAAGCTCATCCCAGAGTTAGAGTTGTGCCATACTTTCCTTGACTGTCTCTCTCTGGTTTATTGCATTTTTGGAACCTAACCTTCCACTACCTAAAAAGTAGTGCGTATGCTGAATGTATTCTCTTATCACTTTGAACACACACCTAATGTTTTTTTTTGTTATATGTAAATTATAATATTAGGATAAGGATGAAGATGCTTACCATGTAAGCAAAAATCTTCAGTGATATTCAACCTTTAGTTTCTTAGTAAATAAATGCTGAGAATTTTTAGTTTTTCTATTTCACCAATTGTAATATTTATTCTTATATTGTAAACCATTGGGAAAGAAAAATGAATAAATAGTAAATATGACGACTGAGGAGGTGAGACTATGCCATTAGACAAGAGGGAAAACAATTTTGAATGTAAATATTTTAACAACTATTATAAAAGTAATACTCGATAATATTGTTAAAAAATGATTATGATATAAAATATATTGAAATTTGGTTGTTATCGATCATTTTGGTCTGTCTATCTTCGCTGGGTTGGTCTGTCATCTTGCATTTAAGCATTTCACCATATTTGGTGCTGGATCAGTCAAGGCAGAAAAATGGAAATGCCAAGTCTGACAGACCAAAATGCCTGGTAATAACCAATTTTCATGTTTATCACCCTACAGACAACATGGAGAAATCTCACAATATAAAATATATATACACAAACATTTGATTTTTCTCGATTATTTTACACTTTACAGAACCTCTACCTGCCCTAACCAAATAACGGCCGCACATTCCCATAATATTAATTTATCAACTCAAAATAATTGTTTTAATTTAGTGTTTCGGTAACATTTGAACTGTTCGGTAACATAAAGAATACATATATATCTTGTCATAGGCTTTCAAAAAAAAAAATGTCAATACAAAAATGTGTCCTGAATAACTAAAAATAAGTCATTAAGCGTTTCTGTGATCTGTCTCCGAGGAAAGGCGATTTAGATGAAGTAAATGGGACTCGGTTTGAATAACGGTCCTAAATGTGGCAGTTAGGATGTTCAGGCAAGCCAGGGTTTTTCAAAAGACTATCTAATACAAAATGTTGCTAAAGCGGACGACATCTTAACATTCTGAATGTGCAGATTTTCAACATTTGATTTGATAAATATTAAAATTGACACGATTTAACAGACAGTTACATATTAATCAAGTAATTATATAAAATTGAACCACATAATCAAGTGGTAACTACGGTTCAGTTTAGATAAAATGGGTTTTATAGTTAAAAACTGTGTGTACAAGTGTAATCTGAATGGCTTAAAAGCAGAAATTAATTTTCTAGAATTTTCTACAGAAGAATGTTTAAATTGAATGTACTTTACTTGCCGATTTTTCATTACTTTAAGCAATTTTTAATTTCAAGGAAGAAAATTTTGTTTTTAAATAATGATTAAGGAGTATCAGAGAAGTAATACTATATACAGGGATTTATTTCTTCATAATTTTAAACATTTAATAGAAATTTTATTTATTTAAAAAACTACGATATCTCAAATGTCAATAGTGCACATTCTTTCTATTCCCCAATGAATAAAAACACCAATTAGGCCTTACATTAACATTATTACACATTATTTTAAACATGTCAGGTATTTCTCGGCAAAAAAAATAGCAGGAAATTCTTTAATAATTTAGTTTACATGTAGATGTTACTTGTGGAACATATTATGTATTATTACCATGATTTCCGCTGAAAGAACAATAATAGTTTATTGCGACTGTGTTCTATTTGGTTTTTGGTCTGACAGGATAGAGCTGATTAGTCAAAAAGCACAAAGCCGAAACTGCCGAAATATCAGATTAGCTTTCGTTTGATCCTGATAAGTCCCTTCAATACAAGCATCTAAATAATGACACAAGGGCCAAAAGGTATGACTGCAAACTCGTGCTAGCTGAGAACTAAATAAAAACATTTACTCCAGGCTTGAGGTTTAAGTCATCATTACCTCAACTGCCCTCCCATCTTCGTCTTCTTTAACAGGGAAACTAAGTCATCATACTGACGGACTCGAACAAATTGAAATAGTATTCAAGTACGACATAGTTGTTAAGGCTGTAGGAGAAGACTTGAAGGAGGTTGCGGTGATTGAAGGTGAGGTACATTTGTCAGTCGTATGAATTGGCCTGGCCTCACTTGAGCTTTTGTGCCTGAAATGTAACCAAGGAATACATAAAGTATGATTTAAAAAAAAAGTTATTAGTCAACCTAAAGGTTGCTTAGCCTTGTTAGACTTACTAATTTATTAATTTAAAAGAATATTAATGATTGAAATGTCCCACTATCAAGCAAAATAGCTATAAAAAAAAAAAATTATTCGCTCAATGAACTGTGTAAAAACACATGGATGTTTAGGTTTTAAAAAGAAATTACCAGGTAACCAGCAAGTTCGTGTGGTTTATCACTTTTATTGTTTTAATACCATTGATCAATATTTCTATTTACATAGGTGGGTAAGGTGTTTACATCATATAATACGAAGAAGATAAGGAGCATCATTTCATAAAGAAAAAAGTCTTTTATTGTTTTTTCTCATGGTTTGAAAACTCTTAATTTTCATAAATGCTTATTATAATAATTTAAGCTCGGTACTAGGGTGGCTGAGGCAACTAGTAAAATTTGCAGTTCAATGATGAAACACATGAGCTCACTGCCCAAAAGTGGTTCAAGTTTGTTTCTGGGAATGAGGGGATTGAAGATAAACCACAGTCTGGTAGACCTTATGTCTTCAATGATGACATATTGCGGGAAGTTATGTAAGTTGACTGTAGTCAAACAGTAGCTTGCCAGTGTTCAACGAAAGCAGCAACCAAAAAACCAATTTATTTGTTGTCAAAAAATGGATCAAGTACAGTAACATCAGGTTGTACCATTGGCTACCACCAAATGGGCCTGCCCCATTGACGCGTAAACCAATTATTCATCAGCAAAAGGTGATGCTTTGTGTTTGCTGGAGTACAACAGGACTTGTGCACTATGAACTTCTGCCACATGAGCCATCACCGCAGAAATCTACTCAAACCAACTGCAACGGGGTATTCCTTCCCCTGGCTCAGAAACACCCTGCTCTCGTGAACATAAAAGTTGTAATTTTCACCAAGACAACGCAAGATATAACACAGTCAGAGCGACAAAGGAGGTGGTAATGAAGCTTGGTTGAGAAGTCCTACCACACCCTCTGTACTCTCCAGACTTGGTCCCATCTGACTTTCATCTATTCTTAGCAATGGACAACCATATGCCCAATCATTCAATAATTACCAACAGGAAAATGAGCTGAATTTATTTTTTTAAGTCCTGGGACCCAAACTTTAATAAAAAGGGCATAACAAGGCTAGTAACTCTTTGAAATAAGGTTATAGACGCTGATGAAGAGTATTTCCCAATTATTAGACCCTTTGAAACCACACCAACTTTTCTGGTTACCTGGTAGTTAAACCTAAAACATTAATTTATTTATATTAGTCAACACTACTACAATTTTTATGATTATCATATTTGAAACAAAGACGGGCCTTGACTGTAAAATTGATCTGATTTTAATGGCCAGCATCCTACAAAAAACCTTTTAACTGAGTCATTACACTTGACATACTAGAAAATATGAGGAAATGGTGAAATATTTTATTGAATGGTGGTTTAAAGCCTAGTAGTCCTACAAAATGAAAATTGTATAGATTGTGGTGCTATAATTATTTTCTTGTCAATTTAAATTGTTTTTAGGACAACTTTCGAGCGGTCGTGCAGTTTTTTCCCTTACACCTAGCAGAGTTCGTAAAACTAAACTCACAGCAATGGGGTGACAGGTGGCCATCCATGGAGTGTAAGTGTGCAATCATCCTCAAAGAGAAAAAAAAAACTATCCTCAGGGTACAAAACTACGCCTGTGCAAATTGTCATGTAAATTTTCTTCACCGTTTATTTGAATCCTTTCCGTCAATTATGCATATTTATGCCTTCTACTTTTTTTGTACTTCTTAATTTATCCATTTAACGTAATTTACTAATATGATAATTTTCTTTAGTAAGGAAAGTTTTTTGCTCACGTAGGAAATCCCGCCTATCAGACTGTGTAAGTGTTTCAGAATTGTTGAACTTAGCAGTACAGGGAGTGGAGATTTGTGTGCTGCCATAAGCTACTGAAAGTTTTTATTCAGATGTCTCAAGTTTGATTTGAATTCACATTAAGAAAGCAGAGAAACAAACACGTTGCAATTCGTGACTAATTTGTAAATAATTTTCTTAAGGACTACGGAGGTAAGTTGGATATATGAAGATCCATTATTTCAATGAGAATATTCATGGATTATACCACACGTATATACCAATAAGCCTGCTAAATATGGTATTGATAACTTTGCAGTGTGCGTTACAGAGACCTTCTACACTATCAAAATGGAAAAATACATAGGAACTCGACTTTCTGCATTTGTCTGTTTATTACATTTTTTTCTTCTTCTTGGAAAAAAAAAAAAAAAATAAAACTTAAATAGTGGCGGGACAAAACGAGACAAGAAGTGAGAGAAGCAGGAAGCAATTCGCGGCCGGAAGATCCTGACCCGGAGGGCACTGGGTCCGAGGCTAGTGGGCTCCAAGTTCGAGATAGACGTTCTGAGTAAGATGTGGTCTCAGCGAGAAAAGAATATATTTTTAAAAAAGTGTGTGTGTGTGTGGCTTGTGATCCCAGTCGTGCTGATCTACGGGTGCGCAGAGTTCCTACATTTCCAATTTCTTTACCAGGCCTGATAATTCGGGACTAGAGACATTAGTTGTAAGTTTCGGCCTTTTGTTAGTTTTTAATTTAAAAAGAATTTGTCAATGTAATTATAAATAGAATAGTTGTTATTAGTATTTATTTTTTTAAAATCATAGTTTAAACCCTATGTAAGCTAAATACCCTAAGATATCAACTTGTGTTAAAGAATTAACTCCGATAAAAGAAGGAAGAACTTCATTATTTAGCTCCCATCATAACCCTGGGTGGAAGCACCACTTCATAAGAAAGAAGAGAAGCAAGAAGCGCTACATCAGCCGTCTGGGGTCTAACACGGGAACCGTATCTGTCCTTCCTTTTTCGCTCTCTTTTCTTTTCCATTGTTCTACTCTTCTTTTCCTTTTTTTCCTGGTTTTGGTATTTATCCTTCTCCAAAAATACCGTGGTGCTCAACATAACATCTGTAAATAAACTTTCACCCCATCACCGACAATCACTTGTCTCTCCCTTCAACACGTCCCCCCTTCTCCACTGTGCTACCGCCATCGTACATGCAGCCACAGTAAGGAAGCTGTAACAATTTTGGCCCCATAATATGTTCTGGCTTCAAATTTACCTTTTGAAGTTGTTGTGGCCAACATATTAAAGTAATTATTCAGATACCGTGGGTTTAGAGTTCTTTGGTTTTTATAGGTTCAGAGGCTAGTAACGGTCTCTGAGCAACTTTCAAAGTGTCAAGACCGCATTCTCTGTGCAGTTTGGTCCTCCGGGCCAGATTCAACATCTAGTTATGAAGTAAATATCTATTTAGTTAATTGTCTGTGCAAATTGTTCATTAATATTTGTCTATCTGTTGAATTTCTTATTTGTTTTGTTCACTTTTAACTGTCCTTACAAATTTGTGGTTACCTTTTAAGTCATCTAAATCAAGTATTAGTTAAAATGGAATCTAAACCTGAAAATGTGGACATCGTGTTAGCGCTGGGAGAAGAAGAACAAAACGTAAGTCAAGGCCTGAAGGAAATTAGGGATCTGGGAGAAATTCTGACTACGTTACACAAGGACCAAGCACAGCTCAACAGTTTTAAGGTTCAGATTGCCCTATGGTATGTGGGAGAAGTTTTGCACGGTATTCCATAATACAAAGGAATATGCCAAATTGATTAATGTGGATACCCCCACATTAGATACACTAAGGCAAATGATAAAAGCCTACTGGTTCGAAGCTTTGCCCTTTCAAGAGTCATTATTTCCAAAGGTCACGCCGAATACCAGTTCTACATACAATGACGGACCACTTCATGCCAGTTCTGGGTTGCAAGATGACGGATCGGATCGATCGATAAAATTGCCAGCAATCCAGTTACCCACTTTCAACAGAGACTTGGCTACTTGGCCAACCTTCAGAGATACGTTAACGATTCGCAAGAATAATCTTCTAAGTGTCATACTAAAATTACATTACTTTTGGATGCCACTGCAAGGTCCAGCAATTCAGGCAATATTCTCCATTCCCATCAGTTCAGAAAACTACCAACAAGTTGGAATTGTCTTCAAAAATGGTTTGATAACAAACGCATCAAGGCAACACGATACTTGGATAGGATATTGTCATTTAAGCCTTTACAAAGGGCATCATTGACTTCCATTCAGCAACTCACGGAAGTTATGTTCGAGAATGTTAACTCTCTGAGACATTTACATCTTGAAGACAAAGCAGGGTTTATATTGTTAGCAGTCATAATGCGACTGTTGGATCCTAAAACTAGAGAATCGTTTGACAATTTAAAAACAGAAGTTAATCGATTACCAAAGTTGGTAGATTTTATTCACCAACATTTGTCTTCAAACAGAACCCTGCACAATGATCACACCGCAAGGAAACTCAATGAAAACAAAACCCGAGACCAAACGAATTCTTTATGCTCAAGAGCAGCAAAAATCTCTGAAATATGCCCTGTTTGCAACCAACATCATCATCTGATGTATAAATGCCAACAATTCCAATCTATGGAAGTCGCTCAAAGAATTAACCTAACTAAAGAATTATGTATCTATAAACTGCCTTTTATTGACACATTTTTCGAGAGCATGTAAATCAAAAACGTCTTGTCGTCACTATACTGTGGAGTGCAGTATATGTTTATAACGGAAGAGTTGGCAAGGAAATTGCGCTCACTTTATCATTAAATCCGCATCAACTCTGTGGTTTTGGGGAGGTCCCAATCAACAATTGCAATTATCAGACTAGATGCATTCTTGCACCGCACTCCTCTCCAGAACCCGAGCTGACTACCGACGCTATTGTCATCCCCCAGATAAGTTCTGCCATGCCCTCAAGCCCTCTTCCAAATTAAATTAATGAATATTTCGATAAACTAAATTTGGCTGAACCATCTTTCTGTACGCCTGGTGGCATTTACTACCTCTTGGGTGCTGACCTCTTCGGTGAAATCATTTTGTGTTGTTAAGCCATCAACCCCGAAGAACTACCCCCAAGCGCTAGATACCATCTTCGGCTGGTAGTGATGGGCCCTCTTCAACACAAAATAAGATCAACTGCGATCGTGTTATTAGCAACACACCCCGCGAAGATGATTTGAGAGAAGTGATGTGAGAGGTTCTGGAGCGTAGAAGAAGTAGCTCATCAGAAACACGTAGATCCACTGGAAACAGATTGTGAAGAACACTGCCTGCCTTTATTAGAAATCCCAACCCCTTTGTCAACTCAAAGCTTGAAGGGGTTGAAGCAATTCGATTAAGGGTTGGAGGCCAAACTCAATCAACAAATTACCCTGAAGAAAGAATATTCTCAAATTGTGAAGGAATATTTGTAATTGGGATACATAAGCCACACTTCAAAACCAAGGTGATATTACCTTCCTCATTGTGGCCATAAGATAGCACCACGACCAAATTGTGCAACTGTAGAGTCAGTATTGATCGGATCAAAGGCCGTCTAACTTTGAAGGAACTTGATTGGGCAACAGGAGAAATAAAAAAGCGCATCCAGCACCTTTACTTTCCGGAAGGAGATAAATGCCAACAGAACATAATGAATTTAGCGCCCTTCAAAGATGAGTGGGGTGTCCTTAGGGTGAGGCGATCGGCTAGAACATGCACTGTCATATAATGCAGCAGAGTAAATGGTCCCGCCAAGAAGCTAACGTTAAGGAAGGAATGTTAGTTCTTCTCTGAGAAAACAATGTGCACCCATTGGACAAATACAACAATGTATACCAGGAAACGATAGTCAAGTCTGTGTGGTCAAGGTTGAACCACAGAAGGTAAATTTGTTCATACAGTGGTTAAATGACTATGAAATTTAATAGTTAAATTTGGTAGGCGGTATGCTGTGGCCAACAATATTAAAGTAATTATTCAGATAGCATGGGTTTAGGGTTCTTTGGTTTTTATAGGTACAGAGGCTAGTAACAGTCTTTGAGCAACAAAGTGTCAAGACTGCGTTCTCTGTGCAAATGCATGAACAAAAACCCCTTGTGCAACCCGGTGTTCAGTTTGGATAACCAGTAAATTACCAAACCCGTCGTGTCGTCTGCCTTAGGTGAAATCCACCATCGTGAAGACACTTTATCTAACTGTCGCATGAATGAGAAGGGGGCTACATATCCTATCTGCTGACGTCGCCTAGACATCAGTCAACAATCTCGAGCTGATACGCTAAGCTCAAGATTGCTGTTCTCATTATTGTTGTTGCCTGCCTGCAGCACCTATGGATTTGATAATTAAGTTCTCCGTCAAGAAGTCAACTTAAATATTTTGGAACTTATGTTTTTTGATTATTATAAGATAATAAATTCTCATGCAAATCAGATTTAATTTTAAAGAAAATTGTTAAATTAGATTAAAGTGCCGACATCTATTACTATAATTTGTAAAGACATAATAAATGTTGAATCCGGAATTTTTTGTTCTTGATTAGAAATAGATTGAACATTCTAACAGGAATCTAACAACGGACAGTTGGTATACATCCCAAAAAAATATTGTTTATATTTTTTAAGTGATTATTTACTTTTAAGCAAAATGAGGTTGAGACGAAAAACAGTGTCATGAGTGGGACTTGAATACATGACGTCGCAAGTCCCAAAATACTAACTCATCATCTCAACCTACAACTATTTCAATTTCTCTCGGCAATTCGGATTCTCAGCGACATACAAATTAGCAACAGGGAGAAGTTATTGATGTATGTGTCCATCAGTAATTACATTTATATACTTTTTGTGGGTCATCTTAACCAAAGTATTTTTAATTAATTATTTTTATGCACAATGAAATTGAGATGAAAAATTATTGTCACGAGCAGGACTAAATAGTTTTAGGTTGAGATGATGAGTTGAGTTGATGTCTCGGGGTCCAAACTCAATAGCTCAAGTGGTACAGCATTGAGGTACTAATCTGGATGTGATGGGTTTGAGCCCCGTGATGATACTAATTTTTCATCTTAACCTCACTTTTCATAAAAATAACCAATTACTTAAAAATAAAAATACTTTGCTTAATATGCCCAACTAAATTATGTTATAAGTTTTTTTGTAGAAATATTTATATATTATTTTGTAGAAAGAAATATTGTTTTAAAATAATTTTTCAAATTTACATCAGTTTTTCCTAATTTTGTGACAAAATTAGTTATTTGTAAATAAAAATATAATTTTATTTGTACCATTTCTTTCCTATATATTTTGTTAATAATAAACCCACCGACATATAAATAATTTAAAAAAGAATGGGCTAGGGTAATTTTGTAACATGACCGCTCGAAGGTTAAAAGAAAAGGCCTTATATTATATTTATATTGTAAGTGCATTTTTATTTTTTGTTATACCCACAAAATCTCCATCAGGCTCGACATTCAAACTGCACTTACTACTTCTAAATTACTTTATAGGATGAACGGTTCGAGATAGTCTTTGTTAAAGGTTTCTCTTCAAAATGATTTAATTTGAAATGCTTGTTTGAATGATTTATAATGAAGAACAAAATTCCAAATTTGGCCTAAATGTAATATAAAAAATTTCATGCACAAACTGACTGTGGTGGTATGGGCAAGTGAATATTTACGACATTGGTCCCCCATTAATTTGATATTGTAATTAAGTCATCCATAAAATTTTGTAAATCAGTAAAAAGTTATTTATAATTTCATTTAAAAAAGTGTGTTTTATCTTGGAAAATGCCATGTAAATTTCTTCAATCCTAACACAAATTAGTACGGGTGTTAAATGCTAAAGTACAACTTTATTACCAAAGGTTTAATGTACTTATTTAGGAATGTTACAAAATTTTAACAAGTTACGATTACGTTAAAAAAAAGAAGAAATTGTATTTCCCACAAGACCAAACAAAAATAAATGAAATATTAATAATAAATATCACAAAACTTATGCTTCTTAAAAGTTAAAAAATGCAAGGAAACTAATTGTTTAAGGAAGATGTATATACTCACGGGTGATGCTCTTGTAGATGAGTTGTCAGGCCAGCCTGGTCATCAGCAGTGAATGAACATTTTGAACAGCTCCGTTTATTATGTACCTTGTACATGTGGGTAGCAAGCCTTTCAGATCTGGCTGCTTTGTATTCACACAATTTGCAAATGTAAGGTTTAAGATGAGTGTTCAAATGCCTTTTGAGACACCAGTTGTCAACTCCAGACCACGAACAATAGCAGCATGTGTATCGTTTTTCTCCAGGTTTTCGCTTCGGTAGTTTTTCTTTGCGAGGTCTTGGCTCTTGTTGAATGATTTGCGTCTGCTCCTCTACTTGAAGTTGTACTTGTGTTTGCTGTTGTTCTGAGTGGGCCTCTTGTTGCAGCTGCTGTATCTGTTCCGTGCATTGCAATTCTTGAGCTTGCTGTATATCTTCTGGGTGCTGTAACTGGGACTGGCCTTGTTGCGGCGATTCAGTTTCAAATGCAATAACCTCTTGTTTAATAGGAATAATAGGTTCAACGGCCTTCGGCTGGGCTTCAAAAAACGTTTGTAAATTATCTTTATTCACTTCCCTCTTAATACGATTTATATCATATGGAACATCACGATGCATTCTCACAAAATGTTTTTTCACATGGTCTGCACGATTAAAATGTTTTAAGCAAATGTAGCAATGGAATGGTTTATCGTCTCTGTGGATGTTTTCATGTCGAGTGTACAAGTCTCTTCTATCGGTCGCATATGGGCAGTACCTACAATTATATCTCTTGTTCACGCCTGGCTGATTTGCGTCTTCTTGTGGGCTGTTCATCGATGACTCCAAATCCATCGCTTCTTGAGGCTGGAACTCGTGATCATCATCATCTCCTTCCTCTTCGTTATTTACTGACGACGTTCTCGCTTCGAGTTCAACTTTGTTTTTAAGTCTTTGAAGAAATTTAGTCACTTCTTCTAATACTGGATTCTCTTTCCAACATGTGGCCAACGGATCGAGATTCTGATCGGGAATGATGTTATGTTGTCTTGCCAAGTGCATTCTCACACATCTTGCCCAAGCACTGGCATAAGGGCACTGCGGGCATTGAAAAACACGCAAATTTGCGTGTGTCCCTAGCCAATGCTCGGCTATCCGAGATAGGTAACCAACACATTCGCACTCATTGCATCTGAATAATTGTTGCAAATTGTTGTAGCTTGCGATTTTCGATTGGGTCCAAGGTATAACCTCTTCACTCGACACCCAATTGTCTTCTTCGATAGTCCCCGTGAAGCTGGTGGAAGTAGACTGAATTGTAGCCAATGTTGAAAGGTTTTCGTATTCTGCCATCATTCCATCTGTTTCTTCCTCACCATATAATTTTTGGGAGATCTCTTTAAACATATCTTCATAGCATTCCATCACAGTTGGTTTTGGGCAGACTTAAAACAGGCCCAAGTTTATTATCCATTTACTGGAAACATCTATGTCCTGAAACAAAAAACAGAACTGTCGAGATTATGCTCTATACAAAATTATCAAAACCTAACTACAAATGCATTTGTTTAACTTTTATTATTCTCAACCAAAAGAGGACTTTACATCCTGCCGTTACAACACGATTTTGGTATCTTGGATCAGAAAATCAGAAGAAAATGAGGACAACTGGGATTCCAACACATGATCAATTGGCAGATGCATTGAGGCAAAAAAAAAGAAAAGAAAAGAAAAAAAAGTGCAACATGAATTTGTATTCTGCTGTTTTTTATGATTGTGACAGGATGGGGGATGCAGTAAATCTGGGAAATGCTCTTTGATCATCATTTAATTATTGTGGATGGTAATGAAGAAAAGGGAAATATAAAAATAAATCAAATTTTATTTTTTAATAATTTAAATTTAATTTGGTGGTAAAAATATTTTAAATCTAGAAAGTTGGTCCCTTTTTTTAACTAAACCCACCATTTATTTCTATGCCATCTAATTTAATTGCTAATGGCCTGAAATGCATTAGCGATTAAAATGTATGGCATAAAAATTGTGGGTTTGGGAGTGTGTTTAGTAAAAAAAAAAAAAAAAAATTAAGACATCATTAAGCAAATTAAATGCAATAACAATTTCATTTAAACAAAGCAAAAGTACACACAGCTGTAAAATTAAAATCTATATCAGTCGCTTTGGAAAATTGTCGAGACGTGAAGTTTTACTCAGCCAAAAGAAACTGCTATCTCAAGCATGGAAAATAATTTCCTGTTCACTTGTTTACAGTAACTGCAAATTTTGTTCATATCCTAGCGAAACATTGCCAAGGGAGACGATTTTATCATGTGCCTGAATTATAAAGTATAATAGAAGAGACTGATTTTTATTTAAATCAAATGAAAATCTTTTATTGGTAATTTTATGTCATGAATCAGTCACAATTACTAATAATTTGTACTTAAATAAATATATGTTTAATGAACAAATAAATTTTTTTTCACCATCTAACCGAAGAGAAGATTTTTAGCATTTTGTGGCTGTGCCCATTTTAAAATAATCAAATCAAAGATTCACAGAATTTAATTACCAGTAATTTGTATAAATTATTATAAATCTATTTTATGTAATTACAATTAGGATTATCAGCTGATACTACAAGTTTGAGTAAATTTTATTTTTGTTTTGCCTTCACAATACCCTTAATTTTGCCATAACATAGACTTAAGACAACCACTCAGACAGGTTGTCCATCAGTAATTTTAATATTAATTTGTTATAATGAAAAAATAAAGACTGATTATTATTATAAATAAATAAACAAATAATGTGAATGGTAAAGTTTGCTTATTGCCTCGGATTACCAGGCTAAACAGCATCTTTGGCAGAAAAATCACTGAAATTTATGATTTATTAACTGCACATAATAATAACGCAACTTTTTAAGGATGTATAAAAATAAAGATGTGATGGAAAATGCAATCAAGTGGTAGGAAGTAGGCTAGTTGAACTTTTTACAACTATATTTTTTTAAACAATTTATTGGATACATTTTTGAAACTGCGCCTGCCTTTTCCCAGCTAATTTTCATGCGGAGTGCTATTTGAAATGGGAGTTTTTTTATTTGAAAAGACATTTCCAAAAACAATCTCTACAAGAAAATTTGCCGAGGATGAGACAGGTGCGGTTTAGAAAACGTTTCAAATAGATTGTTTAGGAACATATAGTTGTAAAATGTTCAACATGCATACTTCCCACCACATACTGAATCAAAAACTCAAACAAGCAGAAATAAACCTACAAATAAAGAAAATATGGTGAATTTTATCATAAAAATGAAATGGCCAGACTTATTGCTGATTATAAAAACAAAATTAAGACAGTTAGAACCATGTATAAGAGGTAACCAATATAAGGTCCCCTCCTGCATTCGAACCCAACATACAAATGGGCTTTTTTTCCAAAAACCGGCACCCCGAGGGTTCATATATCCTCGCAGTTGAAATACTCTCGTTAAAAAATAAATTGTGAGAAGGCACATGTATCTAACAGGCGTTAACTTACAAAAAGCATAGAAGGTCTAAATAATCTGCTCCATGCTTGAAATTAATCTAAAATAAAAATGTGCCAATATGAAATTAAAAATCAAAGTTTCTAGGTAAGATGGACAGAAATTGACGACAAGAAAATAATCAACTTAAAATAGTAATTTTTTTTTTTTGACAACTTGTTTCTTAAACATGCTATTTGACTTGATTTAAAATAGATTTTTTTTTAAATAGTGTTTAATTGTTTTATTACAAAAGAACACTAAATTTAGGTCTCTTTGATATGAAGGGCTAGGAATTGGGTTGTGTTTGTCCCAAAGGATAAGCACCATCCTTTATACTAACAGGCATGCACTTACAAAAAACAAATTCTAAGCAATCCGGACCATGCTTGAAATTAATCTAATATAAAAATGTGCCAATATGAAATTAAAAATCAAAATTTCAAAGATAAATTTTTTGTTTACTTGTTTTTTAAACGTGTATTTGACTTGATTTAACATTTTTTTAAATTAATTGTTGCATTACAAAAGAACTTTAAATTTAAGTCTCTTGGATGTGAAGGGCAAGGAATTGGGTCATGTTTGTCCATAAGGACTTTTCCTTTGTTCTAAAGGCATGCACTTACAAAAATCCTGTAAGTTCTAAGCAATCCGGGGGATCACGCTTCAAAATAATCTAACGTATGTATAACCGAGCATAAAAAATGTGTGGTTCAGAATGGCCTGCGATATAATACTATGTAAGCCAAAAGTATCTAACAGTGATTGACTGTGGTCCAAGTCGGTTTGCAATAGATCATCATGTTCTGAACTAAAGTCGAGTATGTGGCTCCCAGCCCAGAAAATTATTCTATTTTCTGGCGGAATGCACTATCCTTGGGGAGGTACGGTTTTAATATTTAGGGTTTTTTCGACTAACAAGGGTACAACTACTCGAGTTTCTATTATGGGAAAACATTAGGCCCTTAAAATATGCCCACTGGTTAAAGAATTTAATTTTTGGGAGAAAAATCTTAGTGACATTTCATTCCGTCAATCTAGCATTACCTATTTTATATTAATTATTATTTTTTCATTTTTTTTAAACAACCATCAGACTGAATAAGATCTATGCTGTAAAACACTTAGTTATTTTTTTGGTTCTATCATTTGTACCTTACTTGAAAAAATAATATGTATTCTATTCTATCTTATTTATATGAATAATTGAGTGATGTAACATTATAGAAGCCAAAACCATTAACTGTGGTCTGAGTAGGTTTGCAAGAAGCATCATGTTCTGGAGGAAAATCAAGAACATGTAGCTCTTGTGATGGAAGAAGGATTTGCTGTAACGTGACTATACACTGAATTTATGCTGGACAACATCAGTGGACCTTTTCCTATGGCAAAATTATTTGGCTGTGCCAGAAGTGGAATGTCAAATTGAAGTGGAGAAGTTAAGTGTCATGCAGCAGGAGAAACATGCCTCCAAACAATAAAAAGAAATGGAGGTGCAATACCAGAAATTTTTGGGTATAACTTTATTCCAAGGGGTGCAGGCAAGAAGACTACAAAAATAAATCCATTAATAAGTGGACCCTACAGAATCTAACAAGGAGGAGGAACAAGACCAACAAACTGCTGGGACTTTTACAAGAATCTAACATTACAAGATCTCCAGACGGAGAGGGTCTCATAACAGCAACCGCCTGCTTTGTATAAAGGTAGACCTTCCGCATGATACGGCTAACAAGGGGGCAGCTTCAATCCAAAAACCGAACGAGAGAAGCGGTTACAAACAATCGAATGATGAGGTGATGACTAAGCCTGTGACACCGTTAGATGCAGGGCAGACAGAATGTGGAAAACAAGAGATACACCGCTGAAAACAGCAAGGCACACAAGAGTGCCACTTTGGTTCACAGACCTTTCAGATGATGGCGTGTTGAGATAGTTAATGGCAATGGCATCATGTATGGTCTTTTCTTTGTTATCAACTATTGTTTAGCTGTAGTCCGGTATTTACATTTTATAAAGAAATATAAGTTTTAAAAAGCGTTCTAATTTCACTGCCATTATAATTAGCTAGAAAATGTGTCAATATGAGATTAAAAAGTGAATTAAAGTTTCCAGATAAGATAGAAGAAAATTGACTACAAGACTAGAATTGATTTTTTTAAAAGTGCTTTATCACAGCAGAACGTTAAATTTAAGACTATTGGACTAGAATATTAAGGAATTGGGTTGTGTTTGTCCTAAAGGATGGGTGCTTGTTGATCCAATCTTCGATCTTGGCCAAAAAAAAAAAATATAAAAAATAAATAAATAAAATAAAAATAAAAGCGAAAAAGAAAAGAAATGTTTTTTTTTTCTCACGGAAAACCCTCTCGTGGCTATAAACCTTGCGTTTACGATAGTAAAAAATCAATAGTTGTTCAAAAGCCACTAAGATATGTTTTAAAAAAAAGGCAATTTTCAAGCCGCGTTGGTCCAAAAAAAATTCTTTAGTATAAGGGTTGTTAATTGGAGAAAAAACTATGTCTGTTCAGTTTTTTAATTTTTTTAAATTTAAATGTTCAATATGCTAAAATATTATTTATATGAGCGATGAAAAATAGAGAAATAAACACGGCCAAAGTGCAAGTTTTTCGATTTATTTCCCCCCTTTCAACATTAGATTTGTATATTGTATTTGTAAATAAAACCAATTTTAAAAGGGGATTTTTTTACAAATGGGCCAGGGGTACGCCAAGAAAGGATGTCACAGCTTTTAACAGGCGAGGTTTAGGCAAAGGGTTAGCATGCAACAAACACTTAAAAAAAAGCTCTTCTCTTACGTACAAGATTTAGAAAAAACGTCAATTAATTTGAATTTTTTTTAAACAACCAAAACTCCAGTCCTTTGACGCGAAGAACACCCTCGGGTTGCGAAGGGGGTTGAAAATTAAAAAGCAACCCCCCACCAAGAAGTGAAGAGGAGGAGAAATATGAAACGAATGCGCAATCACGATCATAACATAATCAATGGTCATAGATCCAGGGGTGATGACAGACATGTCTTAGTTAGGCCATTAAATATATTTAAAAACAATTAAAAAATGAGCAAGAGAAACGGGATGAATGTGATGTCGGGGGATAAAAACCATTATTAAAGGATCAAGAGGGGGGCGTGGGAGGGTGAGACCCAGGTGAGAAGTGATCAGAGGAAATAAAAAAAGTAAACATTAGAATTAAAAAAAATATATATATACTATAGAAGGTGAAAAAATAAGGAAACTTACCTCGATCCAATGTAACATTTTTATATTAAAAACTCCTTAATTTTAGTTTTGTTTTTGTTCGAAAGGTTTGTTGTTCGGATAAAACTGAAAGCGGCTCGAATAAAAGGTTTAGTAAGTGCCGTAGTGTGAATGTACGAGCCGTGGTGGGGGCCGGCGTAGCCGCGTTTAATTTGATGAGCCGCGGTCGGGCGACACGGCTGCGGTGCGGATGAGGGCCACGAGCGGTCGGTCACTGTCGCGCGATAGGAGACGGCGGCTGTTACGATCCGGTCGGGCGTCGGAACACGAAAAACATGGCGGCGTCGGAACGGGCCCTCGGCGATGGTCGGGGCGGGGCGGGTGTTCCGTCGCTAGGCGACACCGGTCTCGAGCATTGCACAACCCCTGTCACGAGCCGCCCCCCTTCAATCAATGAAACTCCTACGTCACGTGCCGCCCTAGGTCAGAAATCCGCTCCATCGATTCAAAATCAAAACGCCCTCGATTCTATCATTTCAGGAATAATGAAAAGGGTGGAAGCAACAGCCCTAGAAAAAGGGCCAATGGTTGTTAAAAACAGGCAAATACCAGGGGTCCAAAGTGCTAAAGGAAAGGGGAATGGTCCAAGAGCCAAGGAGGGTTCTGGGTTAACACGTTTGACAGAATGACACTATAATTGAGTCAGAATACATGAGTCAACGCAAAATAGTCTGAAAATGCCTAAATACCCTAAAAAACTGGGATCTACAAAAAGACTGATGCTAAGGGTCCGGGTCAAGAGGTAATTTTAGGCAATAAGATGAGACAATGACTCAAAGATGGAAGACGGTATGGGTATGAGCATAAAACAGCCTAACTATGAACACCACATGACCCTAGTCCCTAGCACAACCGTCTTTCAAGCATCTCAAGGGTGTAAAATTAATCAGATAATCAATCAGTTCTAAAGGCTCTTCAAGTCATGAGATCAGAACTAGTTTGAAAATGCCTAAATATCGTAAAGAGTAGAAAATCAATTGTAGTATCAGATAGTAAGGCAGCTTCAAACTGGGATCTACAGAAAATTTGGCGCTAAGGTTCTGGGCCATGACGGAACTTCAGACTACAAGGCGACAAAATAAGACAATGGCTCAAAGATGGAAGACGGTATGGGTATGGGTAAAAAAACAGCCTAACTGTGAGCACCACATGGACCTAGGCCCTACCACAACCACCTTTCAAGAATCTCAAGGGTGCAAATATAATCAGATTGTCAAGCAGTTCTAAAGGCTCTTCAAGTCTGCAACATCAACTCAGAACTGTGCGAAAGTGGCTAAATACGTCAAAAAACTTGGGTCTACAAAAAGTCTGAGTCTAAGGTTCCAGGTCTTGAGGAAATTACTGGCAACAAGATGTAGCAATGGCCCAAAATAGGAAATGATATGAGTATGGGTATAAAAGGAGCCTAACTATGAGCACTACATTTCCCTAGGACCTACCACAACCACCTTTCAAGCATCTCAAGGGTACAAAATCAATCATAGTATCAGATAGTCGGGCAGCTATAATTTGGGATCTACAGAAAATCTGGTCCTAAGGTTCCGGGTTATGAGGGAATTTCAGGCCATGAGGCGATAAAATAAGGCAATGGCTCAAAAATGGGAAATGGTACGGGTATGGGCATAAAAACAGTCTAACTATGAGCACTACATGGCCCTAGCACAACCACCTTTCAAGCATCTCAAGGGTGTAAAATTAATCAAATAGTCAAGTAGTTCTAAAGGTTCTTCAACTCTATGATATCAACTCAGAACTAGTTTGACAATGCCTAAATACCCAAAACAACTTTGATCTACAAAACGCCTAACTTTAAGGTTCCAAGTCTTGAGGGAATTTCTGGCAACGAGATGTGGGAATCGCTCAAAATAGGAAATGGTACAGGTATGGGCATAAAAACAGTCTAACTATGAGCACCTCATGAGTCAGGTATCGTCAAACTGGGATCTACAGAAAATTTGGCGCTAAGGTACTGGGTCATGAGGGAACTTCAGACTACAAGGCGACAAAATAAGACAATGGCTCAAAGATGGAAGACGGTATGGGTATGAGCATAAAAACAGCCTAACTATGAACACCACATAGCCCTACCACAACCGTCTTTCAAGAATCTCAAGGGTGCAAATATAATCAGATTGTCAAGCAGTTCTAAAGGCTCTTCAAGTCTGCAACATAAACTCAGAACTGGTGTGTAAGTGGCTAAATACGTCAAAAAACTTGGATCTACAAAAAGCCTGATGCTAAGGATCCAGGTCTTCGAGAAATTAATGCCAACAAGTTGTGGCAATGGCTCAAAATAGGAAATGATATGGGGATGGGTATAAAAGGAGCCTAACTATGAGCACTATATTTCCCTAGTCCCTAACACAACCACCTTTCAAGCATCTCAAGGGTTCAAAATCAATTGTAGTATCAGGTAGTCAAGTAGCTTCAAACTGGGATCTACAGAAAATCTGGTGCTAAGGTTCTAGGTCATGAGGGAATTTCAGGCCATCAAGCAACAGAGTAAGGCAATGACTCAAAGATGGGAAATGGTACAGATATGGGCATAAAAACAGCCTAACTATATGTACTACATGGCCCTAGGCTTCTAATAATATTTATTAAGAAAACTCAGAAACAAGATTAGATAACTGGAATGCTATAAGGCTATTACTGTTAGGGAGAACAGGAATTATATCTAATTCCTGTTTTATATGTATATTTATATATTGTTAATAGGAAGGGTCATAGGATTTCCCTTGGGAGTCATCCACTTAAAAGAGAATATGAGAAGGAAAGGAAGTCCCCTAAGAGATGCCGTCGTACTGGCAGGTCATATAGAATTTAAATATTAAAGGATGTATGTGTGAGCTTCCACAGGAAATCAGATCCATACTCGATCAAATGCTTGAGCCACATCCAGGATACATTTTAATGATAATTTGGCCAAGTTAAATCTTGGCAGACTAAAAATTATGGATGTGCAGGTACTGACAGTGACTGGTGCTCATGAACCACTTACTGTTACAAGCTATTGTCAATAAGTATTCCTAATAAATACATTAAAAATATTGAGCTAAGAAATACACTGCACTTATGTGCTTATACATATTACAATCTTAACCAAATTTATTATATGCTTCCATGCAGCTTTCTGGAAAAGAGCTTATATTGAAAGGGCTCTTCAAATATTGTAGGGCCCCTATGGTTTTCAAAATACACTCCCTTTTGGCCTCATACCCTTCATGCTCTAACAACATATTCTCAAAATTCTCCACAATGTCACAAGTTGTACAATTTGGTAGATGGTATTTTTTCAATTCTGTACAAACACTATCCACAAATACCATGGCCAGTTCTCAAAAAGGCCGAATCAGCCGAGAAGCACTGATTATCAACAGCACTGTCAATAGGTGATCTTCAGAGTATCTAACTTCTAGCAGAGGAGTCATACATAATTAAGAATGCAAAGATGACACATGGCCAAAGGCTGTGCAAGTGTCAGGCTTGTAGAGAAAGATTGCTTGGTGTCCCACCTAATTGAAGGTTTTAATTCCTTGGTTCCACATAGAAAGCATAGGAATGCCACCTGATATGAGAATTGTGCTTGAGCAACAAGTATCTGGGTCCCCTCTTCCGATTCATGGAGGAGAGATGGTTGTTTTATTGCAAATAGTACTTATAATTTTGCGTACCTAGTGTGTGAATGTGTAACAAATAAATCAAAATATTGTATAAGTATTTATTAGCGTGAATGTGTAGGGTGAGAACCTTCTACCTAGGTGGTGGTATATTGAGTACCCCATCGACCCTCAATTAGGTTAGTTATATAACAGATAAAAAGCGTGATGGAGGAATACTACATAACTGAATGAATGGTATGTAAATAGAAAAGATTGTATTTAAGAGTGAGTGAGGTGTGAGTTGGTTTGGATTTAGGAATTGATTGCATTAGGAGCTGAAATGACCTTGCAGTTGATAGCTCCTGGAGCCCAACCTCGGTAGCTGGACCGATAAGACAGAAGTCTGACTCCGGACTGCCAACACCAGGAGTGAGTGATTTTCGAGGCCTACCGTAACTTATTATAAATTACAAAAGCTGGAATTGTTGGTGGACAAGCGATAGACTCAACGCTGTACACTTGTGGTATGTATATGTGTGCAGATTTAAGGGTATATAAAATCAGTAATCAGTTCTCATGCGTGACAGTGTTGCAAAGAAGGATTCTTCCTTCACACTGAAACCATGTTTTTTTTTCTGAATGTTTGGGAATAAAGAACAATAACTTTTGCCACCTTGTTACTTTCTCTTTTAAGATAATTTATAACTTTGCCCTTCGTTATTGTAATTTCTAGGGCAATTGTTGCCTGCTTAGCTGATACATTGTATTTAATGCCTACATTACCTTTGATCCGGCATATTACTATATCCTTGCCTTGTTCAATTAATTTATATATTTGTATATACCTCCAGTATCCTGCGAAACCTCCCACAAGGCCGTCCTATTTTTAACCGCAATATATAACACAATCCTACAAACCACTCACTATATTCCGTCATTATTCTCATCCCTAAAGCTCACAAAAACCCTAACAGATCTCATCCAACAGACCTATTAGCCTGTGTTCCGCAATGTCCACAATTTTAGAACGACTCCTTTTAAAACACTTAATACCATCCTTGACACCTATAAAATCTTCCCTCTCACCAATTCGGTTTCCGTCCTCAACATTCCACTATCCAACAATGTTTTAGAGTAGTCGACACCATCTCATCGGCCCTAGAAAAAAAGGAGTATTGCCAGGGCACGTTCTTAGATGTAGCAAAGGCTTTCGACAGGGTCTGGCATCCAAGCATACTTTCCAAACTTAAGCGCTTCCTACCCTCTCATTATTACCTTTTATTGAAATCCTATCTAACTGATCGCTGTTTCAGAGTAAGGTGCGCCAAGGAATAATCGGAAGTCAAACAGACACAGGCCGGTGTACTGCAAGGTTGTATCCTTGGTCCTGTCCTATATATCATTTATACTGCTGACACTCATTATCACCATCTACACGGACGAACCGCAATCCTATCTTCTAACTCGATTCCTGTCCAAGCTACCTCCAAGATCCAAGAACACCTTGATCTTATCGAAGACCGGTGTAAACAATGTTGGACAAGACTGAACGAAGAAAAATGCACTCAGTGTACTTTTACGCTGAAAATGCAGTCTTGCCATCTACTGTACATCAACAACAAAGAGATACCAGTTTCCACTCAAGTCAAATACCTGGGACTATAAATTAAAAAAAAGATCTCAGCTAAAATAAAATCATATTTATATAAAAAAATGAAATTTAATCACAACTCACTAGTTAAATAATGTTATGTTGAGAAGATAAAAAAAAAAAAAATAATAATAAAAAAATAAAGAAATTCAAAACTTACAATGCAGTGGCTCTGAGTATTTATGGATTGACAAAAAATCCTAAGATTGGTGTACTTCTAAGATCAATTTGTCTGGTTTTGCTTTATCAAAATTTTCGGCAGGGATAATTTGAAAAATAGATAAACAAAAATATTTAGAGTGTCTTTAATACTATCAATTTGTACGAAGAAAACAACAAACAAAATATTCAAGTTCACACAATGACCTGTTAATTTTATTAGGAGTGCAATTAATGAATGCAAATATTAATACTATCTGCGCTGTTTATTTATGCGGGCATAAACATCATGTAAAAGTGAAGATCTTTTATTAATTGCACATAAAAATAGAATGTTTTGTAAATAGACAAAAGATATTCCCATATCTGCATATGGTATTGTCGGAACCATTTGCATAATTTATTTTGTTTGCATTATTAAATAATGTTCGTGGAAATCCTTAATAAATAGAGGAAAATCCCCTTAGCTAGGAAATGTGCACCCATTGCAATTTCGCCACACTTGCATGTAAGGCTTGAACCCAATCTACTTCCGGGGACAAACCGTCTGTAAGTAGACATGATCAATTTCCTCTTTTTCTTTCGTGACTACTTCTTCTTAAACCAAACCTTAATTAAATCAAGTAAAATGTTTTTATTATTATTATCTTGTTTTACAACAGTGCTAGAGCGCTGCAAGCAACTTTGTTGTCTTTACAAGTTTTGTGTTATAACATTACAAGAAGGAAGAAGTAATTCACTAAGTACACTCCTATAAGAGCAATAATTACTTTCCTCAGGGAGGAAAATGTGCGGTCTTTTAGGGTTTAGGTGCCTTAGAGGATTGTCTGGAAGGGTTCGAGATAAAAGGGGTAGGATGAGGGTCTAGGGTTTTATGGATGTATCAATTTTCACTTTTTGAGGTTTGGACAGGTAAGGATAGTAAAGTTGGATATAAAGTAGGGAGCTTGGGCAAGGGTTTGAAAATTTTTAAAGAGGAGTGACTGGATTCTTGGTTGGTATACTGGATTGACCTCACAGCTTGATACCATCCAAATTAACTGTAGTAATGATGTGTAGATGAGGTGTTTGTTTTGTAATAAGAATTTTGATCTGCCAAGTAGTCTTTGGAGAGTATGTATTGTATGTTCAGCTCTATTCTTTTGAGTCGAGTGTGGGGTGTCTCTTTACTCAATGAGTTAACTTCATCAGCACACTCTACGACCCAAATGGAAGAAAAAACACCATATAAACCATGGTTCCATTTTCAACTCTTTTGCAGATCTTTAACATTTTTAGTTTTTTTTCAACTATCTACGATTTTCATCATAAATATACTCGTTACTCGTGAACTATTTATTTTTGAAAAAAAAAAAGACATTGAAAAGAGCGTTAAATTTCTTTCAAAAAGGCCCCTTTTAGAACTTTCAATTTAATTTTTGGTAACAAAAGAAACATTGTCTTTCAAAAAACTGCTAAACATAAAATTAGTTAAAAAAAAAACTAAATTTGCATCCTCATTGGAAAATGGAAAAAGCTTGTCAAATTTCATAAAAACTTCTTCGTTGAATAAGCTTTCTAGCGGTATAACCTTTTCTTTGATTACATCGAACCGAAATGCAGAAATTTTATGCTAAATGGGAAAAAAGTGGTCACGGTGTAAAAAGGGGGAATAGGGTTAATCTGGTAATTTAACTTTTTTCCCGGGCAAAATTTATTTCCCAACTTCAACTAAATTAAAAAGCAACAAATGAAACAAAACACATAAAAAAGATACAATAAACATAGCTAACAACCAAAGCAGAAAAAAATGGACAAAATATCTATACTAAACACAGGCAAAAGAAAAAAAAGAACAACAATACGGATGTACAAACCAACTATAATGTAATAAAAAAGTACAAAAAAAAATTTGGTTGTTCACAATGTATGTTGCCTCTCTTTTATGTGTTTTGTGTGATTTTTACATTGAACTTTTTTGTACTTCTTTTATTAATTAATTTATTTATTTAAGGGTCAAGAACCCATTTCTTTAAAAAAAAAAAATAATAAAAATATAAACTAATAAATACTTTTCACTGGAAAACTTCCCCTTTAAATTCTCACTTCTTGCACAGACCCTGTGTAGAAATCAATCTCGGTCAATAAAAATTCATTTTTAAAGTATCGGTAGTTTAGTCGTTACTAACTTTGGTCTACTTATCCTAGCTGGTTTGGTTCATCAGTGTTTCAGCATTTCGCCATCTTCAGTGTATCTATGTATTAATCATTATTTACCACCTATGACTACCATTTTTTTTCAAAGTATTTTTTTGTTTGTTTTTTAGGTGAAATACAATGGAATTTTTCTACAGGCTTAAAAAACAAGAGAAAAGGCTGCCTTTTGGCAGGGACGTTCGGATATATGAAGAGCCGGAAGGGTATTTCTTCTTTCAAGATGACATGTTGTACCTATATAACAGAGACAATTTAAGTCCCAAACTTGAAAAAAATATCGTTGCGGATGAAATTTACTTCTTCAATGAATTTATTGCGGTGAGAAGTGTGTCAGATATATTTCAGTATGACAAGAATGGGCTATCGCTAGTCAGTATGAGTGACGATTATGATGGTGATATCCTAGAAGGAGGAAGGAAGATCATCAAGATAGGACGTTTCTTCAAACACAACCATATAGGACTTTTAGTCTGCGAAGATAAATTTGAGTTTTATGAGTTCATAAATGGCGATTTTTTCCAAAGGACGCTTCCCAAGCATGCAGCAAATGTCTTGAATTCTAAAGTTTGCGGTTCGGAAATCATGGTACAAAATCTGCGTGCGAACAGCAGTGATCATGTTGTTATAAAAGGAGAGAAGACGATTACTTTATTATCTTTTGACGACTCGGCGAATATTTTGGAATTCGTGTTGGATGAAAATTTAAGAAGTGAAAGAGTTCACTTCGCCAATTTATCAGGAAAAGAGATGAAAGATATGATTTTTTTTACGAAGGCTGGCCTTTTAGTCTACTCGTATGATAGAAAGACTAATAACTACGCCCTGGCTTACCACTACAGGTCTTTCTCGAGTTACAGGAAGTACGCGGATTCTGTGAAGTTCGTCGATATCGATTTGGACGGGGTGGACGAAATGGTCGCCAACTCTCCATGGGGCTTGACCATACACGTGCACAACAAGTACAGAAAAAAGTTCAAGAACGTGCTGGAAGTCATGCCTTTGTCGTCAAGGTACGACAAGTTGATACACGCAACAAGCAAATTCGTCTTCACCGAATCTGAGAGCGGGCTGAATGTTTTTGAAATTGTAAAGTCAAAAATCGAGGAGAAGAGAGAATTGGAAATTAAAGGTCCGGCATCTTCCATTAAATCAATGCTTCCAAAAGTAAAAATGGGAGTAGAAAAGGATGAACTTCTTCTTCAAAACACCCTGGATTATTCCCAGGTGTTAACGTCCGTCGACGCATCGGGGAAGGTCAAATTCACCCTTCCACTTTTCAGTTTGGAGAAAAGTCTAGACTTTGTAATTAATTATGTCGGGACGAACGCACAGTCGGACATCATCGGTGTTGGTTGGTTCTTAACTGAGGACAAAATTGTACGAATGCACGCCTCCAGCATCTATCAAGAAGACGAAAGGTATTTCCTCGTGCTGAAAAGCATTCCGATACCGATTCAAATAAAAAACTCCACTTTCGTACTCAATGGTACAGATTATAAACTTAATTATTTCCCCGAAAAGGAACATTTCGAGTTGGAAGCTGGGGAGATGAGGCTGCTCTACGGGATTGTCGACAACAAAGCTGACGGCGTGGAATACGAATTGAAATGGCACGACTGGAACGGACCTGGCGGTGATTCCGACGGCCAAGTTGCATTCCCAAGAGCCTGGTACTTAAAAAGACTCGTCATGGAATCGTACGCCATCAATTTTAATTATAAAAAAATCGACGTTCGAACGCCCAACGGCATGTCGTACACGAGGGAGATGTACTTATCAGAGGTTTATGACCACCGAAACAAAATACAATTTTTCTACGGTGAAAAATTTCAAGAAGAATATAAACTGCCACCGATGATTGATGAGGAAACGAGCAATTACAACATGGACACGGTCAAAACGAAATATTTATCAGGTTACAGACTTGAAACTTCTAATTACGTGCAGAATGTTGATTTTATATATAGCTTGATAAACGGAAAGCGTTTTTTGAAAAATATCGCACAAAAAGGGATTGTTTTCATGAACTTTTCTTATGAAGACGACGTGTTGGTTGGTGTGAACTTTCCTCCGACAAATGTTTCATTGAACTACATATACGAATTGGGCATAGATGTAAACAAAACATACATAAAAAAAATCGAAACTGAAAATTATGACAACTATAAAATAGACTTTTTAAATAGATTGATAATTGTTAGTTATACTCACCAAAACAAGACAATAATAGAGATAAATGACAACGAGATGGGTGAACTTGAAAAATTCACCCTTAACAACGGCAATAAATTAGTGAAGTTTTTAAATGTAAGGCATATGATTTGTGCACTTTTTAACTCTGGGGAAATTCATGTCGTACACCAAGAAAAGAACAAATTTTACGATAAAGGGAGCTTCAATTTTACGGTGGGGGCTATTTTTAAACCGAGCGGGAGTTTTCTAATGTATAAAGATAAAACTGTAGGCGTCATCGAATATGACGACGAAAAGGGCGAATATACCAGAAAAGACCTTTTTCCTGAAAACAACTTAGTGGCCACAGCCTTTAACAGATTTGTGGCCGTTTACGATAATGTAAACATTATGCTGGCCTATAAAACGGCCGATCACTGGCACACCAAGATTCTAAAAAACATACCAGGGTTTATTGACCAGTTGAACAACACGCTTAACCTGTTCGATTTCACTGATAATTTCAAAAATGACATGTACACAATGTTTAGTGAATTGTTAATACAGATTTTCAACAATATGCTCATGATTAACACGGTTAAATACGAGAACCTGCAGTTCGAGACGAGGATAAATGTTTTCCTCTTAAATCAAACCTACGACATTGTCAAGGAGAAGGAGATTGTTAAAAAACAAGATGACGTTACATCATTGGTGAAGGATAGCCACTTGAAAAACTCAATTTACGAAGTAGTCTACGAACCTTCTGGCGACAAGCTCAAGAAAAAAGTTATCGGCTTTAAGGGCGAGATAAAAGAAAAATTCGACGAAGCTAAGCAGTTCGTATTTAACGAGATAAAAGAGCACGAACGGAAAGTGAGAAGACACATAGAGATGATCAGGTCAGAACAAAAGGCGATTGTAATGGAAAAAGCTAAACCGTATTATGAGAAGGCGGGAGAAACGTACAAACACTTGGTCGACGAGAAGGTCGATATCGAATTCAAAAGTTTAAACGATGCGTTGAACCAAGAGCTTGAATCAGCTTTGAACAATCTGAAACAAGCGAGGCGAGATACTGTCGAGGAATTCGAAAAATATAAAATAGAAATTTGTCAAAACATAACACAGGCTTTGCCCCGTGACTATGCCCTACTCGACAGGGACAAATATTCATTCTATCTGTTGAACGGAAAGATCACAAACGACAAGACCCAGTATATATACACTGGGCAAGATTTTATAGAGAAGGAGATGACCGTCGCCATCGGCAATGACATAAAACTGGACCAAGGCTACAGTTTAAAGAAAGATGTAACATATAAAATTGTAAAGGATTATGAAGAAATTGACTTGGAAGTCGGTGAACTTTACGAAATTCGGAACGGGTTTCCGTTTTACATCGCTTCGATTAAACCGAACGGTTTGAAAGTTATAGAATTCCATAAATACACCGAACCTGAAATGAATGAGATAGACGAGGAAATGTTTGCGAGTGGTTTTGCCGGTCTGGCGACTAGAAACGGATCGACGGTGTCGGTGAGACCCCAACTGTTGCGATATGCCTTCCCCGACCGGAGGGTAAAGCGAATCGAGCTCACTTTTGACGGTAGAAAAATTGCGTCAGGCTTTGAATACAAATCTCCAAAAGTGTTGAACGAGCTTTATTACGAAGTTCATTCCGTGATACAGGGGGATGACAAAAAGTATGGCCGCGTTGAGTTTCGCAACGGTACAAAACGGATCTTCGACGGCGATGGTGTTTTACTCAAAACAATAAGCAAAGTAGAACAGAAGGAAAAGGTGGACAAGCGAGAAAGAAACTTGTTTTTCGATAAAACAGGCTTATTCGTCATATCGGACTTCACACCTTACGATTCGAAAAACGATGAAGTATATTATTACGGCTTTGAAAACTACGAGGAAAATAAAAAGTTTACTTTTAATAACAATGATGTTGTAAAAGGGTTCTCATTAACCGGAAAAAATTATCTTAAGGTAAAATCTAGTTTTCAAGGGACCTTTGTGCCGAAAGAACAAAACGGCATTTACAAGGTGTCCTGCTGGCTCAGGACTGCAAAGAGGTTGACGATCGGCGAAAAGACTGTGCTGGTGAAAGTGATTGTAGAGGAGGACGGAAAGGTTGTGTTAGGAGTCCTCGGTGAAATTTTGTTCAAAATGAGAGATTGGCTGTATGTCGAGGCAGTCGTCAATCTCTCGGATGCCAGGGAGATAACTAACGAACTAACTGGTTTCTCCGACAAGTTAAGTATAAGAGTAAATATATCGAATTGCGACCTCGATAATGTACTTTTCGCACCGAATGTGCTAAAGACGAGTATCAACGTGTTTGATGAGGAGGGCAACGTATCAGAGGTTATCGTAAACGGCCTGATCAAAAGGCAGATCTACAAGATGAACAAAAAAGTGGCTTCTATCGATGAATACGGAAAACTCGAATTATTTGTGTCAAGAGGGAAAAACTCGAATCTCGAAATTATACCTGCAAACGGCTATTATGAGAATTTCTCACTTTTCTCTTTTGGGACGAATCTCATCGCCGACGACGACAATTGGGCTGTCTCACCGGGCGTATTGCGTCACGAGGGTGAGGACAGCGTTTTGAAAATAACGTCAGAAAGTCACTGCCTGAGTTTCGATTATAGTTTAAAACAGAAAGCTGAAATAGTTATAGGAGATTTGATTATTAAAGAAAATTCCATAATGTTTAATGACGAAAGTAAAGACAGTTATGCAAAAGGAGAGATTATCTTAATAAGAATAAAAGATCGATGTTTCGTCTGGCTTGATGGATCCATAATTTTCGAAAAGACTGCTGTTTTCAACCTTGAAATGAAATTCAAAGGTGATGCGTACATCAAAAACCTCTTTGTTTTCGAAGACCCTTCTGTGAAAATGGAGTATTTCAATGGATTAAAAGACAAAGTGCAAGAAATACGACTTATAGACGAAAAAACGGCGTTAGTTCAAGAGTTTTTGTACGATGAATTAGGCAGGCAGGATATACAAACAAGGCCGATTCTTTTGAAGGGGAACGTCTTCGACTACCACCGAAATTTCGTGATGAATAAAAACCCAGACGCCGAGGATTCCGTTTGGAGAACTGGCCGAATAAAGGGCGAGGCTGGTGAATACAGTTACACGAGGTTAGAGTACGAGGAAAATCCTCTGAACCGCATCCTCACTGTTGACGTGGATCCCGGAGTGGACCAAGCCTTTGATTCGTTTTTTAAACGCTACAGATACAACGAGACCTATCCTTTATTGAGAAACGTCTTTCCCAAGGATTTCTACTTTGTAACAGAAGAAAAACGAGGGGGTGTTGAGAAAACTAAGGTCTACGATTCATCCGACAACTGGAGAGGAACGTATATTAAAGTCGCGAACGGAAGAGGACTTTTGAGTACTTTCGATTACAACGGTACAAACCTGGTTCGAATCCTACCTCCTCTTTACCACGATAAAGTAGGAACATTGAGAAAATTCGATAACAGAGAGACAGTAAGGGAAAAGATACTTAAAAAAATTATAGGAGTTAATTGTAAGTACGACGATAAGGATCGAATGGTTGAAATAACCACACCGGACAGTGGGAAAACGCAGTATATTTACGAAGGCGATTTCCTAAAATTTGTGATCTATGAGGACTCGGTCACGTTCTTTGAATACGAAGGTGAATGGCTCACCAAAACGGGGGTTTTGAAAAACAAAAATTTAAATTCTGAAAAAATTGTCTACCAGAGTTTTATACCCGGGGATGGCAAAAATCCAGCAATACGGGGTTCCGTTTTTAGGACGATAACCTATGACAAACTGACAGCAATTGAAGAAACCGTCGAGCACAATAAGATGCGTATGAAACGAATAATACTGCCCGATGGGCACACCATGGAATTGAAGAAAACGATTCACAACATCTACAAGGAAGAGGTCGAATACCCCGCTTTTGTGAATAACAAAAGGTTCAAAATCTTTTATAAATATAACAGATTGGGTAAGCTGACAAATGTTTACAGCAATGACGGCCTCGTAGATATAGTTTACAAATATAACGGTTTGAAACTCGCCCAAGAAAGTAAGGGCAAAAGCTTCCGACGGTCTTATATTTATGACGCGCCTGGCTTTCTCACGAAGATAACAGATGCCTTTTTAACGGAAGAGATATCTTTCAGCCTAGGCAGCTATGGAGGAATAAGCTTTGGAGACGGGACCATTGTAAGAACTACGTTTAAAGCACATTGGTATGATTTTTCACCGCCTGATAATACAGATTGCTTTAAGAGGTTGAAAGAAAGGAACTACTTGGACGGCAAAGGTCATCTGATCAAAGATTTCTATCCTTATTTAGAACCGGATATTGTTAATTGTACATCTCTCTACGAGAAACATTTCCCTTCCAGATACGGGCATGCGTACACCTATGGGAAATATCAACAATTAATCAAAGCAAAATTTTTCGTCGAAGAAGTACCACCGATCCTGCAGCCGGCAAGTTTCGCTCGGGTCCCCGGTCTCAACAGTACCGCTTCTAAAGCGATCTGGAAATCGCTTAAAGATTCCGGTTTCATAATCGCAGATAAGGAATTTTTGGATGAACATCTAGTCCATTCTAAAAAGGGAAGATCTATTATAAATCCTTTAATATTCAGAGAGCTCGAGAGAAACGATCTCGAGCGGTACAAACTTGTCGAGAACGTCTTGTTGGGATTTTTTAAAGACGAGTATCTGGAAAATATTCTCGGCAAGAAAACCGTGTCTATTCTCAATAAAAAAGGTTATATAAAGGATCCTTACAGCGAAGACTTCAAAGCAACTTTAAAAAATTACAAGGATCAACTCCGGCACATCACCGACATTTTAAGGCGATCCTTTGCGACTGAATTGGGCACAAGTCAGTACGACGTAGACCATTTTGAAATAGATCCGAACGGTAACCTTCTAAAATATTATAACGGTTTAAACAAATATGACTTGATTTACCGAGAGAATACTAATTTGATAGACTATATTAAAATAAACGAGGTAAAATACAATTTGAAACACGATAAGAGAGGCAATGTGATCAGGGCGGATCATAGGGATATTGAAAAGGTGGTTTACAACCAGGTGATAAATCGTGTGAATGAGATCCGTCTGAAATGCGGTAAAGTAATTCATTACAGCTACGACTCCTCAGGAGAGAGGATTTACAAAATGGTTCAACAAGACGGGAAAATAATAAAAGAAGTATTTTACGTGCGTGATGAGGCCGGGCGCACTGCTGTCGAAAAGGAGATTCGACACGAAGAAGAACCCGACGTTATGGTGACTCTTTACGTCTATGGCCCCACTGGGCTAACGGGCTTCGTACGCAGGAACAAGTTTTACAACGTTCTCACAGACCATGAAGGATCTGTGAGACTGGTCGTGAGGGACGGAGAAGTAGTCGCAGCCTACGATTATTTACCATACGGGGAATTGATGAGAAAAAAAATTTTAGACTCCGATGCCGATTTAGCTTACAGGTTTACCGGCCAGGAGTATGACGAAGAAACAGGTCTATACAATTATCATGCGCGTCTGTATGACCCGTCGTTAGGCCGATTTTATCAAATTGACCCAATGGGTCAGTACTTCTCTCCTTATTTGTATGCAGGGAATTCCCCGCTCACCCTAGTGGATCCTGACGGTGAATTCGTTTTTATTTCCATCTTGGTGGTAACAGGGATATCATCGCTAATTGCTTACAGCTATTGGAAAAATGGTTGGGATATGGAAGGTTGGAAGGAGACTCTCAAGGAAACTTGGAATAAAATTAATTACGGTTTAGAAGTGGTAAAAACTTTTGTCAAATTCGGAACCGCTGCCGTCATTTTGAAAGGCTTGGGAGTTCCGATAGCCATCGCCGGAATCGCCCTACTTGCCCTTGCAGGGCTTAGTACAATTCAAAAATTCAGGAAATCCAACTCTAAATTTGACCCAACCTCTTTAACAACATGGTGTTCGATTTTCGAGGCATTCGTAGAATCTATTTCGGAAATATCTGAGATTGTGTTAGACGTCGCCGAATTTATAGGAAAAATCAAGGATAAATACTTGAAAAAGAAAGCGACAAAAAAGAATAAAATTACACAGCGGGGTTCTAGCCTTGGAGACAATCCCGCAGACAAAAAGATCCCACCAACTTACAACAAAAGAGCAAAGAATATCATTAGGAATCAACAGTTAATGGGTCAAAGCAAAGCGAAAAAGTTATCCAGTAAAAGGCAAAAGAGGTCTACCGAGGAGGGAATTATCAACGTATCGTGTAATAATATAACATTAATAAGGATGAAGGATGTCGACAGCATCGTGTATTTAAGTGATGGCCATGAGAGTAATACAGATTTGAACATCTGGCTAGAGAAATGTTTGGCTACGTTAGATAAAGTTGTCTCAGAAAAGAATGCAGTTACGGTGAAGCAAATAAAAAACACTCTGAGCCATGTGATAATTGACAAAGCAAGGAATTTCGAATCGACCGATTTCAAAGGGTTTTTAATAGATGATGAAAATTACAGGGCTTACGTTGCAATGGCCGTTGAGATATTGCGGGCTATTCCAGACGACACCGAGACACTGAGGAATATAAAAGAGAATGCAGCGGTTTTTCTAAAAGAAATTTGGGATGATTACGATTTAACGGACGGTATCGGTAAGATTCGGAACCTCCAAGCGGATCCCATCCAATGGAAAATAGTCAGCGACGATAACTTGTTGGTAACTTCTTACAAGGAGCCGTGCACCGACGTCAAGTGTCCAATGGCGAGTACTGACTGGATCTGCGAGGACGAGACGCCAGCGTGGGACCCCAGCTTTCCGGAATTGAACTCGACGCTGCTTCTGACGGACGTCCTTCTTGCAAAAAAGGGCAAAAGGCGTCTGCAAAGGGCAAAAAGGCAGACTGGCATGAAATGGAGCGAAACGATGGCTTATACACTGAGCATAATCGACGCTTTTGAAAATTTCCTCAATGAAATCAGTGGAGAAGAAACCAGCCTATACCAAATGACAGGGAAAATACGGAATAAAATATCTAATAGCCGTTTTGACGAGATAACACCTTTGCTGGACGATTACGTCAAAAACTCCTCAATTGATTTTCATGTTTATCAAAGGGAAAAGTTTAATCTCGAACAACGAATTCATGAAATCCTCTTCCAGAATGAAATAAACGTCCTCAATGATACGAGAATCCTTACTGATCATGCTAATAGTACTGCTATTCTCTCAAAAAGCATGGCTAATAATAACCCGACCATTAGGCTCCTTTCTCACGAGAGAAATTAACAATTCAATACATATAAAATATCAATTGTACAGGAAAATAACGACGTTTTTTCCAACCTTTCTTATCATTTCGGCATAAAATCAATGTTTTAATCGTAAATAATAATAATTTATGAAACTTTGTCAAAATTGTAAGCTTCAAACAATTCATCCATCTAATACGATGAAATTTGACAATATAGAAAACTTGGGGTTTATTGTTATTTGTAATTGGTTAAATTGTGTTGTAATAAATAAATTTTATGTCAGCATCATGTTTTTTCATTTTTTCCCCATTTTGATACATAAGTAATTTGCGCCTATTGTTTTATTTTAATCTGCATTTAAAACTGCATGCAAAGTAATATATAAAAAAGTAGTATAAAAAGGGAAAGGCAAGACAACACCCAACTAAGGACCGGGACAAAAAGATAGCCCGCCAAAATTTCTCCCTGTTAAAAAAAAAAAAATAACCGTAGATAATTTTTTTTCCATTCATAGCTTATTTTGCTAAAGTTTGAACATATTAATATCCATTAGGTGTAAATAGAAAATAATTTCAGTGAATCAATAACAATAATACTCAATTTGGGCTGGGACAAAAAGATAGCACAGTTAATAATAATAAACAATAATTAAATTCTTTATTCGTAGATCGTGAGATGCGGTCTGGTGTGATGTAGGTTTTAGAAAAACATTTTCTTTATCGTGCCAACGTTTCGATTTTTATTGAGATCATCTTCAGGGCCTGGGATTTATAAACATTGTTTAAATTTTACAAATACACGTAGGATGTGAAAAAAATAATTTATACAATGCTAGAAATTTTAGATTAAAAAAATGAATTTATACAGTGCTAGAAAATTTTTAGATTAAAAAAAGTGAATTTATACAGCAGACAGGGCGGCCAAAGAAGCAGCCAGCGGACCCCACGACGCTTCCCAACAAATACGCCCAGCGGATCTCANCGTAATTATATATATATATATATATACATATTTACACAATACATCATACGTCGTTAAGTTTAAAATATTAAATTTGCCAAAATTTATTTGGCAATATTCTTTCATATTTTAAAAAGGTTTTTGTAAATAATTTCATCCTTTATGACATTTATGCACTTATGTGTGGACAGTTCTCTTGCTGTGAATGGCAACATATTGAAAATTCCTATGGCAAACAAATCTTTGCAATTAATTTTTGTTTTAAACTAAGTTTATTGCCCTCTAGTATTAACTGACGTGACATCACAGACCCTTTTGTATAAATTTTCTCTTAAATATTTAATGTTTATATAAACGAACAAACCAGGTATAATCACCGCATTGAATTTACAAAATAGAGGCTTACAGTGTTCTCTGCAGCTGGTATTACACGTTAATCGCAAAGCCTTTTTTTGTAATTTTAAAATTTTCACAGCATAGCTTTATCAACCTCAGAATTGTAATGTCACAGATGGTGGCAACCCTGGGGAATGCCCATATAGAGCATTCTCAAGATGTTACTTACACATACATAATTTACTTGACTCCTCAAATTGTAAATTACAAATTTTATCCTTATTTCATCAATATGACTATGCCAACTTAAATTATTGTCAAGGGTTCGCAACAGGAGAGGTCGTATAAACCCTCAGGGTGCCGGTGTTTTTGAAATAGAAAACCATTTGAAGTATGTCGGGTTTATGCAGGGCCGCTGGATTCGAACCCGGGACCTTCACCTTACAGTCATGAGCGCCGTGCCAACGTTTAAACCGTTGCGGCCGCCGACGCCCCCAATTGTCAAGTTTGAACACTAAGAATTTAACATGATTTTCAAATCCCGACAGAGAAAAACCACATAAAGTAATTTTTTTCAACATTTAAAATCAAGAAATTGGAAGTATATAAACATATACACAGGTTAAAATATTCATAAAGCTTATCTTATCACAGATAGATGTGAAACTCATATTATCAGCAAGTTGCAACGGCTTAATATTAACGTAAACAATAATTACAAAGCTGATTAAATAATTTACATATATGTTAAAACAAAGTGATCCTAGGATTGAACCCTGAGATACGCCACGTATCACATCTGACTAGAAATTATATTGTTAACTTTTACAATTTGTTATCTATTTACAAGGAATCTTTTATAAAATTCAATAGGAGTAACACCATAATGCTGAAGCTTCTCTAAGAACAAGTCGTGATTTATTGTGTCAAAAGCTCAGGTCAGATCGCCTAGCATCGTATAATTTGCTTTATTGTTTTCTTTATTTTCATAAATATATTGTAGCCAAGAGTTCAACAAATCAGTGGTTCCCAGACCCCGTCTAAAACCAAATTGGCAAGAAGAAAGGATTTATCTATGAAGTTGTTTTATCTTGTTTTAAAAGCTGTTTCAATAAATTTTAAAATACTGAAAATATATTGAAAATATTACTCTTTCTCTCACTCGTACTATCTTTCTCAATGTCGAATTCCCTCTCTTTACATAATTCTTGACTTTTTCTTAAGTCTTGAATTTTTATTTTTATATCTTCCATTTCCCCCCTATCCTCTCCCTTTCAAGTCACATATCTCTTTCACGCAACGATCACCAGTACACTTTTATATAGTATTTTTACAAAACTATTGACATATCGGCCAGTTTAATAATAAATCCAACCAATTCACATAAATTCAAAAACCTTATTAATACAATTTGAATTAATACTACGAGTCCGGACACGAAACCTGCCCCGTCCTTGATACATGACCTCAATGGGATTCAAATTTTGTTTACGATCTGTATAATAAACCTTTATTTATAACAGGTTGTAATTACATACAATTCATATTTGTTAGTAAGATAGGAATAAAATCCTTTCTGCGAAAGGTAGGGTAATGAAGCATGTGATTTTCATAAGAGGGGCAACCTTTTAAATTAATACAGTAAAACAAAGTTAATAAAACATTAAAGAAGTGTGACCTAAGTCGAAGAATTATTAAAATCAAAATAAACGTGTACCGCAAACGGCTTTAAGCAAACAAGACAAAATTGAACAGGTGGTAACCAAAAAGGCAGACTGGAAAAGATTGCTGAACATGGTTCAAGCACCAAATAATTGAATACAACTTAAGATACAGGCTAGAGACGGGCAAAGTCGTTCCTTTTGAGCAAATGTTTCTTTTGGGACAGTTCTTTTTATTGAACTAGTTCAGTGAACTAGTTAAAAATGAACTACTATCAACGGACGTGAGTACTGTCAACAATTAACTGAAGTATTGAACTGTAGAGCTCCTACAGGTTATTTAGATACAGTCGCTCGGAGAAGTACTATTTCCATAAGTCCGAAAAGGAACTGAACTGCTGTGCTGAACTAACATACTAAGTACAGCCGATGAAATAAAAGACAAAATCGAACTGCGAACAGGGTGAACTGTACTGTAGTGCATCGGTATGTCGGTCCGAAAGTCCAAAGTTGTGAATTCGAGCTTCCGCATGACCACGAGTCACTGGTCAGTACAGTTCATTTGAACTAGGTCGTTCATGAACTACAGGCCTAACACCCCAATTGAAATAGAACAAACAGCAAAAGTGGTCACACATAAAAAAAAGATAAATCGCAAAATTGTTGGGAATCCTTGGTGAAAAAATCCGGCTCTCCTCAAAACAAACAACTCTACTTAGCTTAACAATTCTTCAACTAAACTATCCTGTCCCTAACCCCAATTCTAATTAATTTAATTATCCCTAATCTAACACGACCCTACCTAACCTAACGTTAGGTAATCCCTAACCCTAACCCTCGCTAACTTAATCATTTCTAACCTAAACTATCCCTAACACCAACCTTAACTGACTTAACTATTTCAATCTACCATAACCATCACTAATGACTAGGAGGGAAAAAAAGAAAAAAAATCTAACATAACCATCACTAATGACTTTGGGGGAAAAGACGAACAGGTGGTAAACTAAAAAGCCTACTGAAAAAGCTACCGTACATTGCTCGACGACAAAATGATTGATAGGATGTCCCGAACACCAACCCTAACTAATTAAATCATTCCTAATCTAACCCGACCCTACCTAACGTGTCCCTAACCCTAACCCTAACTAACTCAATCATTTCTAACCTAAACTATCCCTAACACCAACCCTACCTAAGAGAACATTCTTAACCTAACCTAAACTGTCCCTAACCCCAACCATAATTGACTCAACTATTCAAATCTAACATAACTATCCCTAATGACTTGAGGAGAAAAAAACGAACAGTTGGTAAACTAAAATGCCTACTGAAAAAACTACCGTGCATTGCTCGAGGACAAAATGATTGACTACGCCCTAGCATGTCAGCATATGAACACTCCAATTGAAACAGAACAAGCAGCAAAAGTGGTCACATATAAAAAAAGAAGATAGAAATCGCAAAATTATTGGGAATCCATGACGTAAAAATCAGGCTCTCCTCAAAACCAACAACCCTGCTTAACAATTCTTCAACTAAACTAGGATAGTTTTATTAGTTGGAGCTCCCTAATGATTTGGAGAAAAAACAAAAATGAACAGGTGGTAAACTAAAAAAACCTACTGAAAAAGCAACCGTACATTGCTCGAGGACAAAATGATGACCCTACCTAACCTTACGTATCCCCAACCATAACCCTCACTAACCTAAGCTATCCCCAACACCTACCCTACCTAACTTAACGATTCCTAACCTAACCTAAACTGTCCCTAACCTCAACCCTAACAGACTTAACGATTCTAATCTAACATAAACTGGGAGAGTTTTATTAGTTGGTGCACCCTAATGACTTTGGGGGAAAAGACGAACAGGTGGTAAACTAAAAAGCCTACTGAAAAAGCTACCGTACATTGCTCGAGGACAAAATGATTGATAGGATGTCCCTAACCCAAACCCTAACTAATTGAATTATTCCTAATCTAACACGACCTTACCTAACCATAACCCTCACTAATTAATCATTCTTAACCTAAACTATCCCTAACACTACCCTACCTAACTTAACGAATCCTAACCTAACCTAAACTGTCCCTAACCTCAACCCTAACTGACTTAACGATTCTAATCTAACATAGATAGGACATCTAACATAAACGAGGATAGTTTTATTAGTTATGCATTCTGTCTATTTATTTATTTATTCATGACATTAGCTCAAACAGGGACAAGACCCCAAAATAGGACAGTCAAATATATAATTATTTACGGCATGGACAACAGTCCGTCAGCCGGAGTTGATGTGAGCAAACACAGAATAATAATAATAATAATAATAAATACATGAAATAATTAAATTAAATTAATCTAGAACATACTATAAAATACTGCGATTAAATTAAACAAAATTAAAAAAATGAATAAATCAAAAAACAATAAAAATAAAGCAATACTAGAGAAGAAAATCGAAGAAATAGTAATAATAAAAGCTAACAAAATAAAGAGATATTGTAAAACATTAATAATTAAAGTGTTGGACTAGCTCGAATCTGTAAGTCCAAGCATGGCGAGCAAATCTGATGAGAGGACGACACAGACGGCCATCATTTAACATTGCTATGAGTGCGGGTCTGGTCAGCCTCGCCAGGCCAACGTGCAGGTCGCGAATCTCTGCCAGAATCGAACATTCGGCGACAAAATGAAATGTGTTTTCCACCGCTCTGGAATTACATAGAGGGCACAATTCAACTACTTTTGCCATCCATGGAGTGTAATTTAAGAATAGCAACTCGCACCTCAATTTAAATAGCCAGCGGAGCTCTCTAAGCGATAGGACCACACGACCGGTCTGCAATCAGGCTGCATATGCCAGCACAATGATCTAATTCCGGATATAATGTAAAACGGGACGGGACTACAGCTTTTTTCTGAAGCTCCTCCTGGGGCGAAGATTTCATTTTACTCAATAAGGTGGCCAACTGGCCACTCCATAATGACATGTCTTCCACAGTCAATTCAAGAACGTTTTGGCTTTTATTATTTCCAAGGCAGAGATTCTTGGCAATCTATGAGGAGGTAACCTCAACATCCTTAGGCAGTAATCAAAGTGTAACTTCAAGGTGAACACTTCAAGTAGATCGACCTCCGTTTCGAGATAAACCATATGGTTTGGAGCTACCGATGGAATACCAAATATTTTTTTAATGAAAAAACGCTGGAATTTCTCAATAACTTCGAATCGTTGCGAACCCCAAGCCTGAGCTCCATAACAGACTACGGAAAGACAAACAGACTTAAAGAGACCGAACTTAAATGGAAGAGGCACTAGTTCCTGGGAAAGGAAAGCAGGCCAAACTCAATTAATAGCATTTAGCTACCGAGACCCTATCAAGAAGATGCGTGTCATTGATAATCTCGGAGTTAAGGACACACCCAAATACTTATACTGAGATACTGTCTCTATTGGTTTCCCATTAAAAAACCACTTTTCATTGGATGCAAGCCGAAAGAAAAACCAGACATTTGGTTTTATTTAAATTAACAGAAAGATTCCAAAGGTCACAATAAGCCACCAGTTTGTCAATATTTTTTTGGAGCCTTACAGGATTTGTAGACAGGAAAACCACGCGTACACTAGTATACTGACTGACACGTCACCAATGCGAACGCCACCACTAGGTCTTTTCTATTCGTGTCCCGCTTCTAGGCCCTTGAGAGGGCTTTGCAGGGGACGTTTTGGCTTTCTCTGCCTAGTGGCCGTGGCTCAGATTCCCCCACCGGAACTTAGCGGTGCCAATATGGCACCCCCAGGATGGGCCACGCGGAGGCGTCCGGCTGGAACATGGGGGAAGAGCAATGTGGCTATCTCGGTAGCTATGGCATGATGTTTAGGCGTCACTGCTTACTAAGCAGGCCAGCCTTTTTGCCGCATGACGGCCTGCGAACGCCACCATCAAGTACAGAGGGAAGGTCATCTAGAAAGAGAGAAAATAAGAGAGGACTTAGCAAACAACCCTGCCTGACACCTGAATCTACCCGAAAAACTCCGAAACTCCATTGCGCCCATGCACCGCTGATAAACAGTTGTAGTACAACGATTTTAAAATATTTATAAATTTGGTAGAGGCACCTAAATTACAACGTTTGAAGTAGAGGGCTTTCAAAACATTATTGAAGAATGCATTAAACAAGACAATACAATACAAACAATAAATTTTTCCTACAAGTTGGGATATAAAACTGCTCATAAAAGTATAAATTACGGTTAGCGACATTTTTTATTTAAAGGCAGCAACTACTCGGGTTAAATTTGCTTGAAACTGTACTAAGCGGGAGCTGTAGGGCCGAAAAACGCCCGAATGAGGTGCTTGGCAGCAAAGCAGTCAAATACTTAGGACCTAGACAGCAGGCTGACCTCAAATCACACAAGACTTAGGACACACCGACTTAACAGAAGATATGGACAAGTACGAAGATTTCTAGGACCGAAATCCGTCTTGACCGTCGCCACTTTAGACATACGGAATGGAACTGTTAGGTTCCGCCAAGCCATCCAACATCCAACCAATATAATCTATCCAACGAAAAGTACTCAGACTGATCGTCAAACCTGCCTATAACGTCACTGACCTCACTAATTACAACGAATTCCTTTTGTAAACGATCTGAACCATTCCCGATTCCAAATATTTCACCCTAATCTCTCGATCCATCCTAACCCTCCAACTCAAACCCTGCCTACATATTCCAACCCATCCAACGGCCTCGAAACCTCCATGCCTTTAACCCCTCACATTGAGTGCCAACATTGCCTTGTTTCTCTTGGCATGTCTCTTCCGTGTGAAGCGCTGGCATTAGCGTTAGTGCTGTGAACTTGTGGAAAAACGGTTTGTGTTCAAATTGTAACATGTACTATTATGCAAGGGTGCAAATAAAATAATAATTTAAAAAAAATAAAACGGACCAACAGTTCGGAACGACACCGACGTTGTGCGGGTTTAGCCTATTCTAACCCTTATGTAAAATCATAAATACATATCTAATATGTAATTATTGAATAAACACTTCTTTTCATTTAATGTTAATTAATTTTCTGTTTGTAAATCATTAAAGGAAGTTATCTTTAAAATCCCACTTAAAATGTTTATGTATTTATATTAATTGCATTGATTAAAAACATTGATGGTAGGAAAATTGTGTTTTATTTATTTGAGATTACTACAGCTGTTTTCTTTTCTATTTGTTTGTTTCGATACCTCACCGAGTGTACTCTTCAGCTCAAAAGCCTCATGAATGAACGCTTCTGACTGATTACTGATTTATATAAGCACAAATCTGTGCATGCATGTACGTACATAGCTCGCATGCACAGAGTTAAGCCCATCACTTCTCACAGTTAGGGAGGGATTATGAATATTTAAATTTCTGTTATAATTTATTTGTAACCGAGAACTATTTTTTTTTAATTTTTTTTGTTTTCCCTTCCATTTATTCTACTGTCTCTACTCACTAATTCCACCTCTGCTGGTTGGACTGGACAAAAACTGGTAGCAAAGCGTTTAATTCACAGCAATGAAACTTTGTTCCAATATCTAATTTTAGTTGCAATTAAATGCTTTTTTCCCCCCTTAATATTTTACTCTACACTTTAATCCCACCTCCGCTGGCAGGAAACCGGCGAAGAGTGGGTGACGAAAACTGGTAGCAGAGCGTTTAATTCACAGCAATTTTTCAAAATGCAATCTAAAATAATGTAATCTAAATTTAATTATGTGAAAATTATTAAAAATATTATGTGAATAACTGCGTGAGTAAATTGTGAATAATATTTTAAAAAAGTATGAGGGTAATAAGATACAATTGTTTTGTACGAGTTTGTGGAAATGCCCATAAAAAAGTGTAAGCTTTTTTAAAATTCACTTGTTTTCGTGGTCCGCTTGACCAATTAATATCTTTCAATTAATTAAGATTTTCAGTTGAGATAAAAAAGTGAATGTAACAAGCGGGATACTTGATACTTTTTTAAAATTATTTCCTAGCTTCAGTCATTCATCAGAAAATTCAGAAATTCTGGAACATGTCAATTTTTGCACTTTTTACAAAAACTTCGCAATATGGACCTTTAAAGTAAATATTTTTATTGTTTTTACTAGCAACCTGATAATATTTCTTGATATCCATTGTTTTTAGCTAAGGTTTTATTTTTTTTAAATCTTTTTTATAATTAGCAAGTGTTACTGGGAGTTTCAATGTACGGTCTATAAGCCAAAAGAATCGAACAGCATTTTGGAACCATGGGTGAGAAGAATCTGCTGGTATCATGGTGTTTGTAGTTGTGGGTTTTTCTATATACATCTATTTCAATTATGTTGTTTATTATAGACAGTTTTACGCCTAAAAATTTAAACAACCATCTTTATTTATTTCCAATGTAAAATTTATATTAGGGTGTAAAGAATTAATTAATTGGAGGAATTTGTTTTAGATCCTCTACTGTTCCTGACCATAAACATGAAATATCATCTTCATAGCATTTCAAAAAAAAAAGAAAAAAAGACAGTTTTAATTAATTTGTTATTTGATCATCTTTGAATATTTCGGCACAAAGTGGGGATAATGGAGACTCAATTGTTAACTCTTCTTTTCATAAAATTTATTATTGAATTTACAAGAATTAGATAGTAAGCATATATTTAGAAGGTCTATTATAACATTTTTTACAAATTCGTTAATAGAATTCTCTGTATGTTTTTGTTTTATTGGTTTTGTACTTTCTTCAACAGGGATATTTGCAAATAAATTAATAACATCTAATGACACTAAAAAACAGTTGTTAGGCATATTTGTTTTTTTAACTATTTTATCAATTCTAAAGAATTGTTAATACCGAATGTAGGTTTGAAATTGGTGTGGGTTTTAATTATTTTATCTATTGATATGGCGAGTTTGTGGCATAAAAAAATTATAAAATGACAGTACTGGCCCTATAAGGAGGCTATCCACAGGGAGGCTGTTTGTCAAATCTTTTATGGTTAATTACAGTAAACAGCTTAATAGAACTTCTGAATAATTCAGGTTTCTACAGTTAATTATTTTCAGATGATGGTACCATCATGCTCACAGGTAGGGATCCCCTGACTCTTTCACTACTGATGGAAAACGCCATGGGATTGCTTTATGAGTGGTGTTGTGATAAAGGTTTATCTATTAATCCAGCTAAACTGGAATTGATAATGCTTAGCAGGAGAAGAACGTTAGGTAATTTTAAAAACCCTAAATTTCACGGCATAGAATTAAAGTTAGTGGATTCAATCAAATTCCTTGGTGTGATGCTTGACAGGAAACTCGATTGGAAAGGTCATATTAATAACATATATAGGAAAGGCACAATATCAGTGGTACAATGTAGGAGAATAGTCGGTAAAACATGGGTAGCCAAATGGCTACATACTGCAATTATTTTACCTAGGTTGTTTTTCGCAGCTTTAGTATGATGGAAAGGTCTAAAAAATAAAGGAATAGTAACAAATTAAGGTCATTTCAAAGACTAGGTTGTTTGATAATAACAGGAGCATTTTCAACTACACCCACCCTAGCACTTGAAATCATAACCAATACCACACCTCTTCACACTGAGGTTAAGGTCAGAGCACTAATCAGCTGCTACAGATTAATTAGTGAAGGCAGCTGGGCTCATAAATGCAGTAACATAGGTCACTCGAAAATCTCACAACTATTGAGTAAGGTTAATAGCCAATTATTAAGCGTTAGTGATCAAAAGATTAAAACCCCTTTGGGGAAAAAAGTACTTTCAGGTAATCACCCTTTGTGAATATAATTATAGTTTGGATGATGACCATCGCAACATAGACTGCTATACTGATGCAGGAATCTACATACCTAAATTAGGAATCAGCATCTCTTCCCCTCTTGGCAATAACACCTCCGTTTTTCAGGCGGAAATCTGGGCCATCAATGTTGTAGAACACTTATGGAAAATAAAATTAAGGGAAACGATATTAAAATCTTTTCTGACAGTCAGGCATTACAAAAAGATTTGTTAACCTCAAGACTGGTGGAGGAAACCGCAGATCTTATCATAGAATCTCTTCCAGGGTTGAGATCAAGGACACCATGGCAATGAAAAGGCGGATGGCCTGGTCGAAGAAGGTTCTAATACTGTGTTTGTCGGGCCACAACCGGTATTACCTCACTTTATGAGCACAGCAAAAGAGAGTATTAAAAACTGGGGCATGAAACAATTCCTTAAGGAGTGGAATTTATCCCCCGGACACAGACAATTGAAAGAGTTCGTTAAGATGATCAAACTAGCAGAATCGAAATGGCTATTCTCTATCTCAAGGAAGGGAATTAGGAGGCTGATAGGTATCCTGACGGGCCACTGCCAACTTAGAAGACACCTCTCCGTAATGGGTATTCTACCAGATCCCTTTTGCCGTTTTTACGAAATAAAAGAAGAAACGGCAAGGCACTGCCTCGCAGAATGTGATAGGTATGCTAGGTGCAGATTTGAAAACTTTGTAGGAGCGGACATCACCAAATCACTCCCCAAGTTAAATGGTCCAAAATCTTGGGATTTGTGAACGAGTCTAGAGATTTATGCAGGACACGTGAGCTGACTAAGTCCCGGACCTTTTAGGGATGGGGTACGAGTCTACCCAGGCATTTAACCCGTCGGGTCTTGGTCGCCCACCCTGCGTATATATATATATATATATATATATACACTGGCCCTATAGGTTTGTTTTCTTTGTAAATTTCGAACGCACTGTTTAACATTGGGGTTTTTGGGTTCATTGGTATAAGTATTTTAATTGCATATTAGTCATTTGGGAATAAAAAGTCTCTATTTTTTATGGGTGTTTGAACTCTAGTTTTTAATTTTAAGGTGGGGTCTTTTTTTTATTTCTTTACAATCATTTTTGTTTAGGAATACTTTAAAAACATATGTATGGTGTTCAATGATAATATACTATTTCCTTTATCAACTTTTAAAATAACAATGCTTTTACTTTTTAACTATTTATCAATAGAACTAATTATACACAGGATATTTAATTTTTTGGCATTTAGATTTCTCACGCTGGGTCTTCAGCACATTTATATTTTATATCTATATTTATTTTCCTACAATCAACCAATGACCCCAAGGGATAGTAGTTTTGTTGTATCTAGTTCTGTTTTTGGGACAAATCTTAATCCTTTATTTAATAAAATTCTTTGCTTCTTTATTTAGGATGATGTTTGTTAAGTTTATAACCATTTGGTAAAATTTAATTGGAGTAAGGTAAAATTGGTCTTTGAGTAATTTTAAGTGTACCTACTTCATGTTTTCATTATTATTATTTTTTAATCCAACATATTTTGTTCTTTATCAATGATAAATTTCACTTTTGACTGCATATCATAATAAAATGTATACCAATCTATTGAATATAATAATGAGCCAAGCCTAATGTGAACAAGATATTAGTAATAATAATCTCACGATAGCTCAAGTGGTTAGAGCAGCGGAGAATTGAGCTGAAGGTCGTGGGTTCGATTCCTGCTCGTGACACTAACTTTTTCATTTCAACCAAAACCTTACACCTTACATAAAAAGATTAATTAATTGAAAGAAGTAATTTGGTCAATCGGTCCACGAAAATATAATGGATAATGTTAAGATTTTTCCATGCGATCTGATAGTTGTTGACCCTATATGGTCTTTAACCTTACAAACCTACCAAAACCTTACATAAAAAGATTAATTAATTGAAAGAAGTAATTTGGTCAATAGACCACTAAATACAATGGATTAGTAATAATGTTTTGTATCTCTTATGGTTATATAATTTTATGTTATATATTATATAATTCATTGTTTTGTGGCATTTATGTTGTAAGAGAGTTGAACAGTTCTTTTTATTTAATTTAGCAAGAACGAATTTTGGGGTTAGGTTTAATTTAAAGATGGGAATTCAACTTGATAGGTTTGCTGATTTTTAAGAATGAAACGTTTTAAAAGTTTTTGTTTACTGGGTGATTTTAAATAATTGGAGGAAGTGTTGTTAATTGTGTTATCTTACGTCTGAAGAAGATTAGTATAAAACAACATGCAAATGCAGATTCTGCAAAAAAGCAGAGGAAACACTAACACACCTACTAACAATCTATGGCCCCACATATGCTTGCAGTGCTTTCGAATGTATAACGTAACAGTAGAAGAAATTCAACCATCCAAACCAGGCCTACTAATCAAATTCCTTGATGAACTAAGACTCAATGGTGTGCTATAAATTCAGAACGGTGGATATGATAGCTCTCAAAGGGTGCAGTATATTACACACCTTGTACATTACATCTACACCACACATTGTTTAATCACTTATACAGTTATACAACTCTCCTATACACACACTTACAACCATCAAAATTTAATCCATAATTAATTAAAGTCCACTCCTTTGAAACAACATTTGGGTGAATGAATATGATTATTTTTATCATTTTCAGTTTTTTTTCTTCTGTTTTGGGAGAATATATTTAAACAGTGCGTTAAGTTGTTCCGTGAGTGTTATATAATGTGCAGATTTTTTTTGGCTCATTCTTGCTGTTTTAACACAAGGATTGTTGCCTTCAGAGGGTAAATTTCATTTATATATTCATCTACTATCTACTTTTGTATGCTGTTGTAAAATGTTCTCTAATTTTAATTTAATACTTTTGTTTCCCAGGAGTGATTTGCAAAGTGTATGGCTTCTCTGCTGGAAGGCAGGTTAGTGAGCATGTGAGCATTAATGCATGATTATTTGAATATACAAAATTCCATCATTTTAACACTTTAAATTATTGTTAAATCACTCCTATTAATTATACAGCTCCCTACACACTCACAATCATCAAAATTTAATCCCTAATTAATCAGTTTCCACTACTTTGAAATAACCTTTGGTTGAATGAATTTGATTATTTACCTTTTTTCAAATTTTTTTCCCCATTCCCACATAGTAATATTTAAACAGTGTATTAAATTGTTCCATGAGTATTATATATAGTGCAGATTTTTCTGGTTCATCATTGCTGTTTTAACACGAGGATTATTGCCTTCAGAGGGTAAATTTCATTAATATAATATCTTCTGTTTAAATGAATGTCATCTACCATTCTTTAATTTTACTGTTAAGTGATGATTGTAAGACTTTCATTCAGATATTTTCACATATTTCGATAATTGCCAAAAGTGCATTTATTTAATTATCACCCCATTTTATTATACCACTCACAAACCCTCCAAACTCAAAAATCTAATCCAATAAAAAAAAACTTTCTTAGGTTAAATGTATGTAATCTTTATTTTAAAATTTTAACGTAAATTATTATTTATATTTTTTGTTTCATTTTTCATTTATCATTTTAATCAACATTTCTTATTATGTGTATGTAAAAATATTTCTCAGCTAACTCCTGTCTTGTTCAGTGAATTTTTGCATTCTGGTCAGGATAAAAATAATTTCTAACCATGATATTTAGTTGGGCTACTTTTACTACGTTTTCATGGATAATCATAAAACTATATTAATTCTTATATTTTTTAAACTGCTTTTTACTATCACATAAGTGGCATCATTAGCTCAAGCCTCCTCCTGATACAGGTGAACTCTCGCCTTCTTTTTTCCCTAGCTTGGGAAACATGAACCTACGTCTTGAAACGTTAAAAACTTGTGAAGAATTTTTTTTGTTCAGGTTAAGTCTGCTTTGGTTTCGTTTGTAAATGGTGTTGACTTTTTTTTAAAATCAAATTAATTGTTAAATTTTTTTAAAAATAAATTTGTTTATTGTGTGTATTATGCACATGTTGGAAAAATAGGTTTCCATTTTTTCTTTCTACATTTTTTATTTTGGCCTTGGTTGTTTTGAAGTTTTAGCCTTTTTGGCTAAGCTTTCAGTCCTATGCTTCCTTTTTTATTTGATTTTTGGAGGAGATTGAGGAAACTTTGTTACATAACCATGAACATATGTCAGTAGACGCTTGTTCATCTTGTCAATTTCAGCAACATCTTTTTAAATCGGCTTTGGCATTCCTTTTTGGGGTTTTTCCTTTTGCCTAATCTGCTTTTTTGTGAAAAAATATTTCTAATTATATTTTTTAAATACTTATAAATTTCAAACGTAATTTAATAAATCTGGGACCTCACAAAACATTTGTACAGCAATGAAGAATGAGTGAGCATGAAGTCTAGCAGATAGAGAGACTTAGCACTATTCTAATTATATATTTTCTAACAATCAAGTTTTTGCTTGGCCTTCTTCAGATGGTTTTAGCATTTCAGTCTCAAAAATAAAATCTGCACTTTTTGTTAAAGAAGCTACCGAACTTAGTTGCATATTGCAAGAAACATGCCTATCCCTACTTTTCATTCCATCTCAAACTTAACTTCACCTTAAGTTTAGCAAAAATGCTGATTGGCACAGTCTGTGAACCTCTAAAAATAAAATATTCCAGAGTCTTTTATGCAGACCAAGTCTCTCCAGTCTGTACAAAAGTGTGATTTTTAGTGATCGGTTGTTCAAAAATTCGATGAAGTCGTGAGGAGCATTCAAGAATGAAATTTTAGGAACACCTTTTTCATTTTTTTAAAATCATTGTTTCGACCTTTATTCGGGTCATCTTAAGAGCCTTGGTGAATTACAAAACATATGTTAATTGGAAAAAATACAAAACAGATGTAAATATAAATTTTGAACCAAGTATTTCATACTCACATAAAGTGTGGTGCTTTTCTTGTGGTGTCATATTGGTTTTGTGTGTAATTGTTGTGCAACGTGAATTTGTATTCTGCTGTTTTTTTATGATTGTGACAGTATGGGGGATGCAGTAAATCTGGGAAATGTTCTTTGATCATCATTTAATTATTATGGATGGTAATGAGGAAAAGGGAAATATAAAAATAAATCAAATATTATTGTTTTAATAATTTTAATTTAATTTGGTGGTAAAAAATATTTTAAATCTAGAAAGTTGGTCCCTTTTTTTAACTAAACCCACCATTTATTTCTATGCCATCTAATTTAATTGCTAATGGCCTGAAATGCATTAGCGATTAAAATGTATGGCATAAAAATTGTGGGTTTGGGAGTGTGTTTAGTAAAAAAAAAAAAAAAAAAAAAAAACCAACTTTCTAGATGTAAAAATAAAGGTTAATGGTTTATTTCCTTTATGATGTTGGTGTAGCTACAGCTGAGTTGCACGTATTTGTTCTGTAATTAATGCTGTGTATGTCTGTGTTAATGAAAAATATTTCTAGAAAATTGCGTTTGTATTTATTTTTCAGTGTTTAGTATATGCATTTTGTCGAAATTAAAGCTGGGTTGTTTTTCAAAGTGGTGTGTTTCCATTTTTCCAGATATTGTGATTTAATACCAATGTATGTAACTGGACAGTTCATACAATTAATTAATTAATTAGATTTGTAGGATGTTGGTGTTGGGTCTTTGATTTTGGAAAAAGTGTGTGTACTGTTTTAAGATTTTTAAAAGCTACTTTAATGTGTTCTGAGGAGAGAAATTTACTTAATTTGTGTGACTATGTGCTGACAAAAGGAATGGGCGGATATATTGGTTTGTCTTTGTGTGACTGGGTTGATGATATGTTGTGTACTGTGGTGGATGTTGTTTTGGATGGTTATAATTGTTTATAATTCTCTTAATTATATTTTTGGGTAGTTGTTGTTATGTAAGATTTGTTTGTATGTTTGAATAGTTTTTACGTGAAAGGATTCATGACTTAAAGATATGATTCTGTATTATAATCTTTTAGCTGTGTTTATTATTGTCTGTAGGGGGTGGCGTGATGTATAATTGATGTGTTTTTGTAAAATAGTTTATTTTTGACCGCTCTTCACGACTTCATCAAATTATTGAACAACCTGTCACTAAAAATCACACACTTTTGTACAGTTTGGAGAGACTTGGTCTGTGCATCGAACTCTAGAATATTTTATTTTTAGATGTTCAAAGACTATGTGCCAATCAGCATTTCTGCCAAAATTAAGGTGAAGTTACGATTGAGACGGAATGAGAAAAAGGGATCGGCATGTTTCTTACAAAATGCAACTAAATTTGGTAGCTTCTTTTACAAAAAGTGCAGCTTTTATTTTTGGTACTGAAATGCTAAAACAATCTGAAGAAGGCCAAACAAAAACTTGATTGCTAGAAAATGTATAATTAAAATTGGCCTAAGTAAGTTATTGATTTTGAAAAAATTAAGTAAAATAGTCACATTGAACGTACTTACTTTTGCCTGGTTTATTTAAACTGAATATCAGGATTGTATTTTATACTTGTGATATACTAGATAGGATTAATAGAATTTTTACTGACTGGTTTGTTTTATTTATTGTACACTTTATGTGAATTATTAAATCCACGGCGTAACGTTGTGCTCGAATGCGCAATGCTTAACTGTCATGCGGGTTTAGCCTAGAGCTAGGCCGTTAATTGGTCTCAACGTCGAGTCGTTTTATCAATTTCATATTTTTCTGCCGGGATGCCTACACGGCTGGAAGTAATTAAATATCGATTCGTCAGTTGGACATTTGTATATATTAATATAAACCGAGGTGGCTAAGATGACATAGTTTCAGGGGTATAGGGCCTCTTGATAGATCTATTGTGTAATTGTCCATATCCGGATCAACCTGGGCTATAGAGCGCTCATAAATTTAGGATTGTTTTGATCGAAACTCCAAATCTTGCTGATGCTGACTTGCATCATATCTTAATGTAATGTTCCAGTGATCGGGGTATGGATGAGGGATATAATGCATGTTAGCTTTTGGTGCCTAGATGTACATGGTTTTTCAGTGAGGAAACAGCTAAACGGAAAAAAATATAGCATGTGAAGGACATCTTTCTAGTCCTACTGCGACGGTCTGTCGTTGCCCATGACCTGTTTCTGGGTTTGCTCTATGGAATACTGATTAAAACACTATTTCATCACTATTAAAAACATGGGTGATGATCGTTTACGTTGATCCTGGCACACATATTCTAACTTGTGTCGGTATTTCAACATCATCATGGGTTGTTGAATTGGACCATTTTTGACTTTCGTCCATACTGTAAAAATCAGACGAGAGATGACAGATATTCGAATTTTTGTGTTTTGTATTTTGACAAGGTCCGTTATTGTGTTAGCACGTTACAATATTTATAATTATGGTCTTAGTGCTATTTTTTAGTATCCTTCTGTTTTTACATATCTTTGTATTATTTTTGTGTTTTATAATATGTTTTATTAAACATGCTCCAGTAATTTTATGTTATTACAAGGATATTAAGTTATAAATCTTTTCCGCATTAGCTCAAATACCTTTTAATTAATTATTATTTCTTTTTTTTCTTTTCTTCGTCCAAAGATTTTAAGACAGAAACTATTACATCCTGAAATACCTTCTTCCATTTTTAATTTAGTAGATTTTCCTTGTTCAGAGGCTACGAAAAACATTCGGGTCCTGACAGACAGTTCCTCACTGAAGAGGGTGCAGGAACGCATTTGAGTAAATTAAAAAAACCCGCGAGTGTTGACGGACTCAACAAATAATCTAGTTAAATGCACTAATTTCGTGGTCCGCTTGACCAATTAATATATTACAATTAATTAAGGTTTTTAGTTGAGATAAAAAAGTCAATGGCACGAGCGGTATTCGAACCCACGATCTTCGGCTTGATACGCCGCTGCTCTACCACTTGAGCTATCAATACCTCGATCCACCCGGACATTAACTTCTCATCTCAACCCCACCTTTTGAGTTTTCCCTCCTTTTTGCCATTTTTCAAATGTCGTGTAATCGGGTTGGATTCTCGACGACAAATGAAATGGCCACGGAGAGCTTTAGTGAAGTATACTTCATTTTTAATCATTAAATTCACTAATTTCGTGGTCCGCTTGACCAATTAAAAAATGGCAAAAAGGAGGGATGTTCTGTACTGTTAATATGATTAATACGATGCTCCACTGATGATGGTCTTATAAAGGCCGAACGCTTGACAAGTGATCACAGAGTCTACTTCTTTCTCTACCTGACCAGAAACCAGATCCCAAACACATTCTTAACAATGTAACCATTTTGAAAAATTGATTTAAAAATTTGCTGTCACTTAAATTTACTTTTTTTGGCGAATGCAATTAATGCAGTTTGTGAGGCATTTGCTCCAAGTCCCTGCTGTGCGCTCAATCAATCGGCTTCCTGGGTTGTAAGGATGGGTAAAGTTGGACATGCATCGGGCAATGTGTTAGGACGTGTGGATAGTTTTTCATGGAATGTGGTAAATTTGTTTGGGATTAGATTTTTAACGAAAGGCAATCATTGTGAAGAGTAAATATAGAAGGGATGGCTGACAATATTTCTGATCATATGAAACACTGTATTCTTTGGATGGCGGAAGGTTTAGCGGTGTTCCACAGTTCTTATCCGTATGTCCAAATAGGTTTCAGTGTTTTATGACGTGTTCTTTTTTTTTAAACGTGTTATGTTCTTAATAATAATTTGTGCAGTAGTCTTGTATGTCGGTTCCAAGTTAGAGGAGAACCCAAGGTAGCGTACGCACCCAGTTTTTGGGATGGGAGGATTATTGGGGAATATTGTATAATGGGTTTTGTTATTTAAATGTGTAACGACACTGCTTTCTAGAATATCCGATGAGGTTGAACGGATGCGAAGGCCAAGGACAGATTTAAACAAAAAAGGAAACGATGATCAGTGCTAAGGGCAGATTGTAAAGAAAAAATACCACCCAATTAAAATACACTGACAGGCAAAAAATTCCACCCAACTGATTTTTTTTCCATTTTCTCGATAAAAGAAAACTCTGCCCTTAATTTGTCTCATTGTTTTTATCAATTTGTTTATGCTATGCTTTAAATTGGGAATATCAATTAGAGGTAAACACATTTAATCCTTAATCCAAAACAAGGATAAAGGATTTTTCAATGTTTAATTTTTATGGGATCGAAAATGTTTATTTAATCTCATGCGAATTCTTAAGCAAACTGTTTAGTTTTCATCTTTGATTTCTTAATATCAATTTTTGACTTAAAAATGCCACTTAATGCTGAGGATGTTGCGCGTGGAGTGGCACTTATTGATGATGTTCCATCAGGTATGCGGCTGTTGCCATCGGGTTTTCCTACGAAAACTTTCGAGAAACTGTGTCCTACCATAAAAGGCCCGGTTCTGGACGCCCTAAGGTAACTGAACCACAGGATGTCCGTTTTTTTACTTTGAGAATTTTGCGAAACCGGCACCTTACTGTTGTACGACTAGCTTTTGTTCGAGAACACAGCCATTGGTCTTTGGACGATTGGCCTGCTGTACTTTTTACAGATGAGTGTAGATTTGCTCTACGATCTCCAGATGGGCTTGAAAGAGTGTGGAGAAGGCGAAATGAAAAGTACGTAAACTGTAACTTTTCCCAGAGCCGACCTTTCCAACGTAGCTCAGTGATGGTGTGGGCGGGAATCTCAATGGAGAGTCGCACAGAGTTGGTTGTCGTTCGTGGAGGGTCTTTGACGTCCACTCGCTATGTGGATGAAATGCCGTGCCTATCCCCGATGAAATCAGTGACAATCCTCTTCTAATGCACGATAATGCCCGTCCACATGACGCGCGCATAGTACAAACTTTCAACAGCATAACATCAGGGTCTCAGCCTGGCGAGCCCGTTCTCCAGACTTGAACCGCATCGAACATTTATGGGATAACCTCAAAAGACGAATAAGAGCACGTCCATCACTTTCTGATACCCTCCTCCATCTTGAAAGGTTTCTTCGTAGAGAATGTGCTAACCTCCAGCATAGAGACATTTCCACACTAGTAGAAAATATGCCGAGGCGTCTTCAAGATGCAAGGCAGATTAAGGCAAGAGGAAGAAATTCGAGGAATTGAAATGTTAATTAAAAATCTACAACAAAATTAAAACTAAAAGCTTTTTAAATTTTTTTAAAATTTATTTTTCACTTTCCTTAGCAATTTACTTTTTTTTAAAATTTTTAGACAAAGATTCAATTATTAAACGTTAAAAAACCTCAAACCTCAAACTTTGATTAATATATAAAAATATATACAAATATTATATTACAAGAGGGTGGAATTTTTTGCCTGTCAGTGTAAATACAATATTATATTTAATTAAATAAAATATATTGCAATGATTTTTTTAACTCTCGATTTAGTTTATTAAATTGATTGTTTTATTTTATCTGAGTGAAATCAGGGTTTGAATTGCATTCAAAGCAATGTTTTATGTTTTGTCAAAATCTCAATGTCAATGGTCAAAGCCCTCAAATGAATATTTAACGCCCCATGAGGTGCTCGGTTGAAAACGGCCAGGCCTCGACCGTGTCGGGTTTTATGAATGATCGATTGATTTTGTTGTTTTATAAATTTAAAAGCGTTTTAACGATCAATTTCACCGGTCAAATCGTAGATTTCTATAATCGTTCCGCTCGTGGCGATATTTCAAAACGAGCAAACATTTCCTTTTGCACTCAATAGTGTTAAATAACGCTCGCATTTATCCTGACTCCTCACTCATTTTACTGAACACAAACAGCATAAATATTTTAATCAATTAATGTGTTTTTTTTATTGGTTTCGGTTCCATTTTAAAACATTTTCGAACGCGAGATTTGATAAACAAAATTAAATGTCACGGATGGGATTCGAACCCACGCGCTAATTTCGAGCGTCGGAGTCTGTTCCGAAGGCTTTGGGTTCAAATCCCATCCATGACATTTACTTTTTTATATCAAATCCCGTGTTCAAAAATGGGACTCATGTCGGGAGAACTTGCATTCGTTGTGATAATCCCTACATCCTCCAAGTAATGGGTGTCAATTCGTGCTACATGCGCCATGCACTAACACGACGTTGTTCCCAATAAATGGAGCGAATGGGATCACAGCGTCCAGAAGAACCTCCTCATTGTAGCTTAGTGCAGTCAAAGGTCAATTCTGTATGATAATCAGTTCGGTACGGGCATGGACGACCTTAACTGACTGTCTTTGAAAAGCCTGTGACTCACGCATGGCACATGAAGCGGAGTGTTCTTCTCGTCTTCTTCACGGTGTCTCAGTCATCCGATTGCCACAAACCAAACCTGTTCTGTGAAGAGAACATCCCCAAACCGGTTCAAGTGTCAAGCGAGGTATTGATTTGCGAATAGTCGCATAAGTACCCTCTAGCAGTAGAACACCTGATGCTGGACGTCTAGTTGCTAGGCTATTCTAACGAAGCCTTCTGATAAATCTTTAGTGCTCACTCTTACATTATGGTTCATTTGAAGTTGACTACCTCTCAAGGAAGCCATTAAATGACGATTCCAAAGTGCGGTCATAGCATTAAAACGATCGTCTCCGCCGTCATCCATCATGGTCGACCACTACCTTCTTCTCATCGAGACTGGTGGCCCTAAACCTTTCTGGGTCATCGTGAACAGTAGAGCGCGGCACACCCAGTTCTTGGGCTATGCAACGGACGAGGTCAAAGCTAGATTTTAAAACAAGCTTTAAAAAAAAGGAATAATTTGAAGAAACAAATTAAAAACAAAAAACAATTAACTCATTCGACAAGTTGGCTGTGGAAAGGATGAAATAGACTGATGTTCTTTATTTTTAAATTTAAGGAATGAAAAAGAATTAGTAACACTAAAAATAAAATAAAATAAATTATAATATATACACAAAATTATTCATATACACACTTACGACATACATAGTACCTCTCACTCAATTTCTGTTTTCTTCCTTTCTCTATTTTTCTATCTTTCAAAATATCCCTACCTATCTCTCCCTCACTCTTCTCGATCTACCAATCCTTCATTCACTCTACTCTCTCTCTCTCTCTCTCTCTCTCTCTCTCTCTCTCTCTCTCATTCATATTATCTTTACAGCTAAATCTATCTTTCCTCGAGCTTTCTACCTCTCAATTACTAACCCAATGTCTAGTATGTTGTTGGTATGCATGTACGGTTTTTTACTACGAGTAAAATTGTTGACATGTACAAATTTTAAAATAAACTAAAACAAAATTTGGCAAGGTTGCGAAGAAACAGCCAGGGGTAACACTTCTAGCAGGGTCTACGTGCTATGTCTCGCTGCCGGACAGGGCCGCATTAATCTCCTTGTGGGATTATCGGAGATAGTTCCCATAGTTAATTAGGACTTTTTAGTTTCATTTTGAATGTAGAATCTACTGGTAAAGTTTGTAACACCCTGTATAGTAGAGGCCTGTTGGGGCACCAGCCCCATTCCATAGTCGGTATCATGGACTGATATGATTCATGAACGTGTGAGAACGGATTGAGGATAGCAAGTCGATAACAAACAAACTGTAAAATTCAAGAGGGTTTTGTTTTTTCATGCTTTTACAGATCATTTTAAAGTCCAATCCTGACTCACCACAGGGATAGATCAGTGGGTGCAACATGGGACCACAATGAGGGCTTAAAACAGAGATGATTGGGTTGGAAATTTAGCGTAGTTTTCAATGGTACCCACTGATTTGTCCAAACCAAGAAAAACTTACTAAACCCTTCTAAAAACCTTTTAGTTTTAGAGTTGTTTATTTGAAGGAAGGTCATGAAATATTAAAAAATCAGAAAGAGTGGAATAACTCCGAAACTGTTTAGATTCGGACCATTGTTAATTAGGACTTTTTGGTTCCATTTTGAATGTAGAATCTACGGGCAAAGTTTGTAACACGAGTAGCCGAACATCCTATATACAAAAACAACGCTTGTACCTCCAAGAATCGGCAAAGGGGACCCAAAGATTTGCTGCCGTTGTTGGGTTAGTTTGTTGACACGTTCTAACTGAAAAAGTGATATTTTTCTAATCCATTTTAGACAGTCTTATTTTATCATGTTGGTAATTAACTATCCTTTTGTTATTTGTAAAAACTGGCATAAACATCCAGATCGACGAATTGTGTAAACATATACTGTGTGTTGGAACGAGGTAAGACCCTCTGAAAACATTCCCCCACAGAAGCGTGTTTGTAATGGGCGAAGACACTGAAAAAATAATGAAACGATTTGGGTGTTGTCGATTGAGGAAAAGAGGGAGGAAATACGTTGGCCTATTCATACTTTTCGTTCAGTAGTAGACCAGAAATGTTTAATTCATGTGTACGAGAATAGCTCATTGAAAGGGTGCCGTCGGGGATAAGCGTTCCAACTGCAAGTCAGTCGGCCGCGTATTCGGCCACGAGACCGTGCCGAGAGGGGTTGTCGTTTCGAAAAGGTGATTATTTTGAAAAAAAAATTTCCGTTAAAGACGAGTAGCCGGCAGTGATGTCGAGCTTTTCCCCTAGGACGGAGACGGGTCGTGGGAGCTTTCCGGTGGCGGGCGTCCTTCAAGAAGTCGAAAAGCCTCTCGTACGTCCCTCGCGAGCCTTTATTCGTACACTGCAATCGTCTTTCTAGGAATGATTCGCGGTTGATATCAAATATTCGGGGGAGTCGGGAAACGCCGAGAAGAAAGCGCTTGCGCCATCCGGTGGGTGTACTCCTTCGGCCATCTTGTAAACAAGTTATAGAGATTTTGTGTGAAAAGCTGCGGGGTGAGCACGGCCTACAGGAGGTTCGTCCGAGAGACTTTTACCGTGAACGGATCTCCTGAAAACTCGAAAATTCACCCGGAAATTTTAAATATAAATTCTATCATCACGTGCAAGGACGGTCGTTTATCGATTTTCAAAGGGCGACAACCCTGTTCGACTGGTAGTGAGAGAGATGAAGGGGAGACTCGACACCACTTAGTACCGTCATGGCATTCGACCGAATTCAACATTTTTTTGTGAAAAATGGAATATTCCCGGATCCTCCGAATCGTCCCTTCGAAGGCAGATGGAGATTCCCTATATGAAAATCGACATCTACAGCGGTAAACAATTTTTTTTGTTTGTTATTATTATCAATATATTAGAATGTGTATAATGCTTTATAACTCTGTCTAAACTCTAAACCTGCCCCTCACCCCCGCGCGGAATGTCATGCCGCCTCGCCTTCTCGCTCCCTCGCGCGCTCTTTCACTTTCTCTTTTCTCCCTCACCCTCACGCCCGCCTCCATTCACTTTCGATACTATCCGTACTTTCCCTTTTTACCAGCCGAATGGAAATTTACCGAAAACACCTGCATTTCAAATAAATTTATTATAATTCATTTGAACCACTGTTGATTTTTCGTGTCAGAAAGGTACACCATAATATTTTCGAATCCGTCGAACTGAAACAGAATCAAATCATTTTATTGTATGAGCCGAATAAAAACTGACCATTGATCGGCTGCATAATGATTTTCTGTTTTAAAATTCAAATTCATTTCAATAAATTACAACCACAGTGTTAAGACTAAGCTTAACTTTAAAAAAAAAATCAAAATTGATCCAATTCAATGTCAAATTTTGTACAAAACACCTCTGAATTGAGCTTGTGTTGACAAGGTGTTAAACAAACGGGACCAATAAAGTGATAACCATTCTTCTTTGACACGAGTTCATTTCCCTCTTTGCAAACCTTTGCCCATCCTTCAATATTTGGCCCTTTACCAAAATCACACCCGATCCGAAACCCTTCGCAGAAAAGGGCTTAGAACCGTCTCATCGATACCATTTTCTAAATGGCCCCAGTTCGGGTTTGCGATAGACAGGAAGGGCGAAAAGCAGTAGAGATTGAAATGGTGTAAAAGACAGGCATAATGGAAATTAATGGGCCACATAAAAGCGCTTGACCGCAGAATCGCTCCTTGTCACGAACGTCGATTTAATTTAAAAGATATATATATATATATATATATACATATTATTTACCCATTTACCCTTTTTATCTTGAAAAAAGACAATTTTTTTGCGGAAAATGTGGATGTTCGTTGTTTAAATAAAGGATTCGAGACGAAGTGTTTGACTATGTGCTTTTCAAAACTTCAAAAATATAACTTTCACGGTTTAAAATTGAAAAATACAATTATAATTTCCCCTTGATCCTTTCGATCTTCATAGCGATTAAAAGATCTTGAGTTTGACGAGTTACTCTCAGATCTTTGTATAAAATTTTAAAAAATCATATATCTATTCGTAATTATACGTATAAGCGGAAGTTGAAAAGGGATCAATTTATACGAAAAGTCACGTAGAACTTTATACTTTAACAGAGCGTGTATAAAGAATATGACGAAGCAAGCAGTCTCGCCGAAACGTATTTGAATAATATCAAAACAATATTTTACCCTTTTGAATTGCCTGCAGTTACGTCTTATTTGCCAGAAGTATTTGCCAGAAGTAATAGCGTCTTTTTTGGGGAATCGCGGGTGTATTGTTACATGGGGATCACATTGAGAACTCTGGGGGGAGGAGAAGATAAAGCCAAAAATAAAAAGAAGAGAAAAAAAAGATAAAGGACTTTAAACTGAATATGTAGAACGTGTGTGAACCGGGGTTTTCTCATTACCCGAAGCTTAGCCGTATTTTCTGAAGGCAACCGAGAATGAATCATACCCTGTTTATGTACTTGCCCGAGTCACTTTATCCCGAGCAACCTCCACTCGGCACGTTTCAATTAAATACATATCCTCGGGCCACTCAGCACGTAAACGCAATCAGGTCAGACGGAATCGCTTGGTAAGCGCTACCATCAATTTTCTTAGTATTCCATTTATAATTAATAACGTAGATTCGGCGTAAATCCTTGGAAAGTCGGAGTCAAGCCCTAAATTATTTTGTTATATAAATAAGGCAGACATTTTCATAAACGCTGAATGGACGAGAGAACATGAATGGATGGTAGTTTGTTGTTGATTTTGCAGCCTTTGGATGGCTCATTTTTGCGTTTTCCAATGTACAAAGAATTAATTGTACTAGATTTTACAATGAAAAACACATTGCCTTGCAATTAAAATATGATACACTCTGATAAACTTTAGGTTTTTTTTTGTTGTCCTAATAATTTCAAATAAAACTAACAATAAATAACAGAATACATTTTTCAAAAGTTGCATGGATAACAGAACGTGAATTTATACCGCATTGTTTTCATTTTTACCCATTGGTTTTATACTTTTTTAATTTTCCAAAAAACAAAGGACTACCTACACTATATTACGCAATAAAAAACCAATTCTGTCCTGAATTTAAAATATAAAACACCCTGATGAACTTAAGGATTGTTTCTAACATTCAAGTCTGTTCTATTAAGTACAAATAAAAGTCAAATAATGAAATACATTTTCGAAAAGGTTTAATGGATAACAACGTGAAGGAATCGCGCTTTGTTTTCATTTTCAGCCGGTGAATGGCTTATTTTTGGATTTTCCAATCTACAAAGAATTAAAATACTAAATTTTACAAATTACAATTTTACAAAAACCCATTCTTGTCCTGCAATTAAAATCTGATACACGCTGATGAACTTTAGGTTTTTTTCCCCTAATAATTACAAATAAAACTAACAATAAATAATATAATACATTTTTGAAAAAAAATTGATAACGGAACGTAAATGTATCGCGCTTTAAGTTCGTTTTTAGCGTTGGATAGCTCATGTTTCCGTTTTCCAATGTACAAAGCACTAAATATGCTAGATTTTACAATGAAAAACGCATTATTTCCTGAAATTAAATAAGCTGCTCAAAAATGAATAGGAAGATTTGAAATTTATTTCTATTCTATTAATTTTAATTTAATTAACCGATACATTCTTGTTAGCTCGATAGAACAAAATAGAAAATTCAAACCGAAAACAAACAAATGTTAATCCTCACTTTTAATGACGCATTTCCTTAAGAATAGTAAACGGGAAGATTACTCGTTTTATAAACAAACACATTTTCTCGACTTTTCTCCATTTTGATCCAGTTGAATTCTCTTTAACCATGGAAAGACATCATCTTGAACCAGAAGTTCGGAATATTATTGTGAGAATAAGTCATCGAGGTCACCGGCAAGTAGATATCGCACTCAGATGGTTTCCAGGGCTTTCACCCGATTCCGAGAGATTGGAAGTACCAATTGGAGGCCTGGTAGTGGATCTCAGGGCATTACGACGCTAAGGAAGGACAGAAGTATTGTTATTGATGCAAGGAAGGAACCCTTTCCATAGTGCCTGCCAGATCATAAATAAAGTACAAGATGCTTTGGCAAGTCCTTTACAAACGATTCGTTTTTGGCCTCACATCATATGCCCCTTTGAGACATCCTGCAGCAGCAACCCGCCAACAGCAAAAGCACTCAATCTGGTGCAACGACCGCCTAGAAAAGAACACCAATTGGACTGCTGTTATGTTTACTGATGAGTCGCGTTTCTGACTGTATAGTGCTAGCAGGCGCCGAAGAGTCAACCGAGAACAGGGGATCCGTACAATGTCCCAGTTTGTGTTCCAGTCAGTGCAGTTTGGAGGAGGTGGTGTAATGGTCTGGGCTGGGATTTACACTGAGGACAAACTGGACTCCGTATTGTCGAAGGGTTATGTCCCTCAATCCAGGGATCTCATTGGCAGGGAATTTCTATTTCTGGATGACAACACCAGTCCTAATAGAGGCAGGGTTGTTCATCAGTGTCTAGAAAACCTGGGAATTTCCCATCTGCCTCTTCACCCATTGTCTCCAGCCCTCAATCTTATTGAGCACATGTGGGATGCGTTGCAGAGGCTTTTCGATCACATCCGCCAGTTGACCTACAACAACTGAGTGCAGCTCAGAGCTGGCAGGTGCACGTAGGTGTTAGCTAACAGAGGACATTATACACGGTATTAATTTTTAAAAAATGTGTGGTGTTTAGTGACCGTTAATTAATGATTATTTGGAGATCATGAGACGCATTCGAGATGTTCGAAGTATTTTCTGTGTAGACGGGCACTCTCAACACGACACACAATAATGACACATCTACACAAAACAAACACTTTGAGCCCTGAAGATGATCTCAATAAAGATCGAAACGTTGGCACGATAAAGAAAATGTTTATCTAAAACCTACGTCACACCAAACCTCATCTCACGATCGCCAAACAATGATAAAAAAATTTTTTTTTGTCCAATAAACAAAACTATGAAATTTTCCATCAGTAAAAACATAATAATTTGTAATAAATTTCAGTGCAATTTATAATAAAAATAAAATAAAAATGTTAGGGAAAGTACATACTACAAAATCGGCAATGCCTTATTCATTTTTGAGCAGCTTATCGTACACACTGAATAATTTAAGAATTGGTTGTAACGTTCCCTTATGCCCTGTTATGTATAAATAAACTCACAATAAATAATGAAATACACTTTCGAAAACGCTGAATGGGTAAGAGATCGTGAATGAAGGGTAGTTTGTCTTCATTTTCAGCCTTTGGATCGTTCCAATGTTCAAAGGACTAAATACCCTACATTATCCAATAAAAAACATATTCTTTCTTGAAATTAAAATATGATAAATAGTGATGAAAATTTATCCCGCTTTGTTTTCATTTTTACCCATTGGTTCTATACTTGTTTAATTTCCCAATAAACAATGGACTACCTACACTATATTATCCAATAAAAAACAAATCTGTCCTGAATTTTAAATATAATACACCCTGATGAACATAAGGATTTTTTTTCAACATTCAAATCTGTTCTATTAAGTACAAATAAAACTCATAATAAATAATGAAATACATTTTCGAAAAAGTTTAATGGATAACAGAACGTGAATGAATCGCGCTTTGTTTTAATTTTCAGCCATTGAATGGCTTATTTTTGAATTTTCCAGTGTACAAAGGACTAAATATGATATTATCCAATGAAAAACACATTCTGTCGTGCAATTAAAATATAATACATATTGATGAACTTTAGGATTGTTTCTGCACTTCCCAGTCTGTCAATAGGTATTAATAAAATCCACAATAAATAAAAAATTATATTAAAAATTTCAACAAAAACAGCAAATCATATCCGTTCTCAACGTGTTGAATTGTGTAAAATAAAAAAAAGCATAAAATAAGCTTATATCGGGAGGAAAAACCTTCCCCTTTTGCGAAATGTTTCGTTAAAAAAATACTTGGGAAATTCTTGCCATATTAACTAATTTATGAATTCTCGGCCGGTTTTTACACGAAAACCGCCTAATTATCAATATTTGGTTTTTAATTTTTTTTTAATGTAATGTGTTGAATTAGTAAAAGGCAGGTGACTCGGTGCTCGCACATAAATACGGATTTGTAAAATTCTGCGTCTTTTGTTTGTTTAAATAGTTGTTTCGTTTTATTCCACTCTATTATTAACATGTAGAAATATAAAGATTAAAAAATGGAAAATAAAGGACAGAATATCATAATTATAGAAAGCTTTTAAACAAGTGATTAAAATTAGCTCAAATTAAATACTTCAAAGATAAATTACCTCTGGTGTACAATGATCCTAAAAGAACTTGGAAAGTAATTAAATAATTTACTAATGAAAATATCCGTAAAGAAAATAATATCATTACAGAAATTAGAAAAGAAAATGACAGAAAATTAAATAAATTATGAAGATTTTCCCCCTGCGAAAATTGAATGCTCTGAGGAAGCGAATGTGATACCATGTTTGTATCGGGTGTGTGTTTGTGTTAATTTAATCGGATGAATGGAATTTATTAGCGAGAAAGGAAGGGCTTAACATAAGGAATATCGAGTACCCTGGGGTGAGTGTGTGTCGTTTGGAGAGGAAACGTATATTGCTTCTTACGGTTTAATTAATTAAAATTTTTAATGCCCGTATCAGAAGTTATGAACAGCACTTAAAAGCTCATTGATAGTTCCATTCTATGAGGGAGGTGACAAGTTATAGGCCGAACCTTGACATTTACAATAACCAAAATTTTTGAGGAACTGATTGAAAAAAGAATAGTTCGTTTTTTAGAAAACTAAAAAGTGATTTAGGATCGACAATAGGACTTTTGCAAAGGACTTTGCACAACCATGCTCTGTACGGGGTGACAAGATACATATGTAAAAATATTGATAAATCAATGTTTGCGATAGGGTGATTCTGTTAGGCGAGATCTTCTATCTGATAACTATGTGATAAGAGCATAAACATTAAAATTTCTCAAATCGTACATAACAAATAGAGAATTAATTGTGGGCCACCTCTGAGAACTATTTCATCCCAATTGTTGTTTCAGATTTGTATTAATTCGATCCACTCGGACACCAACTTCCCATCTGAACCCTACCTTTCGAATTTTCCCTCCTTTTTGTCATTTTTCAAATGTCGTGTAATCAGGATTCGATTCTCGGCGACAAATGGCATGGCCAGGGGGAGCTTCAGTGAAGATATAATTTTTTTTTTTCGGAGTGCCGGTGTTTTTGAAAAAAAAGCCCATTTGTAAGTATGTCGGGTTCGAATGCAGGGCCTCTGGATTCGAACCCGGGACCTTCACCTTACAGTGATGAGCGCCTTGTCAACGCCTAAACCGTTGCGGCCACCGACGCTCCATTCATTTTACTTATTAAATTCATTAGAGTTTCTTGGTCCGATTGACCGAATAACATCTTTTAATTAATTAATCTTTAAGTAAGGTATTGGTTGAGATAGAAGAATAGAAAAATGATAAAGGAGGGAGAATTCGAAAGGTAGGGTTGAGATGGGAAGTTGGTGTCCGAGTAGATCGAAGTCACGATAGCTCAAGAGGTAGAGCAGCGGCGTATTTAGCCGAAGGTCGTGGGTTCGAATCCCGCTCGTGACCCTGACTTTTTTATCTCAACCAATACCTTACATACTAATTATTTACTTTATATTTTTCATTAATAGAATTGATAACAATACATGAATTCTGAGATTATTATATCAAATCTAGAAAAATCTGTCCGTTAATAATCGTGAATATGATTTTTTTAATCTTATTTACATTTTCAAATCGATAAAATTGAACAGAAATTTCTTATTAATATTAAATGCTATTATTTGAGCATGACTTGCGTAAATAATAATAATAATGGGGTATTTTAATATTAGTTTTCATAGAAATTTTTGTATTATAATCACGACAAAAGTAATTTTCAGATTTATCAACTCCAAAAGAGATCAGTGTTGATGATATGATTAATTGCTCAACATTATGCAGTTTTGCTTCTATGAACAACATATCAGACTATAATGTAAGGGCTTATTTAATATTGTTTTTAATAGTGTTCTGTGTGCTACATTTAATTGATGCAATATATAATTATTAGAGATACCCCACACTAAGATATCATAAGAAAACAAAGATTAACGCAGAGCAACCTTAATAATTTCAAATCGAGCAACTGATTCAGCTGACCAAATTTAAAGAATTCTTATCTTTTTAGTCAGATATTCAACACGTGTTGGAAATTTTAATCGAAATTCTATTAATATTCCTAGATATCTGCCTGCATTCTTTGCAAACTTAAGTGAGCGACAGTTTATATGGTTGGTATTTTATTTTCTTAGAGTGGAGAATGAATTAGTTTTTCACATGTGAAAATAACTGGATTGTGGTTTTATTCTAACAGACATTTTTCAATTATTTAATCTTTATATAAGGTATTGGTTGAGGTAGGTAGTGGTTCGAATAAAGATTAATTAATTGAAAGATGTTATTTGGTCAATCGGACCACGAAATCTAATGGGGGTAAATAATTATGTTAATGTAACCAAGACAAAATCACACATAATCCAAAATCATAAGTTTAGTCTTGTGTTAAGCCCTCCGTGGTGTTAATAATTGGTCTATCATTGTAATGTATTTCTTTATATATAATTTTCTACACAAAATTATACTTTAAAGGTTAGGCTGCGCAATGAAAATTGTAAAAATTAACATAGCTAAAATTATAATCTATTTTTTAGCAAAAAAAAACAAATAAATAATAAATGTTTTCTACACTTAGCTATCTATAAAAATTCGATTGGGTCAAAATAATCATATGTTAATGTTGTTAATAGAAAATAACTATATTGTTCGATGTTTTATTAAATTGTTTATAAAACCTGACAAAAGTTCAAACAACTTTTGAAATGCTGTAGAAATCAAACCTATTGCGGTTTTCAGCGATTCTTTACAAATTCGTCTCATTTTTTTTAAATTCCACTTCTAAATGTTACTTCTGATTGGAAAATATTGAAGAGTATTCTCAGACATAGAATTAACGTCTTAATATAATTTGATTTCAAAATAGTTTTAATACTCAATAAAAAACCGGTAAAGAACGGCCATTTTTCATAGACTGGAACAACCTTGTTTTTGCGTGAACGTCCAATGGCTCATTATATCGATCATAACAGGTTTTTTTGCCTATTAACTTAATTAATTACAAACAATACTGCGCGTCGGCTTTATTCGGCGAAGAATTAAAATCGTGATAAAACGTGTTAAACGCTGGAGCTTTCACCTTGAGCGTAATCCCGCGCTACTGTGCAACATGCGGGCAGTCGAAGCTCGCGTTTTTATTCCCCTCTCTTATGTGACATTTTATGTATCATAAATATGCTTAGGGAGTTGGTAAAAGAAAGCTCAAAGACTTACATTAATGGCATCAACTCCCCCTTGAGCTTTGACTATTTTCTTGTACTTTGTTCTCTCTTGTCTTTGTTGTTATTCTGCAAAACTATTTTTTTTTGCAATGCGATAGTACAATACGACGTCGAGTATTATGTATATCAACCGACTCAAGTTTTGTATCCATAATGAAAAATTAATCAATAAATAAATTATTGTATAAGCTTTCGTTTGCTGAAGATATTAAAAGGTTTACGTATTTATGAGACGACATTATTTTGGCAAAATCATCTTACTTTGTCCTGTAGTATTATTAAAATTAAAGAAGGAAAAATCATAGGCTATGAAAAAAATTCACTTATATCCTGTCTTAAACGACATGGGTTATGATGCCAACATATTCATTTCAGTTTAAATTCCATTTTCAATAGTTTAGTATACAAATGAAACCATTCTCCCGTCCATCTATAAAATTGGAAAAAAAATGTTCGTACTCAAACGTTACGTTAAGCTGGCGAGCTTTGGGTTTTTGTCGAGCGTTTTTACAATTTCCATCCTCCGCTTCCTTAACCGTCTTTGCTTTCCAGCTTTTCTATTTATGGATGGCACCAGATGGGCTCTGTTGAGAACGTTCAGACCTTCTGATGTTGTTCGACCTGCGAAAACTTTATTTACACGGACGAAGTCTGTTCTCTCATAAAACTCAATGTTGCAGAGAAATGAGTCGTATTCGATTAACATAGTTTAGAAGTGACATTTCGATTAACACAAACACACACCACTAGGGGGTTCAAATAAAAATCTTTTTTTTATTGGCAGCAACTTAATTTGAAAGACGTGCATGGAACAAACGGCCTGAAACTTGATATCGTCTAGGAGGACAAAAAGGAATGCTTAAAGGGCGATTTTCTTGAGAAGCATTACATATCCATCTACTTGACTAAAAGAACACTTAGGCCAAAAAGAATTTTCAGAAAAAAAATGCCCGTTCCAGAACCTCCAAACGATTGTTTTTTCTGGCTGTACTTAAAAGCTCAATTTTGATCCCGGGACTGCCTATTCTCTGGCAGTCCTGCGCACAATTTCTTTCGTACGACCACATGCAAGACAAAGTTCGAGAAATCAAATGTAACTACTTTTCGAAAGAGAGAAAGAGGGAGAGTGTGTGTTAGAGAGGTAAATAATTCAGCAATTTTGAGAGAGAGAAAGAAATAATTTGACAATTTTGAGAGAGAGAGTGAGAGGGAGAGAGAGGGAGAGGGAGAGAGAGGGAGAGGGAGAAAGAGAGGAAGAAGGGGGAAGAAAGAAAGGGAGAGAGAGAAATAATTTAACAATTTTGAGAGAGAGAGAGTGAAATANTAAGTCAACAATTTTGAGGGAGAGGGAAAGAGAGAGAGAGAGCGTATTAGAGAGAGAGAGGCAAAGATAGAACGTGAGTGAGAGGGGAGTGAGCGATAGAGAGAAAGAGAGCGAAAGCTAAAAAAAGCAAGAGATCTATAATCATCGAGAGGGAGAGAGCGAGACAGAGAGAGACAGAGAGAGAGAGAATCAAATAATACAGCCATACTTTGTGACAGTCAGGCAGCTCTCGAAGTTTACCTCATGCTAGGTGATGTCAAAATGTGTCTGGAGATCAATGGAATCCTTGGCGTGGTTAACAGTCGTGTGCAATGAATAGCCAGACATACTGGCCAAGAGCGGAGACGGAACGAATACCCCTCAGTAATCTACTGCGTTAAAAGTACGAATCTTTAATGAATTCAAATCCGGGTCGACCAACACCCCAGGGATTAGTTACCAAGGAGAGTTGCGTAGAGGGACTAATGCATAATCCCAGAAGTAAGGTCGAACGGGAGTGCTTAACGTCCAACCCGTTGTGTGTCACAGGCGAGGATCGAGAACCACATTTTTTCATATTATCAATAAAACGTCATGGACTTATTTTTAGCTTAAATAAAAGCTTTGAACAGGGAACGGGGATGTGGCCCGAAATTCGTAGCGATTGAAATACACTGACAGGCAAAAATTCCACCCAACTGATTTTTTTTCATTTTCTCGATAAAAGAAAATTCTGCCCTTAATTTGTCTCATTGTTTTTATCAATAAATATTTGTTTATGCTGTTTTAAATTGGGGATATCAATTGGAGGTAAACACACTTAATCCTTAATCCAAAACAAGGATAAAGGATTTTTCAATTTTTAATTTTTATGGGTTTAAAAAGGTTTATTTAATCTCATGTGAATTCTTAAACAAAGTGTTTAGTTATCATCTTTGTTTTCGTAATTTCAATTTTTAAACTTAAAAATGCCACTTAGTGCTGAGGATGTTGCGCTTGGTGTGGCACTTCTGATGATGGACGTTTCATCAGGTATGCGGCTATTGCCATCGGATTTCCCTACGAAAATCTGCGAGATGTCGGTAGACGTTTTCGAGAAATTGGGTCCTACGTCCTACCATAGAAGACCCGGTTCTGGACGGCCTAGGGTAACAGACCTACAGAATAACCGTTTTTTGACTTTGAGAATTTCTTTCAAGCGATTCATCACCTCCAGGAAGTTCGAGGTGTCCAAATTTCTGAACGCACTTCTCGAAGAAGATTAAATCAGTATGGGCTGATGGCTTTTCGCCCCGTAAGATTACCAGAATTGACCAGAACAGACAGAGTTGCACGGCTCCCATTTCCCATTGTTCTTTAGACGATTGGTCTGCTTCACTTATGACAGATGGGTGTAGATTTGCTCTACGATCTCCAAATGGGCGTTTAAGAGTGTGAAGGGAAAGTGAAAGGTACGAAGCTTGTAAATTTTCCCAAAAATGCCACTTAGTGTTGAGGATGTTGCGCTTGGTGTGGCACTTATCGATGATGGACGTTCCATCAGGTATGCGGCTATTGCCATCGGAGTTCCCTACGAAATTCTGCGAGACGCCGTTAGACGTTTTTATGAAACCTGGGGGGGGTCCTACCAAAGAAGGCCCAGTTCTGGACGCCCTAGAGTAACAGAACCACACGATGGTCGTTTCTTTACTTTGAGAATATTGCGAAACCTGCACCTTACTGTTGTTCAAGCGATTCATCAGCTTCAGGAAGTTCTAGGTCTCCAAATTTCTGAACGCACTGCTCGAAGAAGATTAAATCAGTATGGACTGATAGCTTCGCCCCGGAAGAGTATCAGAATTGACCAGAACGCACAGAGTTGCAAGGCTCGCATGTGCTTGAGAACATAGCCATTGGTCTTTGGACGATTAGTCTGCTGTATATTTGACAGATGAGTGTAGATTATCCTCTACGATCTCCGGATGGGCTTAAAAGAGTATGGAGAAGGCGAAATGAAAGGTACGAAGTCTGGAATATTTCCCAGAGCCAACCTTTTCAACGTAGCTCAGTGATGGTGTGGGCGGGGATTTCAATGGAGAGTCGCGCATAGTTGATTGTTGTTCTGGAGGGTCTCTGGCGTCCACTCGCTATGTGGATGAAATTTTGAAACATCATGCCTTGCCTATCCTCGATGAAATAAGCGACAATTCTAATGCACGATAATGCCCGTCCATATGTCGCTCGCATGATATAAACGTACCTTCAACAGCATAACATCAGGGTCTTAACCTGGCCAGCCCGTTCTCCAGACTTGAACCACATCAAACATTTATGGGATAACTTCAAAAGACTAATAAGAGCACATCCATCATTTCCTGACACACTCCTCGATCTTGCAAGGACTTCGTGAACAATGGGTTAACCTCCAGCAAAGAGACATTTCCAGACTGGTAGAAAGTATGCCGACTTCGAAATGTAATTAAGGCAAGAGGAGGAAATACGAGATATTGAAATGTTAATTAATAATCTAAAACAAAATTAATACAAATATTACCTTTTAATGTGTAGAAGTGACAAGGGCCGGTGTTGTTTGGAAGCGTAGAGTTGCGACGATGTATCGAGGCCAGGAGCGAGGGTGTGGGCCTGTTGGTATAGAGAGCAGTTGGTTGAGGTCTGGAGACGTGAGTCGGCTGACTCTACATCGTTTGAAGGGACTCTGGTGAAGCAGTTGACCGAGTGCAGCGGTTTGCATGTAGCCATGAGAAGGCGAGTTGGAGTCTAACAATGAGAGTACCCTTGCCAACGTCGTAGGTGCTTCATTAGTGAATAGCGAGATCTCGCCGTGTTGACGAGTCTGAAGCCAGTGTACATTGCCCCTGCTTTTATAAGCACTCGCTCTGCTCTGATTCGCTGCATAGTGGAGGGCGAAACCATTCCAGAACCCGTAGTAGTGACACCTGACGGGTACCGTGGTAACCGTAGATTCCCACCACAATCTGTCCGTCTTTTTTTAAATTTTTCATTTTCCTTAGCAATTTAAATTTTTTTACGTTTTAAAAAGACATAATTATTAAACGTTAAAAAACGTGAAACTTTGATTAATATATAAAAATATGTACAAATCAAGTTATATTACAAGTGGGCGGAATTTTTTTGCTTGTCAGTGTATATTACATAAAAAATAATTGGTGGCTTAGAAAAAAAAACCAACATACAAATTATAAAAAATTAATTAAGGTTTTTAGTTGAGATAAAAAAGTCAGTTCCACGAGCGGGATTCGAACCCACGATGTTCGGCTAGATACGCCGCTGCTCAACCTGTGAGGTCACGATAGCTCAAGTAGTAGCCGAAGATCGTGGGTTCGAATCCCGCTCGTGACACTGACTTTTTTGTCTCAACTAAAAACCTAAAAGACACGTGTTGAAACGGGATTCGAACGCAGAACCCCAGCGTGGCAAATCCTCGTCCTTCCAATAATTACACTTATCATATAATACACTCTTTGGCTAATACGCAAAGTCCATAAGGCCATAAAACTGTATTGATGCATTGTTATCATCCATCCGTGTGCATGTTCGACGCCATTGATTTATGTTTTACACTTTAGGCCAAGTTAAATTTTTGAATAACCAATATCTTTTGAACTGTACCTCTTCCTTTTCAAAGTTCCGGACTGTTTGAGAGTCATCCAGAAAGTTTTGTCGCGTTTGGCTCTGTGCTGAGTTGAGCATTGTCGGGTTACCTGCGTCTCTTGTTTCGGTGAGTGGCCTTAACTTGATCCAGACGTGTTGAGTAGTAATAACCAGCTTTGACCGTTGAACGAAGAATCTTTTACAGTCCCAAGAAAGTGTAGTGAGAACCCTCTTTATTTTAGCAATAACATACTCGCTATCTTTCTTTGAGAAATTTAGTGGTGGACTAGTGGACGGAACTCTCATCATAAGGCTTGTGCACAGCGTTTCGCTTGTATTTACAGCATAATACGAACCTATCTGCATTGACGTACATATCGATAATTTATTCTCCAGTACGGAAAATTAACGTGAAACATTTGAAGATGAAACTCTTATATTAAACGGGTATTTTGTATGTTTTAAACTTTGGCGATTGTCGTCGACAGTTTCACCTACAAGTGAGCAAGTGGATTAGACGCAAATGTGTTTTCCTCCTCCATACTAAAGCTGTAGAGACATTGAATTGAGAAAAAATCCGTTGAGGAAATTGTTGATGTTTTTAAATTCAATAAATTTTATGAATAACAATTGTTAATACCCCAAAGGATTTCTATCGGTAAGCACCTCAAAGGGATGGCGGTTTCGTGAACCTGCTGGAGATTGAACGTGTGCGGTTTGCCCTCCGAAAGGTTTACAAGCATACCAAAATCGTGCGATTCTTACAATTCTACGCGTGTTAAATGGACAATTATTGTTCTTTTGGTTCGATCAATTTCGAGGAAATTTCACGTTTTATTTGGCGGTACAATCTGAACTAAGAAAAAATCAATTTTTAGCGGAAAAAAAAGATGTTGCCGTTTAAAAAGTATTTGCTTATTTATTTATTAAATATAAACTTATAGAACGATATTTTTATGGGTACATGCATGTGAGGTTGCAGTCTTCTCAAAACATAATGAAAAATGGCAAATAGGAAGGAAAATTCAAAAAGGTGTGGTTGTGATGGGAGGTTGGTGTCCGAGGGATCGAGGTCACGATAGCTCAAGTGGTAGAGCAGCGGCGTATCAAGCGGAAGATCGTGGGTTCGAATCCCGCTCGTGCCATTGACTTTTTTATCTCAACTGAAAACCTTAATTAATTGTAAGATATTAATTGGTCAAGCGGACCACGAAACTAGTGAATCAAAACATAATTATTTTCCACTTCTGTTGAACTTCTTTCAGCCTGAATTTTAATTTGTCCTGTTGAAAGACATTCATTAGGGAGAGTTCATAGTGACGTTAGGGATATAAGACTAACAGGAAGAATTTCTTTTCCGAATTCTTTCATTTCTGCTGGTATATGCTAGCATGAGTCAAACAGGGTTGGAGTGAAGTCGAGATGCCTTGCTGCAGTCTTGTTCTCGATAATAAAATCGAAAGATTTTTTTAAAATGGCTATTTGCATATAGGGTTCGAATGAAGGACCGCTGGATTCGAATTCCGGACAGTGACGAGTGCCGAATCGATAATAAAAATTAATAATTAAGTGAAAGATGTTATTTGGTCAATCGGACCACGAAATCTAATGAAGTATATCTTCACTAAAGCTCTCCATGGCCATTTCATTTGTCGCCGAGAATCAAATAGATTACACGACATTTGAAAAATGGCAAAAAAGGAGGGAAAATTCGAAAGGTTGTAGGTTGAGATGGGAAGTTGGTGTCCTAGTAGATCAAAGTCCCGATAGCTCAAGTGGTAGAGCAGCGGCGTATTTAGCGTAAGATCGTGGGTTCGAATCCCGCTCGTGACACTGACGTTTTTATCTCAACCAATGCCTTTCATAAAGATTAATTAATTGAAAGATGTTTCATAAAGATATTTGTTCAATCGGACCACGAAATCTAATGAAAAATAATTGGCTTTATACTGGACGTTGACTATTTAACGCCTATGAAACAGCAGAGACATCGGAACATGTAAATTCAAAGCATTAGGCCGGAAATGATAAGCCACACGTAGTGCACTTTCCGTCGTATATAAATAAAGAAGGGTCACATGAGATTTGTTAGGTTGCTGTGGAAGAAAGGAAACTATAGTCACTATTGACCCCAGAGGAGAAATAGGCCCTTGGTGCAATGTCCACAATAGATTCGAAAAATTCTCTTTTCGTCACTTGCGGTGATTTTTCAATATCATGTCGGTTTGAAACACTACGAGACGTGAACGTATTCAACTTCTTACAAGATTGTACCTATGCTAATCGGAAAAAATAAACAGGACAAGACTTAATGTAGGTTAATCACATCGAAGAATGTGCGTTTTTATGCTCTGTTGTTTTGGAAATGGCGAATTATGATTTTTTTTGTCAATTTACGGTATCAAACGAAATGTAAATAAGCTTAGGTAATTTTAATAAAGGATTATTCAATGTAAACTATAATTTAAATTATATCAACAAAAGAGTGAATTAAAGCTTCTGTTTAGTTAGATTTATTATACCTTTTATCGAAGGTCTTGGTTGAGATGAAAAAGCTACTGTCTCCAGTGGGATACGAACCCAAGACCTTCGGCTCAATACGCGGCTGCTCTTGAGCTACCGTGACTTCAACACACTAGCTTCTTTATCTCAACCAAGACTTTACACAAAAAGTATATAGCAATCTCCATTATTACGTAGGGATCGTCGTTTTTTTTAGTAAGCTACAAAGCCAAAGCTTTGTTGAGAGGTACCCTGTGTATCTTTTAAGCCTTGAATTTTCATGGTCTAGTAGTAGGAGCGTTATGAGACAGAAAGGATGGCCGACATAAAGACAGCCGAATAACACAGCTACAGATAAAACATCAGAAAAGCCTATACCTCCTCCACCTGAACATCCCGAGCGAGCCGCCTCCGCGAGGCCCATCCCGGACGCAGTGAACTAAACTGTGACAAAGAGCTCGCCAGGTGGAGTAGAGATGCGACCGTCTAACGGAGAAAGAACGATCATAGCTTCCGTCTATAATAGAAAAAGCTATATAGCAGCGCAAGCCTAGAAGCTGCAAAGAGCCAGATATGGCTTAGGAGCGGCAAAACAAAAAGGCACAGACGGTCTAGTAGTAGGAAATTCCTGCATAGGCCTTCTCTACCAACAGAAGACATGTTGCGCAGTTTCTCCTTCTTCAGGCTTATTTCTGCTGCTCCGGTCTGTACATGTGCCTGCGAAGTCTGCAGGGTTCAGTCAGCGGTCCTAGTAGTTCTACCATTTTTTTGTGACGTTATACAGGACATTACTGCGACCAACTGTTCATAAGGAATGGAACTGAAATGCCAAGCCATCGCACAAAATCCTTCCAATCAAAAGTTCTCAAACAAATTGTCTAAGTTCCTTACTAAGTCACCAAGTTCACTATCCACGACGACCCCAACTACATTTTGTCAACGAACTTATTCGATCCCGCTTCCCGAAGTTCCACGTTAAGCTCTCGATCCTCCTAACCATATTGGCGAAGTTGGCTAATACACTTAACCACACTGAGAATGTGTAACGTCGCCTTAAACGACGATGACTCCTTTATTTAATTCCCAAAATTGAGCGCCAGCTTTGGCCGGCTTCTCAACATGTGTCCTCCGCAGTCCTGGCCAGTGTCAGTGTTGTGACCGGGACAACGCATTTATGCACAATTGTAATATGCATTTTGATATATACAGACTACAAATAAACTATTTTTAAAAATGTTTCGGCAATGTACCTTTAATGAACTTTTTTGTTTGTCCTGGAGTACATTCCTAGTGAACTCCTCCTCCTTCTTAACCTTTTGTCTGATTTATCTTTTGGTAATTTGGTATGTCGCAAAAGGGTCCTGATAAAACTTTCCATTGGCCAGTTTTTCGGCCTCCTCGTTGTCCCTCTGTGCGTATATGATGTGGCACCCAGATAATGGTAATTTTGTTGTTTTGCCCAAGGCTGGGCTTTGATGCAATACCAAACGTTTCTGGACATCACCACCGATAATTTCCTTCGGTGCCGCTTGGCTGTTCGAGCAGATGTTTATGGCGCACACGTACTCGGGCAATTGTCGGCATTAACTGAGGTCATTTTCTCACAGTCTGCTCTGTCGGGTATTTTACTATGCAATTTCTTATAAAACCTCAATTTCGGGATCATGGGTTCAAGAGGCATCCACAGAAACTTGCCTGCCTGAAGTTCCTCCTGAAGATTTAATTATTCCTTTTTGTACGGGTATTGAGCACGTCCCTGGCATAGGCATAGGCATTTATGTACATTCCCCTCAGGCAGAGAAGAAATAAGTGCACATAATTAGGCACATTTATTGTGCTTTGACTCAAATTTTATTGTTCTTTTTGTTTGAGAAAACAGAAATTAGAATAAACTAAAACAATACACAGAGTGAGTGGTGATAATTGTCGAAAATTTCAGGAGGTGTTTTTACGCACCATATGGAACTTCCTGTAAACACCTGTCCTAATCTCAACGGTAAAGAAGTAATTTCAAGTTTTGTGGGTTTTTTCGACTTAGGTCCACTAAATTGCTTATAAACATCAGAATTACTGTCTGTAGAAAAATCTGGTTTGTGCCACCTGAAAGAACGTTAAATTTACTGTAAGAAAACCTATTTACATTGCAGAATTGATGGAACAGTTCTCCACGAAAAATTCAGAAAAAACAAAAATTAATCGGAGATCGTGAGATGCGATCTGGTGTGACGTAGGTTTTAGAAAAACATTTTCTTTATCGTGCCAACGTTTCGATCTTTATTGAGATCATCTTCAGTGCACAAAGTGTTTGTTTTCTGCGTAATTGTGCCATTCTTGTGTGCCGTGTTGAGATTGCCCCACTAATCACCACACAAAAAACAAAAATGTTGAATTTTGGAATTTTTTGAAAATGTTGGATTGGTAACTGTTAATAACTACAAACTGTCTCTCGCTTTGCAAATTCCCTCAAAAGTTCCCCAGCCCATTAGCTTCCATCGGTATACCCAACTTTTTGAATTGCGCTTCTGGAAGGCATAAAAATTTTTCATTTTGTAGATAAAACTTGTGTCGATGAAGGGGGGCGCGCTCAATTTTCCAGGAAATCCGTCAGGTTCTTGAGTTTCGCGTTCTTGACTTTGAGGGAATTTTCAAAGCTCCAGGAGTTTGTGGTTATTAACAGGTTACCAATCCAACATTTTAAAAAAATTCCAAAATTCAACATTTCTGTTTTTCTGAATTTTTCGGGCAGAATTTTTCCATCAATTCTGCAATGTAAATAAGTTTTCTTACAGGAAATTTAACGTTCTTTCAGGTGGCACAAACCAGATTTTTCTATAGGCAGTAATTCTACAAGCAATTTAGTGGACCTAAGTCGAAAAATTAAAAAACACCCTGAAATTACTTCTTTACCTTTGAGATTTGGACAGGGGTTTGTTTATAGGCAGTTTTTTGTTGCATATGGTGAGTAGAAACACCTGAAATTTTCCTTTTATTTTTATACATAATTCTTTACTACTAGAAAGTTACAAAATTTAAAAAAAAATTGGAAAAGCTTGAAGGCATTTTTTAATCTAATGATTATAAATCAAAGTACGAAAAAGTGTTATTTAATGAGAAAAAAGTATACTAACAAAAATAAATTGTGTAATTGTAAATTTTTTTTTACAAATAAATAACGATAAAATTATTAATTCACATTAATTCGAACAAAGAATCTCAATCAATTTATGAAAATATTTCATTTTAAAACGTAAAGTGCTGATAATTAAAAAATTAATACGGAAATGCAATAATTTACCTCGGAGATTCGAGGAACCTGACAATTTAATCCACACCGCCTATAAATTAATTATGGAGTGAACGAAAATCCATAATGGTCGGTGTATGCGTTGTGACATCACGCAGTTTTGTGTGAAGGGAACGAAAATCACGTCGCCCGACAGGACGAACCGTTCCGTCCAGGATGCCGAATCGGGGTTCATCGCTTCTCTCATTTTTTCCCATCGGGTCTTATCTAATGGGAAAATAATGCCTTGTCGTATTTAGAACAGTTATTTGCTTTTTTTAGTACGAGAAAGTAACGGCGGTTAATTTATATCTTCGGGGATGTGCAGTGCTGGGAGGCAAATAGTTTTTTCTTTGTTTTCCAATATTTAAACTCTTTAAAATCCTGAAAATGACGATTAACGGCTCTGCAGAAGTATAGAATGTCATTCGTCCAATTAAACGAAGCATAATGAATAATATACCATCGTTGCGTACATCCAGAGTAGAGATGGGAAAAATCGCTCTGTTTTTTAAGAAACGGCTTAAAACCGCTCACTCGGTGAAATGAAACAGCTCTTTTTCATGGTTCACCGCTTGAGCTCGATTTTATCTTAAACGTAAATCCATGCATTAATCTTTATGTAAGGTATTGGTTGAAATGAAAAAGTCACTGTCACGAGCGGCATTCGAGTGGATCCGAGTGGATCGAAATCACGATAGCTCAAGTGGTAGAGCAGCGGCGTATTGAGCCGAAGGTCGTGGGTTCGAATCCCGCTTGTGACACTGACTTTTTCATTTCAATCAATACCTTACATAAAGATTAATTAATTGCAAGAAGTTATTTGGTCAATCGGACCACGAAATATAATGGATATAATTCCATGGGTAAACTTTGGCGGGTTTTTGAATTTCGGGCCAATCGTAAAGGTCTATTTTATTACAAGGTTGTTATATGACATGACGAACTATTCAACCTTTTTCTATTATTATCAATTTTAAATTTCAAAAAAACACACAAAACGGAGGTTGAACATTTCATCATATCGTTCGCATAGCAATTAACAACACTGCATTTTTATTACATCTTTCTTATGAACGAGTGAACGAAACAAAAATCAAAATATATAAGCAAATGAAACTGCATGAAAGAGCATAAATATAATGGAAATAAATATTTGTTTTCATTCAATTCACTAATTTCGTGGTCCGCTTGACCAATTAATTTATTATAATTAATTTAAAAAAGGAGGGAAAATTCAAAGGGGGAAGTTAGTGTCCGAGTGGATCGAGGTCACGATAGCTCAAGTGGTAGAGCAGCGGCGTATCTGGCCGAAGATCGTGGGTTCGAATCCCGCTCGTGCCATTGACTTTTTTATCTCAACCAAAAAACCTTAATTAATTGTAATAAATATTTGTATTGAACATAAAATGTGATGAATTAACACACATTTTATTAAATTCGCAGAGCTCATCTGTAAACATTGTGATTTCTAGATTATGTTTAGTGGCCATAATTGACCATATTAATTATTTCAATTAATTATTCGTTTTATGTAAGGTCTTGGTTGAGAGGAAAAAGATAGTGTCGCGAGCGGGATTCGAACCCACGACCGTCGGCTCAGTGCGCCGCTGCCTCTAACCACTTGAGCTATCGTGCCTTCGATCTACTCGGACACCAACTCCCCATGCCATTGAAAAATGGCAAAACCAGTCCCAACCCTTAGATGCGGGGAGTTCTAGGATCATAGTAGTGCAGCCCAGAGTGCGTGGCGCACATTCTGCGCACAAGGTGTATAAGCCACAAGCTGTCAAACTGGTTGCCACGAAACATCTCTTCGAGTGCGCAATAAGTCACACATGTGGATCTGCAAACCGGAGCCTGACTGAAAAGACGGTGGTTGGAACCTGCTGAACTACGGACGCCATCAAATTCCAAATATGTAGCTTGCTACTGGGTTCAGTTTCGTAGCGGTGACGTATATTCCTTGATGCTGTCGTTTAGGCTTTTCTCTTTATCAGAGTAGATTTGCCGGACGTTTGGGCTCGCCTAGAGGTGGTTAGCAATACACTTTAATTGAAATCCGGAGTTGTTTGGATTTTCTCAGCTGGAGAATCCACTCAACTAGGGGGTGATGAAGCCGCCGACTATATCTTCGGGAGTTCGTTGAGAGTTCAGGTAGAACTATTTTTCACCCCTTTTGAGCTTCTCGCGTGCGGCGCACAGTCAGGCGCTTAATAATGAACAAGTGGGGAAAAATCTCGTCATGGTCCTTAGGAATCGGGACTTTTTTTAGATGTGGACTTACGGGTTCAATCTACCTAGGAAGCAGAAGTATATCGCCTCCCACCCCAAGGGCCGAGGAGCAAAAGAACCTCATTGCCTTACAGCAATGAGACCCAAAGTTAACTAATGCTGTTGTCTATAGTGCAGGTTTTGTGTCTATTTTTCAAAGATTGGCTAGTTTGTACATCTGTTGCTGTATGTAGTTGAATGTGGTTCATTTAATTTTTTTAAGATGCCACTTGATTGGGTCTCTTTTGTAATCGTTGTTGCGTTAATGGTACTGCTTTTATTGGCCGTCCTTATTTCAGTGCTGAAATTTTGTGTCTGCATTGATGACTTCATTCAGCTCTTATGATGGTCTTATGTTGGTTTTCTGTGTATGTCGGTATGTCGAACATGAGTTTGTCTTTTAACGGTTATGTCAAAAGAGTTTGTGGTTTTTCATGTTCGAAACACGGTAAAAACTGAATAAATGTTGATGCGACATGGTACAAAAATTGAATCATCTTCGTTGCACAGAAACAAACCAAATAATCGTTACCTAATATTAAATGTTCAGACTAAAAAGGCAACGATAAATTTAAGCCCAAGTCTTTAGGAATATTTAAAATAAAACACTTCAACGATTTATTTCAATTTATTTTTTCATATTTTACAAATCTCTAGGGCTCCCGACTGGCGTGTTCCCTGTGAGACTTTGAGACGCTCCCAGAGAAGTTTAAATGAGTTGAGTATTGATCAAGAGGAAAGGGAGGGCACTCGCAAGGGAACAAGACCTCAATGGACCAATTCCGAAGCCGTAAAGTTAGGCTTAAATTAGCCGGTGGCCCGGTCTGAATCTTTGAACGGCTTTCAAGAATTGAGCAACCTTTTGAATTTGTATGGCACCTGTATGCCGAGCCATAATCCAGAGTAAATACACTAATAAATGGACAAGAAGGCGGAAAAAAATCCGTATCTAAATGCTTAAAAGTAAAATTGTTCCCGGGAGGCTGGGGATTATTTGCGATGTCTACCGGTGAAAATAAAGAGACGTTATGTAAAAAGTAGAACCAATAAAAAATTTAATATTGTTTTATATAACACAGTTTAATTTTCGACGAAAGGTATCAAGTTCGCTTTAACCGGGAACGATAAAACCCGTCAGAAGTATACTTACGCTCAAACGCTCTTCGGGGAACCGTGGAACATGGGCACACTGATCATGTTTCTATTTATGTTCAATAATCGTATCGAGTGGTCTCTACGAGAGATTGCAGTTAATTAACAAGCACCCACACCTAGTCTAATTATAATAATTGCCATAATACTCGGCAGGAGGAATATGCAGAACCTAACCAAACAACAATTATTTACTTTTCCGAGGTAAACCGGGAGATTTAAAGCCGACTAGGCCTTCATTTCTGCCTCCTGGGATTGATTCATTGTTGAAGAAGAAATGAACGGCCCCCGGATAATACAAAAAGGGCTACATTTTCGACTGTCGTGCAATGCCAACATTTATATTAAAAGAAATTTCAAATGTAGTAACGATTTTCGTCCTTTCAAGAAAAAAATTATTTTCGAATCCCCAAAAATTGATTGCCCCCAATGGATTATGATAATCAATTTCATGATGACTACAAGATTTGCAAGCTGTAAAACATTTTCGAGCATTCAGAGAAAGCGACAGAGAGAGAGAGAGAGAGAGAATGGGAGAGAGAGAGAGAGAGAGAGAGAGAGAAGAGAGAGAGGGGGAGAGAGAGAGAGAAGAGAGAAGAGAGAGAGAGAGGGAGAGAGAGAGAGTGGCAAACAATTCAACAATTGAAAGAGAGAAAAAGAGAAAGAGAGAGAGAGAGAGAGAAGAGAGAAGAGAGAGAGAGGGAGAGAGAGAGAGACAGAGAGAGAGAGTGGCAAACAATTCAACAATTGAAAGAGAGAAAAAGAGAAAGAGAGAGAGAGAGAGATTGAGATTGAGAGAGAGAGAGAGAGAGAGAGAGAGAGAGAGAGAGAGAGAAAGAGAGAGAGAGCGAGAATGAGGCAGACAGACAGACAGATAGAAGGAATGAATATCATTATATTAAAAACAGAGAGAATAATAAAAAGGAGAAAAGATAGAGAGTGAGGGAGAAAACAGAGGAGCGAGGGAGAGGGGGTGATATGGAGAATTAAAAGTGAGGTAATTATGATGGATAATGAAACTCGTTTGGAGATGGTTTAAAACGGTAAAAATGGGGCTCAACTACCACAGAAATCGGAAGAATTGAAAAAAAATTACGTAAAGTCAAATGGATTATGAGCGATGAGAAGGAACAGATTCACACACCGGGATTCAGGGGAACGAAGAAACAACACCACAAGAAACCACGCAAGACTCAAAACTAGAAGCTGTAACGGTTACAGCACCAAAAAAGCTATGTAACAAGAATTGCAAAAAAAAACTATGGCATGGCTGAGTCGGAGGAAAGGTGGATGCATACGTCACATGGCTCAGAAAGCATTAAACATTCCCAATTTTCGAGGATAACGCTGTTACTATAGCAACATGTAACGGTTGCGGTGTTAAGCGGCTTGGGATAAATCCAACAATATCCTACATTGGATTATAGTGGTCGCCGGTTCTGATAGATTGGAATAGCCTAGGAGGACGAAAAGCACATTTTGTATGTCTGATCAAATCAGTCGACGTGAAAAGCTGTTACAGGCGGTTCAGAGGCAAGGAGATCGATGGCCAGCAAACCATCGATGTTTAATCATTAAATAGCAAAGAAATTTTAATGTTTATTCGGAGAGGTTTTAGAAAAACATTTTTTTATCGTGCCAATGTTTCGACCTTTATTGAAATCATCGTCAGGGCTCAAAGAGTTTGTTTCCCATGTAGATTTGTCATTCTTGTCTGTCGTGTTGAGAGTGCATCTCACGATCTCCGAATAATCATTAACTAACGGTCACTAAACACCACAATTTTTTTCACAATTTTAATGTGTTGAAAAAATCAAAGTTTGGACGTTCGGTCCATTTGGTCTGCCTATAGCTGTTTTTTGGCCCGTCGGACGCGTTTTGGCTTTTCTCCATCTTCACTGCTGTGCCAGTTCGTATTCTTTGAAAGTAATATTCCTTGACTGAAGATTGCGAAATTATGGATTCTTTAACAAAAACTGTTTTGTGAATCCTTGTCAATCGAGTTCAGTAGCAAAAAAGTATAAGGATGATACAAAAGGAACTAGTTCCAATTTGAAATTCACCCAAAATTCAATATTCCAGACTAAGTCTCGAGCTTTCCCATCAGATGCCCGTACCTCATCCGCTCATCGTAACCGAGACGGTCAATCATTGTGTACTGAGGTATGCTTCGAATTATTTTCCTCGACAAATTTTAAATATATCGGTGCAATGGATGACCAGCGTGTCTGTTTGTGTTTGGGTCTTTAGAAAGAGGCCCAGGCTCAGGAAAAGTTCAATTTCAATACTTCATCCTAGTCAGAAATGTTGTATTTGTCCGTAACGAAGTGTTCATGCATTTGACTTATCAGAATATTTTGTTTTGATCTCGATCCTCGCTGGTATTTAGTTGTTGTAAACCGTAAACAGATAAATGGTAGGATTGAACAAAAAATAGGATTCGAGAGGGGTGACGGATAAAGAATAACCTTTCGGGCCAAACGAGCAGGGCCGTTCTTACTCGACACCAGATCTACACCTGCGCACGGGTCTTTTCGTAAACTGGCATCTGCTCATTCGGTGCCCGTTTGAGACGAAGAGACAAACGTCCACGAGATCCCTTGTCTCAAACGGGAACACAATTTTCCCCATCTATTGTACAAAACAAATTGATTTTCTAGGAGGAATTCCATGAAATATATGTTAAAACTCGACGTAAATTGATAATGGGAGAGGTCCATAAAAAAACGGCCAGATCAAACTAACAAACCGGCAATTTATAATTAAATTAAACGTTTCAAAAGGTGTCTTAGTGATACTTAATTATATTTATTAATAATTAAACATGATTGAAATATCGTACTACATCTCTGGTCGATGATGACATGTTATTTCACGCACTGTCAACGTTGTCACTGCTATTGCTCATCGCTCAAGTCAGCATTAGTTAGTTTGTCCATCGCGCCTAAACTTTAAAAATGAAACAGGTTTATTTAAAAAAAAATCTACCAAACTGATTTTGTTCATTTTCTTGATAAAATAAAGTTCTGCCATTAATTTGTCTCATTGTTTTTATCAATAAATATTTGTTTATGCTTGTTTTAAATTGTGAATATCAATTAGACGTAAACACACTTAATCGTTAATCCAAAACAAAGATAAAGGATTTTTCAATGTTTCATTTTTATGGGATTGAAAATTTTTATTTAATCTCATGCGAATTCTTAAGCAAACTGTTTAGTTTTCATCTTTGGTTTCTTAATATCAATTTTTGACTTAAAAATACCACTTAGTGCTGAGGATGTTGCGCGTGGTGTGGCACTTATTGATGATGGACGTTCCATCAGGTCTGCGGATTGCCATTGGAGTTCCCTACGAAACTCTGCGAGATGTCGTTATACGTTTTCGAGAAATTGGGTCCTACGTCCTACCATAGAAGACCCGGTTCTCGACGGCCTAGGGTAACAGACCTACAGAATAACCGTTTTTTGACTTTGAGAATTTTGCGAAACCGGCACCTTACTGTTGTTCAAGCGATTCATCACCTCCAGGAAGTTCGAGGTGTCCAAATTTCTGAACGCACTGCTCGAAGAAGATTAAATCAGTATGGGCTGATGGCTTTTCGGCCGGTAAGATTACCAGAATTGACCAGAACAGACAGAGTTGCACGGCTCCCATTTCCCATTGGTCTTTACACGATTGGTCTGCTTCACTTATTACAGATGGGTGTAGATTTGATCTACGATCTCCAGATGGGCGTTTAAGAGTGTGAAGGGAAAGTGAAAGGTACGAAGCTTGAAATTTTTCCCAGAAGCAATCTTTTCAACGTAGCTCAGTGATGGTGTGGGCGGGAATTTCAATGGAGAGTCGCGCAGAGTTGGTTGTGTTCGTGGAGGATCTTTGACGGCCACTCGATATGGGGATGAAATGCGTTGCCTATCCCCGATGAAATAAGCGGCAATCCTATTCTAATGCGCGGTAATGCCCGTCCACATTTCGCTCGCATAGTACACGCGTACCTTCAACAGCATAACATCAGGGTCTCAGCCTGGCCAGCCCGTTCTCCAGACTTGAACCACATCGAACATTTGTGGGATAACCTCAAAAGACTAATAAGAGCACATCCATCAATTCCTGACACACTCTTCGATCTTGCAAGGACTTCGTGAAGATTGGGTTAACCTCCAGCAAAGAGACATTGCCAGACTGGTAGAATGTATGCCGAGGTGTAATGAAGGCAAGAGGAGGAAATGTGCGATATTTAAATGTTAATTAAAAATCTACAACAAAATTAAAACAAATTTTATCTGTCCAAAATTGAGGAACTGAGAACAATTTGAACTATTTCCGTTGAAATGAGGACCAATTCATTTATTGCCGAGAAGTCCACACCAAACGTTGATACTGTGAACCATCTGATGATGACAAGAATACGAAATTCTCGGATTTTCCTCTGCCCACGTTCGAAAATTCCAACGGTTTAGTATGCCATAAGAGGTGAATTTGGATTCATCAGTCCATAGGATGTATGGAAGAAAGTTTTCTTCAGTCTCCCAAATCGACGACGTTTGTGCAAGGGACGTTAGACGCCTGTCGTAATCAGAGTTCCGAAGTCCCTGGACAAGATGAGAGCGATACGGCTTAAAATTGTAAGTCCGGAGTACATCTCGAATTTTATTTTTTGAAAAACCGAAACCCCTTCAAACATTGAGAGAGGAATTCGGATTTTCGCGAACACTCAGTAAAATATATGACAGCTCCTCGTCAAAATTACGCTGCCGGTTTCTTTTTGCCATTACTTTATCTTTTTTTTTACCAATTTAAAATCCGACTACACCGTTGTTTTAGGCGTACAAAAATCCTTTAAAATGACGTGTCAGGTTGTATACAATCGTATTTGAAATTTTGAAGTTGAACTGGGCCTCAGGTACCCTGTATAATCTTTCTCCAAAGAAAGGTAAAAATTTGAAACTCGAATAAAAAAATATTAAAATGTATTTTTTTATAGCGACATTAATTCAAGAGAAATTCAGCCTAGCCATCAAAAAAGGACACCCTGCACATTTAAAAATACTTACAGGTCCGAGGCTCCGACACAGGCATCTGTGTCCGCCGCCGTGCCCCAAGACTCCGCAAAGGTTCGATAAAATATCAAAATATTGCCTATAAACTTCAGGCCTTCTACAATTGAAAATGTGAATAGAGAAAAATAATAAGAAGAAATTATGCGAGGGCACATCTAGTGCGAAAGAGGAAAGGACTCCCGGCCGGTCGGACAATCCAGACTATAGAACGTATGGCAAATCCCTTATTTCGCTTATTTAAAGTAGAGAGGATTGATAAGAGACTTTACTGAAGTTCTCCAGATCCAATTATCTTAGGAAATCTACTTCCAGTTTGTAGCGTCAAATCCATCAGGAAGTGGAAACTTGCTAATGGGAATAATAGAGGGTTGGCCTCAAGTGGGATTCCTGGGTAAGAATTCGATCTTGTAAAATTCCCGTGGATAGTGGCAGTGATGGCACTCGCCACGGCCGCGTTGCGCTGTGTGATCTGTACGTTGGGAGATTTATAATGTCGCCTTAAGAGGTTTTCCTGGCTGGGAAATCAGAGAAAAAATCAGGATTAGAAACGACCCGTGGCTAAACAGTTTAAAGTCATTATATAGGAGCTGTTTAAAACAGCCTTATTGCATTGACCATCTGCGTGCCTGGTGATAGTCAGATCCTTGTGAATAGCTATGCCGATGTATTTAACACTCTGCAACCGGGAATAAGAAATAAATGTTTTCGAGTTGTGTAAGTTCAAGGGTCAAGATCAAGTCTTTACAACTAAAACGTCGAATCTGGAAAAGAAAAATTAAGCATTACCTTTCTTTTACCCAGTATTTTATAAATAAAAACTTTTCACTGTTTTGAATAATAGTAATTGCTAATTGTTACTTCCATTTGCAGTCGGTTCATGAATGCTGTTGACTGCCATTTGCAGTCGGCCCATGGATGCTGTTGACTGCTATTTGCAATCGGTTCATGGATGCTGTTGACTTCCATTTGCAGTCGGGTCATGGATGCTGTTGATTGCCATTTGCAGTCGGCTCATGGATGCTGTTGACTGCCATTTGCAGTCGGCCCATGGATGCTGTTGACTGCTATTTGCAATCGGTTCATGGATGCTGTTGACTTCCATTTGCAGTCGGTCCATGGATGCTGTTGACTGCCATTTGCAGTCGATACATGGATGCTGTTGACTGACATTTCCAGTCGGTTCATGGATGCACGGTACATTTTTCGATTGAAAGGGCTGTGTCATCGGCAAATGATTGTGACGGTTATGTTTTCCATCTGTTGTTGCTTTAACAAATACATCACCAAGCCTAGGATGTTACGTTGTGGTGATGGTGAGAATTGGGGTTTATGTTCCCCAAGCACTGCAGCCTTCTGTTAGTTCGATTAATTCCCAGGGCGGTTGCTTTATATTCGAAAATGATATGGGTCGCTGTTTCTTCCTCCTGATTGTATGATCTACAATTTTGATCATAATTGAATATGTCCATGTCGTTCGTGTTGTGTAAGTCCAAGGATCAAGGTCAAGTCTTTACAAGCTAAAAAGTCGACTCTGTAAAAGAAAAAGTAAGCATTATCGTTTTTTAACCTTTCACAAATAAAAACCTTTCACTGCTATGAATAACAGTAATTGCAAATTGTTACATTTAAAAAAAAGCACAATTTTTAACGAATTCCATAAATTGGTTGTTTAATTAGAACCTTGTACATACTAGAAGAGGATAAGGGGCGACAGAAAAGTGGATTTGCATACTGGCGAATTATCCTAGGGCGAAGGCCGGCTTATTTGCATTTCCTTCGTTCGCAACAGCTCCAGATAGCATTCATGGCCGCATCGGACCGCTTATTAATGTACATGTAAAGTTGATTTTTAAATCTGCTAACGAAATTTCAAATGCTAAGCCAATTTTGCTCAAGCGGTGAAACGTTATATTTTTTAATTAAACATCCGGATAGGAGGAGGGGGTGGATTTAATGGATACTTTTATACGGAAATGTAAATCGTAGCCATTTGGCAGGTATTTTTTAATCCGAACCAATTTGAGGCGCGCAGTTGCCCGGGTGGAATAAGGGATAAAGTTACTCAGAGGAGTCTTTAAATCCCTCGCCCTCACTCAATTTGTTCTGAGTTTTCTTCAACTTTAATAATTTTTTATGAAAAAGCCGCTATCCCCTAATTAATGTAACTTTCATTAAGACGGAACCGGTTCAATTTTAAATTTAGAAGACTTTAAAGATCAACACAAGGAAATTTAAAATTGAAACGTTTCTGGAACACCAAAAAGGAGGCTTACCTTCAAGATTCCTTTTCCACTTATTAATCCAATCCAATCTTCGCTTTTCGCTTTTGCTACAGTGTATATTGCCCAGAAATCAATTTTTTACATCTCCAACATTCCCTAACATTTTTTAACACTTTTTGTACGAGGGTTCGCAACAGCAGAGGTCATATCAACCGTCGCGGTGTTGATGTTTTGAGAAAAAAAAAGTCCATTTGTAAGTATGTCGGCAGTGCCGCTGGATTCGAACCCTGGCCCTTTACAGTGCTGAACGCTGTGTCAGCGACTTACTTAACCGTTCCCTGGAACCGGACACCGACCCTCTGAACTCTTTCTTCTCAACAAAATGACAGTTTTGGAAGTGTTTTCATCCTGTCAGTGCCCTTTGTACTTTTATTGTAAATTTACCCAACTCAGAAATGTAGTTTACGTTAGGTTTTGGTTTTCTGCTATCTAATAATAGTTATTAATTTTTTTAAAATTTATATTATTGTTTTTCTGCAAAGGCAGGAACTGTTGAATCATGGAGATGGGGATGGGGGAGAGGAGCCGGCCATGGCTGGAACTCTCAGGGTTTAGGATTGTTGGTTGATGATTAGGGTTGTGTTAGGAGATCACAAGGACACTGTCTTTTTAGGTGGCATGGAGGAATGTTAAGAAGGGACGTTGTAGATAGGATGTGATCTGTTGGATTCGTGTGGAAGCTTGTGGAAGTTGTGGAATAGTGTTTGGATCATGCCCATCACTAATAGAATATCTAGACCTTGGGTAGGTTGGTCAGTGACAAGAGTGTTGAGAATCCGACGGAGGACTTTTGATTGAAAGTGGATCCTTTGGACGTTGGATGTCGGCTGAACTCTACAGCTCGACTCCGTTAGTCTAAATCGGTCTAATTAGTGCCTTGCATATTGTTAGTTTGTTGTTTGTACTCATTATGGATTTGGATCCAAATAGGCGTCGAAGTTGTCCGTATCTTAGGTTGAATTTTTGTTTTGTTTCATGTTTGTGTTCCATGTAAGACTGCTGTCCAGGTAGAACTCAAGCGGATTTGGTAGAATGGAGGTTTTACCTTAAGCACTGGTGCACTTCTTCTAAGTTTGAACATCACGTGCCGGATCTTTTGTTTGTATGTAATGTGGTCTAGATCACCTTGGGTTGCTTTTGCTGCAAGGATAGTGTCAGAGAGGATTGCGGTGTCGTCCGTGAAGGTCGTGATGTGGCTGAAACTGTGTAGAGGATTGGTCCTAGGACACTCCCTTGGGAAACGCCGGCCTTGATGGCTTGCTGAACATTCAGAGCCGATTCTCACCTTGAACCAACGATCCGAGAGGAAGGGCATCATGATGATAAATTGGTATAAATGTTCATCTTGGGAAGGATGCTTTTTAACTTCAAAAGGGCACCGGGTAGTATAAATTATATAATTATGGAAACTGATGATGATGCTCATTGTACTTAATCCAAAATTAAAAAGAAATTATGGATTTAGGAAAGGTTATTCGTTCTATTAACACTATAAATAACATAACGATTAAAGTCTCAGCAACAGTGAGGATAGGCAGGCCAGGATGATCGACAACAACCAAACTACAAATAATTCTTTCACTAGGAGTAAAATACACTGACAGACAAAAAATTCCTCCCACTTGTAACATAACATGATTTGTATTTTTGTATATTAATCGTACTTTCACGTTTTGTAAAGTTTAATAATTGAGTCTGTCTAAAAAAGCAAAAAACAAAATTAATAAATTCCTAAGGAAAATGAAAAAAAATAAAAAAGACGGACAGATAAAATTTGTTTTAACTTTGTTTTAGATTTTTAATTAACATTTAAATATCGCTCATTTCCTCCTCTTGCCTTAATTATATCTCGAAGATGCCTTGGCATACTATCTACCAGTCTGGAAATGTCTGGAAATTTTTGGAGGACCATTGGACCATTTTGGAGGTTAGCCCATTCTTCACGAAGAGTACTTTCAAGATGGTGGAGTGTATCAGAAAGTGATGGACATGCAATTATTCGTCTTTTGAGGTTATCCCATAAATGTTCGATGGGGTTCAAGTCTGGAGAAAGGGCTGGCCAGGCTGAGACCCTGATGTTATGCTGTTGAAAGTTTGTACTATGCGAGCGACATGTGGACGGGCATTGTGGAGCATTAGAATAAGATTGTCGTTGATCCATCGACGATAAGCAACACATGACGTTACAAAATTTCATCCACATAGCGAGTGGACATCAAAGACCCTCCAGGAACAACGACCAACTCTGTGCGACTCTCCATCGAATTTCCTGCCCACACCATCACTGAGCTACGTTGAAAAGGTTGGCTCTGGGAAAAATTCCAGACTTCGTACCTTTCACCCTTCTCCACACCCTTTCAAGCCCATTCGGAGATCGTAGAGCATATCTACATTCATCTGTAAAAAGTACAGCAAGCCAATCGTCCAAAGACCAATGGCTGTGTTCTCGAGCAAATGCGAGCCGTGCAACTCTGTTCTGGTCAATTCTGGTCCTCTTACGGGGCGAAAAGCCATCAGCCCATACTGATTTAATCTTGTTTGAGCAGTGCGTTCAGAAATTTGGACACCTCGAACTTCCTGAAGCTGATGAATCGCTTGAACAACAGTAAGGTGCCGGTTTCGCAAAATTCTCAAAGTTAAAAAACGGTCATCCTGTGGTTCTGTTACCCTAGGGTATCCAGAACCGGGCCTTTTATGGTAGGACGTAGGACCCAGTTTCTCAAAGTCTAATGGCGTCTCGCAGTGTTTCGTAGGGAACTCCAATGGCAATCCGCAGACCTGATGGAACGTCCATCATCAATAAGTGCCACACCACGCGCAACATCCTCAGCACTAAGTGGCATTTTTAAGTCAAAAATTGATATTAACAAACCAAAGATGAAAACTAAACAGTTTGCTTAAGAATTCGCATGAGATTAAATAAACATTTTCAATCCCATAAAAATTAAACATTGAAAAATCCTTTATCTTTGTTTTGGATTAACGATTAAGTGTGTTTACGTCTAATTGATATTCCAAATTTAAAACATAGCATAAACAAATATTTATTCGGTAATAACAATGAGACAAATTGAGGGTAGAATTTTCTTTTATCGAGAAAATGAAAATATATTATATAGTCCACAAAGAAACTTTTATCATAAATAAATCGGCGATAAATGAACATCGATTTGACAATCACGGAATAAACAATAAGATAGATCCTAAGGAGAAAAAAAACATGATAAATACAGACATTTCATATGCTTACAGTCCAATATGGCGTGTAATTTTAACCAGTGTTTATCGTTAGCGTTGTTTAGCGTCCCTCTTAAGATAAATGAGTCTAATTATCAAATGCGAATTCGGTTAAACAAAAGTGAGAAGTAAGATAGATGGAGTAAGGCTAGGGAGAGGGCACGCATGCGATTGCACGTCCCTCCTCTTAAACTTATACTCCTGGAGTTGATAATTTCCTGGCCAACTTTCATTGTTGAATAACAATCCGCCGGGACAGCACGTGTTACCATCTAATTAACTATAATTTTAATTAGTTCTTAAATTAGTTGTTCAATGTCGGGTAAATTATCGTCGACTGAATAAATTATAATATGACCGACAAGAGCACTTACGTGTTGATTATGATGACAGCCCATTTTATAATCGGCCTCAAGTTCTTTTTATATAGTTTTTTTATAGATTACCATGAGGATTTAAAGTTTTAACCAGACCGCAAATAGAAAACATTATTTCGAAAGTTGGCAGAGAACAAAGCTTTTATGTACAATCAAACATAATACGTAAGTAAAACACACAAATATACACAACAAACGATTTTATGTATTAAATTGTCTTCCGATTGGTCTGTAATCACAGTCACATACAAAGCACAATTTGAACTAAAATTTCATTTGTATTTTGATTTTTGGACTGCTTTTCCTCCCTGGGTTGTCGGACATGTTTTGGCGTTTCGCCATCTTCAGTGTGTCTGGGTGATTTTGTTAAATGAAATCCCTATAAATTCGTAGGGGATGTGGTTCGTCGGCGTTTTCTTTGTCGGTGGACTTTTAGTATCTTTTTCGTGGTCAATATTACGAGTGATGGAAGTTTCTTCGAAATCTTATTGTTGAATCGATATTTTTGAAGTATCGAGTGATGTGTTTTCTGCACCACCCGGAATTAACGCTGAAGATGAGGAAATGCCGAAACGCGTCTGTCAGACCAATCCAGAGACTTACGGGCAGACTGAGATGCAAGGATCGAATTCAGGTTCGTCATCGACAGACCACGGGCGGAAATATCTTTAATGACTGCTTCTAAAATTCACTAAATAGCTTATGAATATTTATAATAAATTAAAGACTACGAGGTGATGAAGCGGTAGTCAAAACAAAAGGTCGTCTCTGTTCTTCCTGCTCCGCCTCACTCTGGTTTTGTCTGTATTTTTGTAGAAACACGCCTGACCAGGGCAGCATATTAATGAACATATCATGGAGTATCTACCACATTTTGTAGGGCTTTATTTTGGAAACGTTGTATTATGATTGTATTTTTTCTTTGGCACATCCCCAAACCGTACATCCATATAGGTTTTAATATGACATTATAAATGATTTTTTATTGATTCTATTGTCATGCCTAAATATTTAACTGATTTCCGAGATGAAACTACTTCACCATTAAAAATGGTTGGTTTGTCTACTAAATTTTCTATTCGTGGAATTTACATGTACGGATTACTGGTCATGCACCTTCCAAGTATATGTCCAGTCATGGATACTGTTGATTGCCGGTTGCAGTCGGTTCATAGATGCTGTTGACTGCCATTTGCAGATAGTTCATGGATGCTGTTCACTGCCATTTGCAGTCGGTTCATAATTTTTCGATAGAAAGGGCGGCTGTGTCATCGGCAAATGGTTGCGACGGTTATGTTTTCCATTTGCTGTTGCTTTAACAAATACATCACGAAGCCTAGGATGCTACGTTGTGCTGAGGTCATGATGAAGTGGGGTTTAAGTCCCCCAAGCACTGCAGCCTTCTATTATTTCGATTAATTCGATTCTTATATTAAAGAATACCTTTGATATCATTTTTTCAGTTCCTTTCCCTGAGCGGTTGCTTTATATTCGAAGATTACTAGTTACTTATTTATTTAGTTTACTGTTTAGGTTACTGTTTCTTCCTCGTCATTGTATATTCTACAAATGGGATTATCATTGAATAAGTCCATGTCGTGTAGATGTTTTCTCAGATATCACTGACTGGCTAATAGTCCTATCTGAGTTTAGACCTCTCGAAGTCTAGCAGTGAGATTTTCCAGTCATGGTAAGGGTTGTTTTATCATAAGCTTACTGTGTTTAGCGCCCCTAGAGTTTACCAACTTCTCCTTTTTTCTTCCTTGGATCCATTCTGTGGGAATTCTTTTTTTTCTCTTGCAGATCCTCATTTGACGTCCCTGATACGTTACCCAAAATTCCCTTGTCCTGAACCAAGATACTGTTTTACTTCTTTAGTCTTGATTTCAAACAATTCAGTGTCTGTCTTGTTGTTTAACGTGGAACAGTCTCTCCGAAAGGTAGGAGGTCAAAAGTTCACCATATGTTTTGGGAATATTTTATTTAAAGCTTATGCATTAAACCTTCTTGCCAAACTTGTCAGTTTTTCGACACGTCTAGGAGTAAAGCTGAACATATATATTTGACTTCTAGAGATTTCACTGTATTACTGACTATACAAGGTGTTTGGCTACTCGTGTTAGAAACTTTGCCAGTAGATTCTACATTCAAAAAGAATCAAAAACTCCTATTTGACTATGGTCCGAATCTTAATAGTTTCGGAGTTATTCCACTTTTTCTGGTTTTTTAAGATTTCACGACCTTGCTTGAAATAAACAATGATAACTCCAAAACTGAAAGATTTTGCACAAATCCGTCAAGACATTTGAAAACTACGTTAAATCTCCAATAAGATGTGATATAAGGTAAACTTATAAACGTTGGTGAAATAAGAATTTTAAAATTTTAATTTTTTTTTTCAAAGTTAAAAACTTACTATCGTGATTCTAAACTACTATTTCCAAACTTAGAGACCAGCAAATTTCAGGAATCATACTCCATTTAATATAATTTTTAGTAATGTATTTTTTTACGAGGGTTCGCAACAGCAGAGGTCATATAAACTCTCAGGGTGCCGGTGTTTTTGAAAAAAAGCCCATTTGTAAGTATGTCGGGTTCGAAGGTACCTGGATTCGAACCCGGGACCTTTACCTTACAGTCATGAACGCCGTGTCAACGCCTAAACTGTTGCAGCCACCGACGCCCCCTTTAGTAGTATATTGCTTTTTTAATTACTTTTTTCAAAGGTGAAGAAATTGTTGAAGGTTGTCCTTTAACGATTAAAGGATTGTTAAGGTGGAAAGATTAATAATAATAAAAAATAAAAAACTTAAGGAAATTTTGAATCAATTTATTAAACGGTTTTTAAACGTTTCTTAAAACTCTTTTATTCCCGAGAATAAAAATACAATAATTCTTTAATCAAAGTTGCCGTCTTGTTGTAAATAAGTAAACACTTGCACTATTTCTGTTTCGAACCTATATTTAAAAAAATGTTTTAGGAATGCATTCAAAATTTCCTTAGGTTTTTAAATTTTCCACCTTTCCAATCCGTCAGCCACGGTATTTTCCTCTCCAACATCAAATTCTTCATCTTTGAAAAAAGTAATCACAAAAGAAATTACACCACTAAAAAGAATATTAAATGGAGTAAGTTTTCTGAAATTGCTAGAGACCAATTTACCGACCAAGCTACAGGCGTGTGTTTTTTGTTTTATCTTTCTTTACTGATGAATAATTTTTCTAAGTCTAGTATTTTTTCGAGTATTAGCTATGTCACCGCTAAAAAGAATATTAAATGTAGTACGATTTCAGAAAATTGCTGGTCTCTAAGTTTGGAAATAGTAGTTTAGAATGACCATAGTAAGATTTTCAATTTTGAAAAAAAATTTTTTTTCAACGTCTCGCTACTAAAACATTTATTACAAGAAAGTTCACAAGTTTAGTGATCATATCTTATTGGAAATTTAACGTAGTATCAACGTATTTGTCCAAAAACTTTCAGTTTTGGAGTTATCCTTGCTTATTTGAAAGAAGGTCGTGAAATCTTAAAAAATCAGAAAGAGTGGAATAACTCCGAAACTGTTTAGATTCGGACCATTGTTAATTAGGACTTTTTCGTCCTATTTTGAATGTCGAATCTACGGGCAAAGTTTGTAACACGAGTAGCCGAACAACCTGTATAGTAGAGGCCTGTTGGGGCATCAGCCCCATTCCATAGTCGTTATCATGGACTGATATGATTCATGAACGTGTGAGAACGGATTGAGGATAGCAAGTCGATAACAAACAAACTGTAAAATTCAAGAGGGTTTTGTTTTTTCATGCTTTTACAGATCATTTTAAAGTCCAATCCTGACTCACCACAGGGATAGATCAGTGGGTGCAACATGGGACCACAATGAGGGCTTAAAACAGAGATGATTGGGTTGGAAATTTAGCGTAGTTTTCAATGGTACCAACTGATTTGTCCAAAACCAAGAAAAACTTACTAAACCTTTTTAAAAACCTTTTAGTTTTAGAGTTAAAGTTGTTTATTTGAAGGAAGGTCGTGAAATCTTAAAAAATCAGAAAGAGTGGAATAACTCCGAAACTGTTTAAATTCGGACCATTGTTAATTAGGACTTTTTGGTTCCATTTTGAATGTAGAATCTACGGGCAAAGTTTGTAACACGAGTAGCCCAACACCCTGAACATGTCGGATCTATGGTTGAGTCCTTGCCTCTCAATCAAAACTGGTAGCTTAGAATAATGTTCCCTTTTTCAATGAATGGTTTTAGACTCTTTAGCAAAACTTTTACGAATAATTTTTGGATAACAGAAAACATTGAGATGCGGTACGATGACGGTTGATGGGTGATCTGAGAAACTTTCCAGACTTTAGGGACCTAAGTTTTATTGCTGTGTTAAATAAATTCCTATTTTGTACACTTTTTGCAAAATTTCTCCTGTTACCAATTCGAATGATATAGAATGTTTTCTAGATGTTTTCGAATAAAGCATGAAAAAAATAAAAATAAAAGTGTCGTGGAAATTTTTAAACAAGCCTCTGATAATTCGTCCCATTGACGCATTTACCATATCGGCCGTTATCAAATCATTAGCACGTGTGGCAACAATTGTTTTAACAAGGACTAATGAAATTATCATATTAACTATTTTCCTGGGGGGAAGTTTACAAAAGTTTGGGCGTGAGTGAGGTCTTTCACCCCGTGTCGATCGAGAATGAAAATTATATTGGCTACACTGCATTAAAAGGGAAAACGGAGCGGGACACGACATATTGATTTGTAGTTTAGGGGTTTGCACGTCAAGAAAAGTTTACAACGGCCCGGAACAACTCGACTGTTTGTATCTCGCATTGCTCAGCGTTTATCGTTTGACGTCAACTCGCATTCACTTCCAGTTCAATCCAATTCTGTGATCTTAGCCCTGAGGGCTGACCGGCTGGGAAAAATAAAGCAACCGTGTTCACGGTTCATTAAAGGCCCTTTTATACTCGAAGCATCAATTAACACCGTGTAATTTAGCTAAAAGGCCGGTGAAAGGATGGATTCAGTGAATTTACCGTTGAAGACCGACTTTTAAAAGGATAACACGTAATGTTTAACTCTTTACGGTGTAATTGCGCTAATTGTGTTACAGTTGTATTTTGTATAATTGTTTTTATCTTGTTACTAATAAGAAAAACTACTCGGCGAGATGTCCCAGAACTCCTCAGAGTCCCTGTTTTCACTTGACACACATTGTCGAGTTCCTATCATCCTTAAAAATACTTTATATTTAGTGGTCTATTGGACAAATTACTTCTTTCAATTACTTCATCTTTTTTATGTAAGGTTTTGGTTGAAATGAAAAATTTAGTGTCACGAGCGGGATTCGAACCCACGACCTTCGGCTTAATACGCCGCTGCCTCTAACCACTTGAGCTAACGTGACTTCGATCCACTCGGACACCAACTCTCCATCTCAACCTGCAAAAAAATACTATTTTATTCATTAGACACTCGCAGGCAAAAATTCCATACACTTATAATATTACTTGATTTGTATATATTTTTATATATCAAACACAGTTGCAAGTTTTTTAACGTTTAATAATTGAGTCTTTGTCTAAAAAAGCAAAAATAAATTAATAAATTCTGAAGGAAAATGAAAAAATATAAAAAAGATGGCCAGATAAAATTTGTTTTAGATTTTGAATTAACATTTCAATATCGCATATTTCCTCCTCTTGCCTTAATTATATCTCGAAGACGCCTCGGCATACTTTCTACCAGTCTGGAAATGTCTCTTTGCTGGAGGTTAGCCCATTCTTCATGAAGACTTCTTTCAAGGTCGTGGAGTGTATCAAGAAGTGATGGACGTCTTATTTGTCTTTTGTCGTCTTTTGAGGTTATCCCATATATGTTCGATGGGGGTTCAAGTCTAGAGAACAGGCTGATACCCAATGTTATACTGTTGAAGGTACGTTCGTACTATGCGATCGTCATGTGGACGGGCATTATCGCGCATTGGAATAGGATTGCCGTTTATTTCATCGGGGATAGGCAACGCATGAATGTTCCAAAATTTCATCCACATAGCGCGTTGCAGTCAAAGACCCTCCACGAACAACAACCAACTCTATGCGATTCTCCATTGAAAATCCCGCCACACCATCACTGAGCTACGTTGAAAAGGTCGGCTCGGAGAAAAATTCCAGACTTTGTACCTTTCATTTCGCCTTCTCCACACTCTTTTACGCCCATATGGAGATGGTAGAGCAAATCAACACCCATCTGTGAAAAGTACAGCACACCAGTCGTCCAACGATTGTACTCTCAAGCAAATGCGAGACGTGCAACTCTGTGTGTTCTGGTCAATTCTGGTGCTCTTACGGGGCGAAAAGCATGGTATAATAACTATCCATACTCAATTCCTAATTAAATTTCACGGAACACATCGAGAATCTTGTTTGCGAATGTAAAGCTGCAAGTTGAATACTTGTTTCATAGCTAAGGAGGAAATTTGGAATGACCGAATCATCCATACTCATACACAATACCATTGCTAAACAAAATCCTTCAGTGACATGCCAATCCAAGAATAACGGACTGTGGATCAAAATTAATTCCTGCTCTTCTAGGAATTTCAGACTGATTGGGTTGTACGTAGTTACGAACATGTATTTCTATTAAAGGGGCAACAAATTGTTTAATAATTCAATTATCGTCCTACTACCTTCTCATGGGTTATATTAATGTTTAAAGTTTTTTCGCCAGTTCGGGATTAACACAAGGTGGGCCGGAATAAATCCGATTCATCCCCGTTTTATTTCCGCAAAATGGATAAAAATGCCGTCCTGCAGGGGTGTTAAAATGCTGTTAGTGGGCGGTGAACCGTGAGACTGAGATGAAAGAACAAAGAACAAAGGCCGGCGTTGTTAGGCGACGAAAAGCATAAATCTTAAGACAAAAATAGAAATAGCACGACAGACAGTCGGGATACGCGCCGTATCGCATGCAAGTGCTTCCCTTTTACAGAGGGTTTTTGATAAGTTAAGACTTGTCGATACTCGGCTGTAAACCCATTAAAGCGGTATCTTTGAATGTGAATCGTTCAAGATAAAGAGAAAAAAAGACTTTTTCAACACTTTATATTAAAAATCCGTAAATCCTTCATAGCAAAGTAGTTCCCCAGCGCAATTCTTTAAAAGCTGGTAGGCCGTGTAACAGTAAAATGTCCTAAACGTTGAGGATTATATTTGAAGCGTTTATTCGGCTTTCTGATATTATCCTGCCGACATTGAAATTTATTTTTCCAGTCATTCAGTACATTCAAACTAGGAAGAAACATTACCTATACATGATCACACTACTCATGATATCACACAGCACAACATTAGCACTAATGCCAGCACTGCACCGGTAGAATACATGCTTTATGTATGTGTATTGTTACGTGTCAAGGAGGTCCCGAGGCCAACGTCGGTTGAGGTGACGTGGCGGGTTGTCAGGATGGGAATGAGTGGAGTGGGCTCGAGCTTCCTTGCAAAATCTACATGTGCCATCTTGGATTATTCCAATTTTCTTTAGATGTCCATTTAATCTACAGTGTCCTGTCAGGAATCCTGTTAGGATTCGCAGTCTATTCCTGCTTCCTTTGACACATTCTGTGATTTCTTTTTTGCCAAAATTGGTTAGAAGATTCTTGGATTGTCTGTGTCCAATGAGTGAATTCCAAAGTTCCCTCATTTTCTTTTTGTCCTTCTGTCTGAGATATTCGTTAATAGTGTTGATTCCTATGCCACAGAAGGGTTCGGGTCCTATCAGCGGTGTGGCAGCCCCTTTCCTTGCAAGGGTGTCCGCTTTCTCGTTGCCTTCTACTCCCATGTGTCCTGGGACCCAGCAGAGGCTGTCTTTATTCTGCGTACCTAATATGTTTAGTTTGGTTTTGCAGTTCAGCACCATTATTTCAGCTTAGTGCTTTGATGGCTGCTTGGCTATCTGACATGATAGCTATATTCTTGTTTTTGTATCCTCTATTTAGATTGAATTGGATACATCTTTCAATTTGCGCAAATCTCAGCTTGGAAGATACTGGTGTGTTTTCCCATGGGTTCTGAGTATTTGGTTCCGGGTGCAAATACTCCTGCCCCCGTACCTTCTTGTGTTCTAGATCCATCTGTGTACCAAAGGATGGTGCCATTTTTGAGGGAGTTATTTCCCTTTCTTTCCAATTCCTTTTTGGTGCCCAGATGTATTCGGAATTTTTGGTTAAATTCAAACCTCCTGTTCATGTCATCTCTTGGAGCCATGAGTGATGGATGGCTTTTCCACAGTTTGTTTCTGTCTCAACATTTCAGTTATTCAGTTATTCCTGTTGGAGGTTTCTCTCTAATAAAGTTGATTATGGTTTTTTTGTGCTGTCCTTTCTACCATGTGATGTAGGGGGATTAGTCCCAATATCTTTTCCATGCTAATTGTAGGACATGTTCTCATTGCTCCCGTTATGCAGATGCATGCATGTCTCTGTATCTCTGTATTTTTGTGAGTTGCATTTTCAGCGTAAAAGTAAGTCCTGCATTTTTTACACCAGTCTTCGATAAGCTCAAAGTGTTGCTGGATCGTGGAGGTAGCTTGGACAGGAATCGAGTTAGAAGATAGGATTGCGGTGTCGACCGTGTAGATGGTGATAATAGTGTCAGAATGTATTGGTAGGTCAGCTCGGACACCAATGGAAAAATGGCAAAAAGGAGGGAAAATTCAAAAGGTGGGGTTGAGATGGGAAGTTGGTGTCCGAGTGGATCGAGGTCACGATAGCTCAAGTGGTAGAGCAGCGGCGTATCTAGCCGAAGATCGTGGGTTCGAATCCCGCTCGTGCCATTGACTTTTTTATCTCAACTAAAAGCCTTAATTAATTATAATCTTTAAACATTGATTGAGAATCTGTAAAAATAAGTTGATTGTTGATTCTCAACACTAAAAAGCTGAGTGACTAAAAAAATTATGTATTTGTATAACCGTTGATGAGCCCTAATAAAGGTGCAATAAAACACCGAAAGCTTGGCATAGTTTCAATATACAACATTCGTTGGACTACAACCCCGATCGCACCAAATATACTGTGAATAGTAGCTGGTCCATAGCCTTTACATTAATTAATTAATGAAAACATGTCGCAGCATACACAGACAGACACACAAGTTATTCTTGACAATGGGTAATAACCTCGAAGTAAACTCACTTATTTTGGTGGTAATAAAAAATGGTTTTCTTATCATAGAGGTTGACCGGCTGCTGTAAAATCTTTTTATTTTTATCTCTTTTGTTTTTTCTTGGCTCAACTTCTTAGCCCTTCTTAGCTTAAAGATAACTCTTTTCGGCTCAAACAGATCCTAAAACTTCTTGTCCCACTTCTTCGTCCTAATTCGTTTTAATGCTGTAGTTGGTTCGTTTCGGATCATTTTGATCTGCAAATCCGTTTTTATTTTTGTCTAACAGACGCGTTTGTGCTTCTCGTTCCCTTCAGCGACAGACCGTTGATGATGGCGAAAAGCGGATTCTAGTCCAAAAGGCAAAAAAAAAAAAAACGATGTTGGGCAGACCAAAATGATCGGAATCGTCCAAACTACAGGTTCATCATTCCGCAAACCTCAAGAGGACTCATATTCCTTTTTGTTAAGATCGAAATCCCCACGAAGAGTTGAAACTCATAAAGCTAGCTTACAAAATAATTCCTTGGGACGACGGTGGCCTCAACGGTTTAGGCGTTGACACGGCGCTCATCACCGGTAAAGGTCTCGGGTTCGAATCCAGCGGCCCTGCATTCGAACTCGACATACTTACACATTGGATTTTTTTCAAAAACATCGGCACCCCGAGGATTCATATAACCTCGTAGGTTAAATAAATTAAAAGTAAATAAGTTAAAATATCCCCGTTAAAAAGAAAATAATAATAATATAATTCCTAGTGGGAACAAAGTTTAAAAGACAATTCGTACGTAAAAACCTAATGCATAAAATTTTCAGTTGTAAAATTTTAATTCTTGGGGACCGCGGTAGCCGAGTGGTTAGCATGAGAGACTCTCACGCCGTGGTCGTGGGTTCGATTCCCACCGTCGCCTCTGGCCCTTTTTTCCCGATAACCCCCAATTTGAACACACAAGAATTCGTACTATGGCTAATATGCAAGATCATAAGGCCAATAAAAAAATAATAATAATAATAAAAAATAATTCAACATGCTTGAAAAGTTTTTCTAGCTTGAACAAATCATGTTTTCTAAGTATCTCTTATTTACTCATGTTTTCTTTTTCAAATTCAAATTCAAAATGATTTCTGTTGAACGAATCGACAGTTTTTTTTTTTAAACAAAAGCGTCGGATAGGAAACTTTGATTAAATGCGTATAAATTTGACTAGAAACGTACAAAATACGATATTCGAAATATTCAGACGGCAGTTGAAAACCGTTCCAACTATCCAGTCTGCATATAGATCCGTGAGATGGATAAAGTTTAAGAGCAAAACCGGATCGATAGGACGTTGGAGGGTTCATGCACTCGCATCCACCCACACCCAACTTCACAATTCGGTCAAGTACATCTTCAGTCAAAACGTTTATCCACGCTCAGCATGAATACATAACACTCATTACAATTTATGATAAGATTATTTTCGTATGATGGATGTGGTTGGACTTGCAATATTTCATGTCACTCTGGCAGGCTTAAGTTTAGTTTTGTTTTAAATTGTACCAGAGCGTGTCACATAAATCATATTTTTGTTGTTGATATGTACAACTAAAAGCTAGATATTCGAATGCGTTTTAAATCATGTGAGATCCAGAAGAAAATAGTACGAAAGCGTTAGTATTCTTACCGGAAGGTGATTCTAAAATGGAATCAACCTCGCGAAACAATTCGATACCGGCGTAAAAGTAAGGAAGTCAATGGGAGGACAGCTATTCCTGGACAACCCATTATAGTAAAGAACACAAAATGCGGAGTACGGGATGCCGGTCCGTTTTTAGAACATGTAACTCCCTTTGGTTTGTGGTCCTCGTAAGCGAACGGTTGAACTTGAAAGGAAAGTTGTTCCGGATGTACGAAATGTCGAACCGGCTTGAAATAAATATGCCTCGTTTGAAGGAAAGGGTCAGTATATTTTACCTAAAAAAAAGAAGAAAACTTTCATTTTTATTGGAGTGTATTGAAGACGAAGTATGTTATGGAACAATGGCTACTGGTCCATCGGTAAATCTTTTCCCATCGTCGTCTCGTCCGGTAATAGTAAATAATCGGATTCTGCTTTTTATTAGTTTTATGGTCGCGTACTATTGAATTCTAAGAATATATGAAATGAACTGGTTGTAAATAGGTTTTTTCAATTTATCTGAGTACTGTTTTTTTAAGATTATTGAAGTATTGTTTATTATATTGTGTTTTCTCTTGTGGCTTTGTTTATAAGGTAAACAATGTGACCAGTGGTCATTTGCGATAACGTTCCCCTAGTAAACTTAAAAAGAATGAGCATTCCATTCAGAACGAAAAAAAAATTGTCAAACTATTCTCTTATAAATTTTATAGAATGATCCAATGGACGAAATCAAATTGGCACTATTCGAAAATTAAGACAAGAAAAATTCACATTATCAATAACTGAATCGATCAATGATTCAACAATTCACACACATCCACAAAACACATATTCTCAGCACATGAACGTACCGCTTTCTATTCGCTACCTTATACGATCAAAAAGACAAGCTAGTAAAGAATGGCAAAGAACACGTTACCCTTTAGATAAACGAAAACTGAATAAACTAACACATCAGCTGACTCCGGAATTGCAAGCATATCGCTCCGACCGATTCAGACGTTTTACTGAATCATTAACAACAGAAAACAAATCTCTCTGGGCGGCAGCTAAAAATCTTCTATCTTACCACAAAATATCTACCCCGCTTCGCCAAGCCGACGGCAGTTGGGCCAAGTCAGATGAGGAAAAAGCGAATGTTTTTGCCTCTTACCTGAACACAGTGTTCACCCCATATGTCAACATAATAGACCATACTTATTCACAACTTATCAATGAATATTTACATTCACCAATTCCATTATCCCTCCCTCCAAAAGCTTTTTCACCTTCTGACGTTCATTCTACCATACAACACCTAAAATCCAAGAAAGCTCCAGGTTTTGATCTTATTACTCCAAATATTCTGCAACACCTTCCCAAAAAGGCCATCATATTCATTACATACCTATTTAATTCTGTTCTTCGTACAACCTACTTCCCTATAGCTTGGAAGCACTCGTATATTCGAATGTTCCCTAAGCCAACACATTGTACTACTTCATATAGGCCAATAAGTCTACTATCTTAAAGAATTCTTCCGATTCTAAATTCTCAAAACATAATCCCAGTTCATCAATTTGGTTTTCGCAACCGCCACTCAACTGTCCAGCAGTGTCACCGCGTGGTAGACATTATTTCATCCACCCTTGAGATGGGACAGTACTGTTCCGGAGCCTTTCTTGACGTAAGCCAAGCTTTTGATCGAGTTTGGCACCCGGCCTTGCTGTTCATGCTCAAGGGCATCCCTCCATCCACCTACTATCTCGTACTGCACAGTTACCTCACTGACCGATTCTTCCAAGTTTTCGAAGGCCATTCCCTCTCTTCATATTTTCTTATCCATGCTGGTGTTCCGCAGGGTAGCGTTCTGGCCCCTACACTGTACCAGGTTTTCACAGCTGACATGCCGTCTCATCCCGAAACCACCACATTCACGTTTGCAGACGATACGGCAATTCTCTCTAGCAACTCCGACCTTGTAATTTCCACTCAAAACCTGTAACAACACCTCCTACCACTAGAGTCTTGGTAAAAGTGTAAAAAGAAAAGGATAAAATTTAACACAGACAAATCCACCCACATTACTTTCACTCTTCGTAAAAAGATCCCCCCCCCTGTTTTCTTAAACAATATTCCCCTCCTAACTGCGGACAAGGTGCGGTACCTCGGATTGTACATCGACAAACGCCTGACGTGGAATCCTCACACAAGACTGAAACGTCAGGAGGTTATGACANTTTATATATTTATTTATATAACTATGGTCCTATATATATACAGTTACAATTTTTTTTGTTATAAAAATGAACGGTCGCAAAGTTTTGAATTCTGTGCTTGATCTTTGTCATCGATTGCGACGAGATTTATGCCAAAAATTTGTTTCCAGGCAGGTAATAAAACAAAAATCCCATCTACCTGAGAAGTGAGTGTAAATGTAAATTGGACTCGATTGATAAACAATGTGTATGCATTTTGATTCTTTTTCGTAAAAGTTTGCTAGTAAGATTCTCTATTCTAAAATTATAGCTCTTATCTTACTAAGAGCCATTAATGGGTCTCCTCAAACCCTTCGCCAAAGGGGTAAAGCGTTGATGGGATTGGGGGGGGGCACCCTTATGTTTCCAACTTCCATATAATTAGGGAGTTTGCATGCGTGTCCATTTACAACTCAAGAACCGAAAGTTTATCAGGAACCCAGTTCGAATAACCTTTTATATAGTCGGGCTCCTTTCCGCGGAAATAAGGACTCCGGGTTCCTTCCCCCTGGGAATGAGCTCAGTGCTAAGGCACCTAATTTATTTTATCTTTGTGTGGCAACGCAGGACGAATCGGTTGAGATAGATACGGTTCCTGTTTTGATATTTTCCCATGGTTAGTTGATCTACAAATACATATGAACTCAGTCATTAAAAGGTCAAACATTTTTAAACCATCTTATTCCATCTTCGTCTTAGTCTACAAGTCTGCAAACACATGTTGAACCAGCACTGACTTACTACATGGATTTTGATGTACACACTTGTGAAGACGGGCCCAGTAAGAGATAAGCATTTTGTTGAAACCTTGTGGTGAGGTTTGCGAGGTAATGACCCTGCACCTTGGCTGTCTCCGAATCATCCGGGTTTGCCCACTTTGACTGGTCTTTTCTATTAGACTGTCTCGGTATGAACCGAGGCCGGAGCGGATCCGGTACTTTCTACGCTAAAAAAGCCCCAGTACTCTGGGAGAGTGGCCTTCTCTACCTAGGGAGTGCGCGGGAGACGAGGCTGATGTATTTCGGCTTAGGTAGCCCTTTGCGCGCGGCATACGGTCTGATGCTTAATGCAGACCACTCGGAATGGGCAAGCGGGGAGCGAGGTTGTCTTGGGCCTTCGGGGCTGAGCAGCCTCTACACCAATGCTGCGGCAGTAACACCATTCTGTCGTATGTGGAGGTGCGTCAGCTCTCATCTTGGGAATCAAAACGTCCGATAAGGCCGGAAGGCTAGGTGCGGACGTTAAAGATCCTCACTGTCCTTTTAAGGACGACCGAGTATATGGGAAAGCAATGTCTCGTTATTTATAAATATTTCTGTCAGCTGGTCATTCCTAAATCAACAAAACACTGTGATAAATTAACACTTACCTTGCAGCTTGATCCTCTCCGGTGCTTACGTTGATTGATCTTGTCTGTTAGACCGTCTTGAATCTTCGAAATCTTTCGTCAATTGTCCGTTGCTTTATTAATATCTACACCTTCGTAAAACATTTTGGTGTTGTCTGTGAAGTGATGCATCTGTTGCTTGATAGTTTTAATTCATCCTCATTCCTGCCCTCTGACGCTTTCGGCATGTCTCCATCCTTCTGTCTGTTATCAGCAGATATTGGCAGTTTTATTCACGGCGTTTGTAAGATTTCTACTTGACGTCTGCTGGGCGATGGTCTTTTCTGATCGTCTCCGAACCATCCCGGTCTGCATATTTCATCCTTTTGTTAGTTATCAGCAGAAGATAAGACTTTAAGTTACCTTGTTCGTTTCTGATCATCCTAGTTTTCTTGTTCTCGCTGGTTCTGTCTATTAGACGAGTTTCTGCACTTGGCAAATTCTGTTGTAAAACTACGTGCTATAACTCATAGCTGTATCATCCGCTATAGCCCTCTCTTCCTTAAAAAATTAGTGTCAATAGTGGAGTAATAATATAAATGAAACACATTGAAACTTTTTCATTTCAAGCAAAACCTTACATAAAAAGGTCGATTAATTGAAAGAAGTAATTTGGTCAATCAGACCGCTAAATATAATGGATTTAATACATGAAATAGTTGAACTGAATGATAGTTCCTTGGTAAATCATTCAACCTAAAGTCTGTAATCCTGATTATTACATTTATTACGTTTCGTGGTCCGCTTGACCAAACAAATTCTTTTCAATTAATTCATCTTTAATTAAGGTTTTGGTTGAGATCAAAAAGTCAGTGTCACGAACGGGATTCGAACCCACGACCTTCGGCTCTACCGCCGCTGCTCTACTTCTTGAGCTATCGTGACTTCGATCCCCTCGGACACTAACTTCTCATCTCAAACCCACCTTTTGAATTTTCCCTCCTTTTTGCCATTTTTCAATTGTCGTGTAATCGTGTAATGAAATGCTAGAGCTCAAGTGGTAGAGCAGCGGCGTATTTAGCCGAAGTTCGTGGGTTCGAATCCCGCTCTTGACACTGACTTTTTTATCTCAACCAAAACCTTAATTAAAGATGAATTAATTGAAAAGAATCCTGATTATCATGATGTTTAATCATTTGTATCTAAAGAATATGCGGCTGTCAGGAAAACTGTAGTTAAAGAATGTTGTATGTATTTTTGTTTGTTATAAATATCCTAAAAGGGGAGGAAGCTTGTATTCTTTCGGAATCGCATTCAAGGTATTATTTCCCAAAAGGAGACGTTCACGGTTAATTAAAGGGGAAAAAATAACCGAAAGGTCTTGCCTCTTCCCATAAAAATAATCCCGCTTTAATGTAAATGTTGACAGTTTTTTCGCGTTATGATTTCCACTTTATTAAAATGCCGTCAAAAAGAAATACATCTAATTAGACGGGGCAAGCGAGAAGAGCCGTTTTTCTTAATTGGCTTTGTTCCCTTCGCCTTTGTATTTCCGTTCGTTTCGTCAGGCGAGAAAATTCAAATCTTCACCCACTCCGGGGGGGCATGGTATCGTTGTCGCTATCGCCCCTCACCCTTCTCTTATCAAACTGTTCATTCCGTTTATCTACACAGCACCAACACACGGAGGAAAATGGAAAACTGCTCCGTTTTAGTTGATGGAATAATATTCGGCGGTCGGGAGTAATTGGCCGATTACTATTTCCCAGGTGGCACTGTTTCTATTTCGTCCGGTATGCACATTTCTGACTTGGGCAGGTGGTTAAAAAATTATTCTTATGATATATTTGTTTTCTTCTAATAGATTTTACTGTCCTGGCATATAGTCAACGTAGGCTAGGCGTGCAGAATCTATTAAACCGAAACAAACTACACTGACAGGCAAAAAATTCCACCCATTTTTTTTTTTCATTTTCTCGATAAAAGAAAATTCTACCATTTTTACCAATAAAAAGTTGTTTATGTTTTAAATTCGAACTATCAATGAGAGGTTAACACTCTTCATCCTTAATCTAAAACAAGGATATAGTATTTTTCAATTACAATTAATTAAGGTTTTTAGTTGAGATGAAAAAAAGTTAATGGCACGAGAGGGATTCGAACCCACGACCTTCGGCTAGATACGCCGCTGCTTTACCACCTGAGCTATCGTGACCTCGATCCACTCGGACATCAACTCCCCATCTCAACCCCACCTTATGCGTTTTCCCTCCTTTTGCCATTTTTCAATTGATGTCCGAGTGGATCGAGGTCACGATAGCTCAGGTGGTAGAGCAGCGGCGTATCTAGCCGAAGGTCGTGGGTTCGAATCCCTCTCGTGCCATTAACTTTTTTTCATCTCAACTAAAAACCTTAATTAATTGTAATGTATTAATTGGTCAAGCGGACCACGAAATTAGTGAATTTAATGTATTTTTCAATGTTTACTTTTTACCGAATTTAAAATGTTTATTCAGTCTCATTTGAATTCTGAAGAAATAAACTGGTGTTTTCATATTTGTTTTCTTAGTTTTAATTTGTAAGCTTAAAAATGCCACTTAGTGTTGAGGATGGCACTTACTGATGATGTACGTTCCATCAAGTATGCGGCTATTGCCATCGGATCACCCTACGTAATCCTACGAGACGCCGTTAGACGTTTTTGAGAAACTGGGTCCTACGTCCTACCATAGAAGGCCCGGTTCTGGACGGCCTAGGGTAGCAGAACCACAGCATGACCGTTTTTTGATTTTGAATCAGTATGGAGCTTTTCGCCCGGTAAGAGGATCAGAATTGACCAGAACACACGGTGTTGGATGGCTCGCATTTGCTCAAGAACACAGCCATTGGTCTTTACAGGTCAGTGTAGATTTGCTCTACCATCTCCATATGGGCTTGAAAGAGTGTGGAGAAGGCGAAATGAAAGGTACGAAGTCTGGAATTCTTCCCAAAACCAACCTCTTTCAACGTAGCTCAGTGATGGTGTGGGCGGGAATTTCAATTGAGAGTCGCGCACAGTTGGTTGTCGTTCGAGGAGGCTCTTTGAAGGCCTCTCGCTATGTGGAGGAAAATGGAACATCCTGCGTTGCTAATCCTCGATGAAATCAGTGACAATCCTATTCTAATGCGCGATAATGCCCGTCGACATGTCGCTCGCATACAGCGTACAAACGTACCTTCAACAGTATAACATCAGGGTATCAGCCTGGCCAGCCCGTTCTCTAGACGTGAACCCCATCGAACATTTATGAGATAACCTCAAAAGACGAATAAGAGCACGTCCATCACGTCCTGATACACCACGATTTTGAAAGGACACTTCGTGAAGAATGGGCAAAAAGACATTTCCAGACTCGTAGAAAGTCTTCGAGATGTAATGAAGGCAAGAGGAGCAAATACGCGATATTGAAATGTTAATTAATAATCTAATTAAAACAAATTTTATCCGTCCATCTTTTTTTCCATTTTCCTTAGCAATTTACATTTTTTTACTATTTTAGACAAATAATCAATTATTAAACGTTAAAAAACGTGAACTTTGATTAATGTATAAAAATATATACAAATCAGGTTATATTAGAAGTGGGTGGAATTTTTTGCCTGTCGGAGTATAAATAATCGCCGAAAAATCCGCGTCGTATAAGCTGCAATTTAAATCGGAATAAATACATAATAAAACACATAACAATCCTCCCACTCTAGGAAATTCATGGTGTTTGTAGGTCTGCGAGTCAGTTAACGTCTTGAGATCAGACGGTCAGTTGCGTAAACCAGCGAGAATAGACGGACCCGAAAAGACAGTCAGTTCCCGGAATTTGTAACTAATAATTTTTACTCCCAGTTTACATATACATATATATTGTACGGCATTCATTATCTTCCAACAGGATAAATTTGATAATTGATCTAGAAACATATGCACTCATGAAACGATACCTCTCGTTATAATGTAATGCATCTGGTTTTATGAAAATAATTGGTTTGTCCGTTTATTTTTTCTCTCTGCATCTTTCAAGTAATCTTAATTTGCTGCATTTAGATTTAGGTTACTAGGAGTCGGTCTTAGGAACCAATAGGTCTTCTCACCAACAGAGGACATGTTGCATTTTCCTGGAAATATTTGTACAGGGTTCTTTTCTGCTACGTCTCTTCGTTAAGCTTAAGACTAGTGCTACTAGATGCCAAAGAGTTTTTAATGGCTACTGTATATGTCCTACATGCCTTAGGCCTTTCCCAGATTGGCATGGTGCCTAGGCGGTCGAACTGTAATCCTTGCCTGTACCCTAGGTTAAATAGTCCTTCTACATTCACATTTCAGTTTACTAAATTGTTTTTTTGTAAGTGACTCTCTGTCTTTATGAGGAACATGCGTTTCTTAATGACATTAACAATTTCTAAAACGTTTAGGAGTCTTAAAACCAGCTTATTATGTCTAATTTAACAAATGGGGCGTGAGACCCATTTGCCGCTCCGAAAAAAATTCCGTCGACTTAAAAATGCCCTGATTGAGACTTGAGATGTGTGTACTGTATGGAAAACCAAATATATATTCACCTAAGAGGACGGATTGGAATTAAAAATTACCCCTTCTAAATATAGCAAACCACCTAAGATGAGTATTTTCATTTATTATCTGAGGGATAACAGTTAACAAGATGAAATGTAGACCTGTTATTTCTATAAGAACATTCAGCTAAGGGTAAAAGAGGCTGACGTGTTTCTACTTATACGGCCAAAATGTCACCCTGCGAGGAATTACACCCACCGGAGCTCAGAAAGTGGTTTTCTTTACCCTCAATCCTCCTTGGCAGTTCTCTGTTTACTGATTTGTCTGTTTTCCCGGTGCTTTTGGCCGTCTATGTGCGTGTAAAGTCGCAATCAATACCTGAGCAACGTAAATAAGGTGGCTATTAAAAATTGGCTGAATGAAAATAACCCGGAAATTGTGATGACGGTGGAAGGGGCATGAAAGAGAAAATTCCAACTACAATCGCTCCCGAATCATCTGGACAGCAAATTTTAAATAAACTTTAAGTGAATTTATAAATGTTTGTTTGCATTGTTTTTTTATATAGTTTTGAAAAATGGAGTTTTCGCTATTGTTACAATTGTTAACTGTAGGATTTCATAAAATACAGGTTCTTGCTATGTGCCGTAGCGAAAAATTCACGGAAGACCCGTCTCTTTCCCTTTCTGCAAATCAAGGGGAAAATTGAATCATGAATTAGTTACTTGCTGGAAAATTACCTAAATAGTACACGGGAATAAAGCAATCCACTTGTTTTCCTACCTAGGATACAAAAATACACAATACATACATTGAACATAAATTCGAATTTAGTAACCAACCACTTAATTGTTATGTGTAAATTAACAAGCAATTATTCTATCACTTTCCCCATTCTCATTCCACCTCCGACCTCTATCTTCACTCTGTTATTTTGTCCTAATTCTTTTTCTCTCCCCTCACTAATTCGCTCTATCTTTTTTATCTCCCGCTTTTTTTGTTTTTCTGTAACTCTCCCTCACTCACTTTATTAACTACTTGCTTTATCCTTCGCGCATTTTCTCATTCTTTAACGTTCTCCCCCCCTCACTCTCTTTCATTCTATCTTTCTTTCTTCTTTTATCTCTCTTTCTGTCTTTTCGTAAATTTCCCTCACTCCATCTTTCTCTCTCTCTCTCTCTCTCTTTCTTTATCTCTCGCTCTCTCTTCTTCTGTCTTTTTGTAACCCTCCCTCACCCCATTTCTCTCTCTTACTTTCTTTATCTCTCGCCCTCTCTTTTATAAATCTCGCTCACTCCATCTCTCTCTCTCTCTCTTTATCTATCTATCGCTATGTCTGTCGTTCTGAGACTCTCTTTAATTCACTCTATTCCCCTCCCCCTTTATCCCTCTCGCTTTATCTCATTCTTTCACGTTCTTACTCTCTCCCCCTTTTTTTCTCTCGCTCTCTCCCTTTCTGTCTTTTCCTAACTCTCTCTCACTCCATCTTTCTCTCTCTCTCTCTCTCTCTCTCTCTCTCTCTCCTTATCTATCTATCGCCATATCTATCTATTTCCTACTTATTTTATTATATTTGTTACACTCACACGCACATCATAAAAATCCCTCCCTTTGTTTACCTTCCTTTCTCCATATATCTATCCCTTTCTGCCTCTCCCATTTTTAACATGGATAATATGAATTTAAATAAATTCAGTATTAACTTCCGATGATGCTGGTGAAACTGGAAGTAGACTCTCTACACTGTTTTAAATACTAGAAACCCTTTGTTATTGTTTGAAATGACATGTGCCCCTCTCGACGGGATCTGGTTGTAGCGTGCAGGTTTCTCTTGCGTTAGCAGTTTAATTAGTACATTACTTTAGTTGGACATGAATCGCATTTACAATTATGTAACGTTCTGAATATCAAATGTTTAATGTTCACTCTTAAAAAAAAGAAAAAAATTCTGCATTCTACTAGACTTCATAATAGGATTATTAAAAATATAATTTATTTAATTGACGTCGTCTAATTAATTATATTACACGGATCTCTCGCATAACGTTAAGTCTGGAATTAAGAGGAGCTAATATCCAATACATTAAAAGCATAGTAATGTTTTTATTTAACGACATTCAGGTGCTTGACGACGTAATCTGTTTTAGATGTTGACTTAAAACCACGAATATTGTCTCGCTATAGCATTAATATGCGTTCCAAGGGATTTAGTGTGATGAATATCTCTCAAATTTATAGTTATGATCTCATAGAAGTTGCAAGGAGGTCAGAAAATTCCAAGAGCAAAGCCGGTATTCAGCTTGTGACTGATATGTGTCAAAAATGATACTTTGATGGCTTAATGTCCACCGAAGTCCCCCTATCTTTTGTAAATGGATCCTATGATACGATATTCTTATCTTGTTTATGCCGTTTTGTCAAAAATCCGTTTCACAGAAGATTCCTATAAAAAAAAAAGTGCCGCCTCTGAGTATAAAACCCAGGTGGGTACTGTGTGGCAGGTAATACGATAACCGATGCGAAACTTTTCCTATTTAATTAGTTGTTGTTACTCAGTTTAACTTGATTAACCACTTGTTAGTGTAGTGTTGACCTCATTACCGACTACCGTTGAGTCTAGAAAACTCGGTAATGTCTCTTCGTGTCCCCATTTTAACGTTACCGCCCTCGCCCAAAACTCTCTTCTTTTATTCACGGAAAAGTTATCGTTATCTTCTAATTTGTAAAACAAACGAAATTCACCAGCTTATTTACCCGTTTAGCGTATTTTTCCAGTTTATTTTCTAAGGCCGTACATACATATACACATTTGATAAAGTTACTTCTTTCAGTTAATTATTCTTTAAATGTAAGGTCTTGGTTGAGATAAAAAAAATCAGTGTCACGAGCGGGATTCGAACCCACGACCTTCGGCTCTATACGCCGCTGCTCTAACTACGTGAGCTATCGTAACTTCGATCTTCTCGGACACCAAATCTCCATCTCAACCTACAACCGTTCGAATTTTCCCTCTTTTTGCTATTTTCAAATGTCGTGTAATCAGGATTGGATTCTCAGCGACTTATGAAGTGGTCATCGGGGGCTGTTTAGTGAAGTGATACTTCTTTTACTTTTTAAATGTTAATACATTTACGTTTTAGTGGTCAATTGACCAAGTTACTTCTTTCAATTAATTATTCTTTCTATGTAAGGTCTTGGTAGAGGATCGCAGTCATGACAGCTCAAGTGGTAGAGCAGCGGCGTATTGAGCCGAGGTCGTGGGTTCGAATCCCGCCAGTGACACTGACTTTTTTTAATCTCAACCAAGACCTTATATAGAAAGAATAATTTCATTCTCTCTTCACACAAGTGAGTAGATAGAGAAATACAAAAAGTGAGAAGCAGAGAGTTAGATAAGAGAAAGAAAGAGAGATTGTGGGAGATGTTATAATGAAGTTAAACCTGAAAACAAAATCAACTTCCCTCTCTTGTAACTATCTTCCATCTCAGCATCTAATTTCTTTCCTTTTATAGCTAATAATTGATTAAGCCAATATATACTTTTTGCATAATTAATAAATGCTCATACAGCATAGTTTTGAATTTATTTCATCCCTTAGGGTAGCAAAGGGATGTAAGACCCATTATCCATGGAGATATTAAACGTAGAGTTTTTTTTTGGAAAATTACAAAAAGAACGAAATTGTATATAATCCGAAATTTGCTTTATTTGTTTTTAATTAGCCTTTTCTCTTACACCTACATTTCACTGTGAATATTTTTAGTCAAATTTACACTTAAATTTCATTGTACGTATTTGTGACTTTTGTCAGTCAAACTTGCAACCTATCGTTGCGTTTAAAGTAATCTGCTTAATTATTGATTTATATAAAAAATATGTTGTTTTTTTATATTTAAGTACATTACATCTCTTTTGCTTGAATGGCTCCTCCATTAAAATGTCAGTTGCATCTCTTTCCAGGAGAGAGATTCTGTTTGAAAATATTATTTATCAATGAAAAATAATTGAATAAAATTATTCTTAACACTTCAGAATCTTCTTATACTAGGGTGGTCCATAGAAAAATAATTTAAGCCTGTTGTTTTGTTATGAGTAGCTTTGCCTTTTGTGTTTCTTATGTACAACTTTTTCTCTTTGTTCTCAGGTAAGTCCTGTCTACAATATCCGTTCTTCGAATGCACAGCTAAGGTAATTTCAATCTATATTTAGGCCCTTTTCCAGATTTCCATAGTAAACATTTTCAATTTGGAATAGCAAAGAGTTTAATAAGGTTTTCAATATGAAGACAAATTTTTTCAGCCGATTTTTAAATCGTTAACGATTAAACTAAAAAGACAATTATCACAGATTTTAGAAAAGGTCCACTTTATTACATTATTGAATGGTTTCATTTTACTTAACATAAAATTGAATTTGAAAGTATGGGAGTTGAAACTAGACTACTTCAGATAGACTTTCTTTACCTGTAACCAGAATTCGTACCAGTTTGGTTTGAAAACTCTTTCGCCGAAGACCGCGGTGGCTAAATAGTTAGGACGTACAACTTAGCAGTTCGAGGTTCGAATCCCGGCATAGCCCATGTCTTTTTAATTGAGAATAGCATGAAAGAAATATTGTTAAGTGGTTTGACCCCTCGCCCACGAACGTGTAGTAGTATGTTGAGCCCTTCAAGTTGGAAATTATTTTATTATTCGACCAATAGCGTCATTTGTTGTGGATTCCATCGCATCCTATGTTGACAAGAAGGAATCCTGCTCTACCTCGATGTCAAACGAGCTTCCGATCGAATCTGGCACCTAGATTTATTCCGGAAACTCAGGGCATCCTACACGCTAAAGCGGGGAACACACTTACCCGATGCGACGCTATCCGATGCTACCCGACGCAAATCCAATGTCCAATTTTCCATAAGATTGTTTTACCCCGTGCACATCTGCCCGATGCCACGCAACGCCACCCTACTTTACTCTATGCCACATTTTCGTCGGGTAGCACCGAGTACAGTAGAAGACAAACCAGACACTCACATTTTCATTTCAAATTACATGTGTGTTATTGTCGTTATATTAATTACAACGAACTTATTTTAATATAAACCAAATTAACCGAGATAGAAAATTCATTAGTTTTTATTTGAAAAAAGAAAATTAATTTTAATGCTTTGGTAGGAAATTGATCAAAACACCGGAATACCATTTTTTGATATAATGAATTTAACTAACAATTTATTACACGTTTTTGTTCATAAAATTTAATTAACATTTTATTTCATGCTTTTGCTCATAAAATTACACCGTTTTCGTCGAGTAGCGTCAGAACACGACATTCGTATTTTCTGTAGTCTATTTCAAACTATGTATATGTAATTTTGTCGTTATATTAATTACAATATTTTATAACAATTTTAATATAAACCAAATGAAACGAGATCCAAAATTCATGCGTTTTTATAAAAATTATTTAATTATGATGATTAGGCCGGAATAACTTTATTTAAAACAAGTAAATTTAACTAACATTTTATTACACGGTTGTGCTCATAAAATTTAACTGACAATTTATTACATGGTTTTGCTCAAAATAACGCATTAAGAACAAATGAGGCATTGCGATTGTGATACTGATTTGTGATATACGCAGTACGTGGCGTGCGCTTGACGTCGCATAGATGTGCACACCCTACCAAAACGTGACAAGGCGTCGGGTGGCATCGGGTAGCGTCGCATAGCGTTGCATCGGGTGTGTTCCCCGCTCAAGTTATCCTCAAATCTTACTTGGTCGACAGGTACTTAGAATATAGGTCGGACCTTCCAACCTCTTTTGTATGTATCAGAGAACTTCCTCGGCCTACTGCAGTTAGTATATACCGCTGATAACCTTTCTCAACTTCATACCATTATCCTAATTTACCTAATAACAACTCCGACCATCTTAAAAACTCAAGCTCCAGACCTACTTATATTCCCTTGAAAAAATTATTTTAAAAAAGTGGTAAATTACACTCAAAATCCCAAAACAGAAACTTTTCGGCTTGGAGATCAATCGCAGTGTAAACGTTGATAGAGGCAAAGTCAATGACATCTCCTTTCTTTGCGATTTCAGCGACTACTCGCACTATACGCATCGGATCGCAGGCACTGTAAATTGGACCTAATTCGAGATTTCAGCTTCTTTCTTTTCAATTTCAACGGCGGTTTCTGACAATATTGTTTCTAATGTTGATAGGCAGCAGTTTTTAATATGTTATTCTGGTCGGAGGAGGATCTGTAAGACCATAATAGGACCTGATCATATTGTTGAGATAACAACATAGAATCCTCCATCACAGACTGGATCCCAAAAAAACAAACAAAAAAAACAAAAACAATGAGAAGTGGATAAACTATGGAGGTAGTAGACACAGTATCCATATGATAAAAACACTCTCTAAGACTGGCAAACTCACCGCTACAGTTAGGTAAACTCAGAGGAGTGTTAGGACTATTTATTGGTCATTGGCATCCCAGAAAACATCACGTAGAAGTCAACGATGACCCGATCTGTTTGTTATGCAATGAGGAGGAAGAACAATGCCACCAATCATCTCAATCATCAGCTCAATGGAGCATCCAAGCAAATTCATGGAAGGAGCAACGTCAGTCAATGACCGAGTAATTCTTAGGTGAAGGATCAAGTCGATTTCACTGACGTAAGGAACTAGGAAAGTACAATATGCCACAAGGCTGCTTGAGGAACAAAAACCCCTACTTCTTAATATCCATCCAACATCATCATCATTCTCATTATACATGGTAATGATATTGTGTACAGGTTCTTCGTAAAATATCCAGGCTAACCAAGCCAGGTCTTGATATTATTTCGCTCTCATAAAACAGTTTATGCAAGATGCATACTTGTATATCTGACTAAACAAATCATTATTTACAATGAGGTGGAGGTTTTGGCTGTTTGCTCAAATGCAAGGTTGCCGTTTGTATTGAACAATAGTTCAAGTCGGAGAAGTATTTTCACGCGGAAATCATACGAAGACGGTGTAAGAATCAATCGTTCGATTCTCCTCGGCGTTTAATTTTCGTGAAAGTTTCCAGCACGGCATCCCCAAACCGTTAGTTTAATTTAGTCCAACGTAAAGTCCGTCGAAGGGATGGCACCTGGGCCGGAGTTAGGGTGATCAATAAAAACCGTATGATGTACCCACTTGTTGCGAGGCCCACTTTTCCCCCTCGCCATCACTAAAGAGCCCTCTCACTCTCATAATCATTACTAGCGTCACAAGTTTTACCTGGAACACTCATTATCGGTCTGCCTCGTTGGCTCCCCTGTTCCAATTGATGCGTGGAAAATTAAATTTTAATCATTACCGTTTGTCAATTTTATTGGCCTGTTGTCACAATGCGGCTATGCTTTATTAATGTTTTATGAAAGGGCAATAATTAATTAGGAATCGATAATTTCCCCGGGGCTTGGACAGGCCGGTCGATACAAACGTGCTATCTAATATTTACATTTAATTTTTCAAATTATCTTTCCTGGAGATCGTTACACAGAGTAATTTACCATTTTTTGACATTTTCAGAGCCACACTTTCATAAATGTAATTAGAAAGATAGTTTAGTAAAGAACGTGGACGAACATTGATGTGAAGGCAACCTTCATTGAACTTCAAAGTTGTAAGCAGAATATATTTATAATAATTAGATTATCTTTAGTTTTTCAATTTCTTTTACGTTTTCCCTGATTTATCTGAAAGAAATGCAAGTACAAATTTTGTCGGCGACATTTTGCTCTGCAAATATTCGTTGGTTTTGTCTGTCAGAATTTCTTTCTCTGTGTAATGATCTTTAAAGACCTATTCACCTAGTCGTCACACATTCAAGAAAAATTAGTCTCCTATTTATAGATTTTTTTTTAAAAATACTGCTACCCAGTTTGACTTAGGGATGTTAAAAAAACGTGATGATAGATGGGCAGACTAGTTGTCGTCACACCTTCATGATAATATTGGAAAATTTCTAGTTTTATAGATTTTTTAAAAATAGATTTTCACTCAATTTGGCTTAGAATAAGCCGTTAAAAATGACAAAAAAATGTATGACAGACGGCGTATAATGTTGGTCGTCACACATTCATAAGAAATTAGTTTGCTATTTTATAAATTTTTTTAAACACGCTACCCAGTTTAACTTAGGGATGTTAAAAAAACGTGATGATAGATGGGCAGTGCTAGTTACTCGTCACACATTCATGATAACTTTGAAAAAGTTCTAGATTTATAGATTTTTTAAAAAGACTGTCACTCAGTTTGGCTTAGAATCAGCTGTTAAAAAATGACAAAAAAATGTGTGACGATATAGGGAAAAATAGCGGTCGTCACACATTCATGACAACATTAAAAGTCGTTTTAAGAAATTTAAAAAAACTCAAAAGTTCCCGTCAGTTTGACGTAGAATAAGCCGTTAAATATGAATAAGAAATCGCACAATGTGTGACGACTCAGACGTGCCACAGGTTGGTCGTCCGCACATCATGGTAAAATTCTATTCTATTTTATGGATTTTTTTTCGAATAACTGCCACCTGATTTTTGAACAAGTTGTGGAATAAGACAAAAATTCTAAAAATATGTATGACGACCTGTATAATTTGTACCATTGAAAAGAAAATTTATGACGACCTGTACAGTGACTTTTTGTCGTCACGCATTCAACAAGAACAGACTAGAAAATGAGATCGTTATAGTTAACAATGCAAATATGTATCATGTATAATTAATTGCATGTACCTAATGACCTTATACTTAAACGGGCAATAGAGTTGGTCGTCACACATTGTTGCCAAAATTGAATGAAAAAGTCGTTTTATAGAATTTTATTTTACAGAATGCCAGGGTAGTTCTACCTAGAATAATGAGTTTAAAAAAGTACGACTACAAATGATGGTCGTGAGTGTGTTGACTCAATGAAACGAATGAGAACGCAAGAGCAAGCGCCGCTTTGGACGCGAGGAGATTGAAGAGATGCTTAAGGAAAATCGAACACGCTGTCCTGGGACGAGAAGAAGGCCCTACAGGGAGGCACTCTCTAGCCAAAAGATTGCAGCAAATTGGCAGTCTATGAAGCAATAAAGCAGAGGAGCTCACATCATCAGGTTGCGTTCCACCCCAGGTCTCATCTGCTTAAGTTCCTTATCTACATTATTGGATTCAGCCTGTGGACAGACAACCATTATAAAAACCCAGCTCACCATCTCCTCCTTAGGCACCTCGGATCATATGCTTTACGGCCTCAACTTTCCCCAGCAAAGGTAGATGCACCACTGTCTGTCGGGCAGGCCGTGTCGATGAGCCGGATAGTTGTAGAAGTCGATGCATTTGAACACTGTACGGAGAAACTCGGGCAGTTAACCTAGTCCGCTGTCGAATGAGCTGTGAGTGTGCTAGTGTGAGCTGTCAAGAGGACCTTGTTGTTTGTGGCTTTTGATGGCTGCTCGCTCCATTAGTTAATGTTCAATGTCGGAACCCGTTGACCCCTACTTCATAGAGGGATGCTGTTTGGCAGACTGAAGCATTTTCCAAATATAGGTGAGGCCTGGTGGAAACGTTAGTAAGCCAAAGAAGCCAAAGGCAGTTGCCACATAAGTAATTAAATGTGCTGTGTGATATGTATAATAAGGTTTTTTTGATATTTTATGTGGGATAAGGCAGGAATAAGTCCAACAGATTCTCATTTCATTTCAATGAGGAAACTGGTTCCGTGCCTCCCTTTTGTTGTCTCGTTTCCTTTTACACACGATTACATTTATACTCATTTTATGTCACAATGGCTGTACTTTAAGGTTTATTTTAAAGCTAGTAAAGTCATAGAAGATAACAATTTTTTAAAATAGCAATAAGAATGCTAGTACTTCGGGTTTTTCCTTTCTTTTGGGTGAATCAAAGCGGCCGTTTTTGCTCAGCATCAGGCTTGAAAACATAGAATTCTTATGTCCCAGATTGTTTTTTTTTTCTTAAAAGTCTGAAATACACGCAACAAATGTACAAAAGATTTTTTTTTATTCTCACATGGCTTAGAGTCATGTTGGCGTAGGTTTATGTAAGAAAATAAACGGACTTGCTTTTTCCCGTTTAGAAAAGGCGTTGGAACGTTTTCATATAACAAATAAACTGTGAACCCGGCCATCACGGCTGGGAATTGACAGTGACAGGTGTTTTAACTTTCCTGCGCCCCTATTTACAACTTTACTCCATCTCCAGAATTTCGGTAGCTATCGATAAAAAAAGTCCGATTATAGTTTTAATTAAAGTCAATTACAATTAAATTGCAGTCTATTGGCCGGCGTTCGAAGGTGGCAGTCCACATATTCTGTTGGATTTCGATTAAGAGGCTCACAGCCGGAAATTTGAACCGAGAAAGCTGGAAAGGTTTCAAGGAAATGTTTTTGAACTAATAGGAGCCGCTGTAAAACATAATATTTTTGGACATTCTTATTAGAGCAAGAGAAAGAGAGAAAGAGAGAGAGAGGGAGAGAGAGAGATATTAATTGATTGAGTGATTAACGATTTATTTATTAAAATGCCCGGAAAAGTTAGGTCTCTAGGACCCTTCTTACACTTAACGTGTAATTACAAATATAATATTTTTTTTATAGTCGTATCAGACATAAGTTTTGTAAAATCAACAATGAAATAAATGACTAAAGTGAGAATAAGTTAAACTTATATGTTATATTTTTATACAGCATAATATTATTGAATACAGTCGCAAGAATAAATGGATTAAACGGTTTAATACTGTTAAAGATAAATAAGTAATTATAATACAAGTTATATAAACGAAATTAGATATAGATTTTTCGTAATATTCTTAAAAACTAGATTAGGAACTTCTAGAATTGGAAGAGAGATTAGATTTTAGAGGGAGAGGGAGGGAGAGAGAGAGAGAGAGGGAGAGTCTTACTGAAACATAAATAGCGAGAGGTAGAAGAAGAGAGATATATGGAATAAGAGACAGTGACAGAAAGACAGAGCGAGAAATAGAGGAAAAGAGACAGAGAGACAGAAAGAGTGAGGAATAGAGAAAGCGAATTCGAAGAAAACAGTAGAGTGAGAGATTATGGTCGAGTGAGAGAGAGTGACAAAAAAAACAGGGCGAGAGATAGCGAAAGAGAGACAGAAAGAGTGAGGGATAGAGAAAGCGAATTCGAAGAAAACAATAGAGTGAGCGAGAAAGATCGAGTGAGAGAGAGAGACAAACAGAGGGACAGAAAGTCTGAGGGATAGAGAAAGCGAATTCGAAGAAAACAATAGAGTGAGAAAGTAAGGTCGAGTGAGAGATAGTGACAAAAAAACAAACAGAGTGAGAGTTAGAGAAAGAGAGACAGAAAGAGTGAAGGATAGAGAAAGCGAATTTGAAGACAATAATAGAGTGAGAGAGAAAGATCGAGTGAGAGAGAGTGACAAACAAATAAACAAAGCGAGAGGTAGAGAAAGAGGGACAGAAAGAGTGAGGGATAGAGAAGGCGAATTCGAAGAAAATAATAGAGTGAGAGGGAAGGATCGAGTGAGAGAGAGGGGACAAAGAGAAGAGAGACTGAAGTACAGGCGAAAGTCAAGTAAAAAACAAAACCCGTAGGTTCAGGAACCTTCTCAATGTGAGAGTGCTGTGATAATAATTTATCAACTTTCATTATATTAGGAAAAAATAAAAGCTCGTACAGGTCGCATGAAACACAAAATGATTTGCGCTTTTGGCAAGCTCATCGCGCGGAATCGTACGTGTATCGTTCGCAAGTCGTTGGTTCATGCAAAGTCAATGACAGTTCATTTTATTGCGATTTCGGTTTCTAAATAACGGCGCTTAGACAATATAAATAATTAATAAATCCATTATATTTAGTGGTCTGATTGAATAAATTATTTCTTTCAATTAATTCATATTTTTATGTAACGTTTTGGTTGAAATGAAAAAGTTAGTGTCACGAACGGGATTCGAACCCACGACCTTCGAAGTCTGGATAACTCAAGTGGTAGAGCAGCGGCGTATTTAGCCGAAGGTCGTGGGTTCGAATCCCGCTCGTGACACTAACTTTTTCATTTCAACCAACACCTTACAAAAAAGATTAATTAATAAATAATTAAATTAGATTAATAGCCATTTTCTAATTCGAAGCTTTATTTACTCAATAACTGACACAGCGAACTTAAAAAAGTTTCAAAATATTTTAATTTCAATTCAAACAGACTTTAGTTCAACACACTCTTTACAGAAAGATTAATTTCATCCTTGAAATACGAAGAAATGTTTCATCTGTTAACATTCACAACCCTTCCGCCCAATCTAAAATTAATCTGGGTGTCAAGGAATGTTTGGAACGTATTCGTCTTGTAATCAGGCTTCCGGCTTTCTACCAATGAGTTATGTACATTTCCCTTTTGAACTTTGCGCATGTTAAGGATCGATCGTTGGAAAAAATATATATATGGAACCCAGTGAGTGAAAAATGTTTCACATTGAAAATTGCTTTTCAAAGTATATAAAAACAATTTACCGGATTGAAAGAACCCTTACTTCTAGCCTACTAATCAATTTGATCGCTAGAGTGGTCAAGGATAGAATCTCATATTACGGAAAAAGCGGTAAATTGGTATTGAAACAGGATCATAAGGAAAATTTTGGAACTGAGGAAAAGAAGATCGGCTGGGATAAAAAAAGGATATGATATCCTGTTTATTGTCCCCCTCCCTCTTACGACCCTGAAATGCCACGTCCTTTGAACTTTGCCAAGGAAATTATTGAAGACACGGTTTAAAAACCAATTCCTCCTTTATTGGAATTTAGAACCCCCGACCAAGCTGCTGGAAAATTTTATTAAATTGAAAATACAGGAAGAATCTATTTATCCTAGTACCAAGGAGCAGTACAGTTTTTTAAAGAGAGACATTGAATTTTGGACAATTAGAAACTCACGCTTTCATTTAATAGGAATAAAAATAATTATTATTATCAAACTTTACTTGACAACGATTTAAGCTGCTTTAAACACAAAATGGAGCTTATGTACAAGCATAAATACGTATTTGATTTTGAAAGATGTCAAAGGAATTTTCTTCAGAGCGAAACCGCTTGATGTTCGGAATTTCTATTATACTATTTTTTCCTCAACTATTTCTTTGAATAAAAACATCAAATCAAATATTGCTAAGTTATTGGTTTCAGTTCCATTTTATAATTATTAATTTTTAAACATGAGGTTTGAGATAAAAAAGGCTATTTCAAGGATGGGATACGAACCGACGGTAGTGTAAACTATACCCCGACTCTCTAACCTCCTGAGCAACCGTCAGTTTGTTCTCAGAGACCCTGTGTTCGAATCCCACCCGTGACATTGTCTTTTTATCTCAAATCTCATGTTCGTGTTATGAAATCCATGGCCATCTCTTGGAATGGTTTCATTCTTATCTGACAGAAGACAAGCTGGTAAATAATTTTAATCTCCAAAAAAAATTCTGTCTCCTCGTGAGTTCCTCAAGGTTCACTTCTTAGCCCTTTTTTATTTAAACACTTTATGAACCTCTCGTTTATCGCATATTCATTTATCACTCTTTGTATAAGATGTCAAAACCTTCAGCTCCATAGAATCCATTGGTGAGTATTCTTTAGAAAATCATTTAAGCAATCTTGAATACTGAAGAAAGTTATCGCGGTGGCGAACAATACGAGAAAGCGAATTAGGAAAAAGTAATAGAGAGTGAGTGAGAGAGAGAGAGAGAGAGAGAGAGAGAGAGAGAGAGAGGTAGGAATAGATAGAGGTAGAGAGAGAGTCTGTGAGATCAGTGAAAGTAATAGAGAGTGAGTGAGTGAGAGAGAGAGAGAGAGAGAGAGAGAGAGAGAGACGGACAGAAAAAGTGGCGGATAGAGAAAGCGAAATAGGAAAAAGTAATAGAGAGTGAGTGAGTGAGTGAGAGAGAGAGAGAGAGAGAGAGAGAGAGAGGTAGGAATAGATAGAGGTAGAGAGAGAGTCTGTGAGATCAGTGAGAGTATGTAAAAGAGAGACTGAGAGAGATAGTTTGGGAAGGAATACTAATAATTCCTCGAGGTAATTGAAGAAGCAATCCCTCCCTCCATTCACGATAATAAATTATATTTGATTTCTCGTTGCAGAAATGGTCTGATATAATAATATATTAATTATACTATATTATACTATAAGTATACTGTATTATAAATAATAAGTTAGCACATTTGATCAATTAACTTATTCCAAGTGCGCCTAGAGAAAGGAACGGTAATGAATTTAATAATGTATTCAATTTGTCTTTATCGGGAAGCTTAATTCCGTTTAAATTTGAAACCCTATATAAAGAGGAACAGTGGAAAACTGCTCGTATTTTCCCCCGGCCCTCGGGCCTATGTAATATTCATGAAAACATTTCAACAAAAGTTTTCGGACCAACATTTAATTTCGTTTCGAGAATTTGATGATCAAAATCCTACTCTAAGTATATCCGACGGAATCGAGTTTTTAAGGGGTAACCAAATACCAGGCTTGCACGACGGCAAAGCGTTGCGTTACCTTAAATCCTTTTCACATCCTGTTCACAAAGGATTCCGCATCGATGCTGAAACCTTCCAGTAAGCACCTTAAATAAATATATTTTCTTTCTTTATTTTACAACAGCATACAAAATGCAACAAGAAAATGGTATTACAAGGATATGTATATACACTTTTTTTTTTGCGGATTTACATGCCCGGCATGATCGATTTGAACGGGCACCATCCAAAGTAGCCGTGATTGGTCATTATGGCGTGAAGTCATCTGAAGTTGCACAATCAGATGGTTGCGAGGCCCTGCGCTTCAGTCTTCTATGAGGGTTGGAAGGAAGGGTTGAGGTGCACATGTTGCGAATTAATGGGTTGCCAAGGGAGGATAGTTTGCAGTGAAATTTATTGTAGCGGAGTGGGCTAAGTTTGGGACTTAGGGCATGTTGAGATCGGAGTGGATAGTATGATTGGAGTCGTAGACTTCTCATCTCAACCCCACCGAAATTCAAAAGGTGGGGTTGAGATGCGAAGTTGGTGTCCGAGTGGATCGAGGTCACGACAGCCCAAGTGGTAGAGCAGCGGCGTATCTAGCCGAACGTCGTGGGTTCGAATCCCGCTCGTGACACTGACTTTTTTATCTCATCCAATACCTTACTTAAAGATTACTAAACATCTAACATTGGCCCTACCCTCCTCTTAGATCGAGCAATGTTTACTAGCCGAATCTTCCAAGTCCACGTCATCATTTTTCTCGATCTAACACGGCCTAACAGAGTTAACAGGGTTAACACATCTTGAATATCCCTATAATAAAACCAAAATTTCTTGTTGGAAGTGCAACAGTTTTACATGCCGCTTGAACATCTATGGCAACTAACCATAAGCGAACCATAATTCCATAAGTGATGTACATTAATGTCGGAATACCACAACCTGAACTTTCTATTTAGGATACCATTACTTAGACCAATCAACAATTAAAGAACCCGAGTAGACAATAAATTATAACATTCTTCCAGACTCAGAAACTGATGTTGGGCTTTGCACCTCAACATTGTCATGAAAATCACGACAATTTTTAATTAATTGACTTTCTTTTTTCTTTTTTGTAATGTGGTAATTTTTAAGTTAAATTATTATTAATAATGAAGCAAATATTTTATTTTCAAACGAACAATAATTCATTAGAAAAAGTCTTATTTTGTAATTGTTTAAATTTGGTAAGTTAACAAGATTTTTGTTATTTTGGTTTTTATTATATAAAAGTGTAAATAGTTCATTTCCCAAATAAATAGAAAAACTAGCGTTGCTCTCACCGTAACGAGTAGTAGCTTGAGAGCAGACGTGGTTTATTTCTATTATTTCACACCGCGCAGCAAGGATGTCCTAATTTTTTCTGATTATTGTCCCACTCGGCACGTATCCGAATAAAAGATACCATATACCTTCAATACAACATTCCACAGTGGAGCAAGTGTTTCGAGTTGTAGAGCGAGTTTCCTCCTTCCTTGAGGTACAATGGTTTCGGATCCTTTATAGTACATGGCAAAATCGTTCAATTAAATGTAGCATCTGTAAAAGTTAAGGCACATGTCCACCCTGTACTTAATCATCAGAGTGTCTTTTGAGTCTGACTAAGATCAGACTTCGACTGTGGGAGGACGCAGGGCAGTGCGCTTGGACCAATCTTCTTTAACACATATACCGCAGATGTTCCGACTACAACTCTCCCAAATACAGCAGTACTATCCTCCTGTTGTACATCCTATAGTTCCTTCAGACGATATGCAGAGACGTATCTCATGTATAGGTGACTGGTTTAACGGTACTAATTTTAGATAGTGATGAGGCTCGCGAGCTAATCAAAAGAGTTAATTCGCATTATGATGAACCACTCTGAAAAAAAGAACGGTCTGATACCCCGTCTACTCTGATACCAACCCTTCAGCGATCGCCGCTTAATTTGAATTTTGTCTTTACCACCACTCACTAACTTGACAAGTGATTTCACCCCATTTGCCCCTCCAGTCACTCTCGCCGCTTTTCGCTCCAGCCGCTCTCCCCTTGACTAATTCGCCTAATGCCAGGCCGTCCGGAGTCACCTTTGTGCGTTCCCTTTACTTCAAATTTAAACGCGCAAGAAAACACAATGTTTACGGTGAAGCTCTGTGAGTTTTAAAAATTTCTGCTCTTTTTATTTTATGTCCAATAAAAATGTTTATTTCAAATATATATGAGACCAATTTTATTCGTTTATTCATTGACAGGCAAAAATTCCACCCTCTTGTAATATAACTTAATTTGTATATATTTTTAAGTATTAATCAAAGTTTCATGTTTTTTAACGTTTAATAATTGAGTCTTTGTTTAAAAAAGTTCAAAAAAATGTAAACTGCTAAGGAACAAAGACGGACAGATAAAATTAGTTTTAGATTTTTAATTAAAATTTTAATATCGCGTATTTCTTCCTCTTGCCTTAATTATATCTCGAAGACGCCTCGGCATACATGTCTGGAAATGTCTGGAAATTTTTGGAGGACCATTGGACCATTTTGGAGGTTAGCCTATTTTTCACGAAGAAACCTTTCAAGATCTTGGAATATATGACGAAGTGATGGACCTTCTCTTATTCGTCTTTTGAGGTTATCCCTTAAATGTTCGATGGGGTTCAAGTCTGATGAACGGACTGGCCAGGCTAAGACCCTGATGTTATGCTGTTGAAGGTACGGAATATACTATGCGAGCGACATATGGACGGGCATTATCGTGCATTAGAATTGTCGCTGATTTCATCCAGGATAGGCAACGCATGTTGTTCCAAAATTTCATCCACATAGCGAGTGGCCGTCAAAGACCCTCCACGAACAACAACCAACTCTGTGCGACTCTCCATTGAAATTCCCGCCCACACCATCACTGAGGATCGTTGAAAAGGTCGGAAAAATTACAAGCTTCGTACCTTTCACTTTCCCTTCACACTCTTAAACACCCATCTGGAGATTGTAGAGCAAAACTACACTCATCTGTAAAAAGTACAGCAGACCAATCCTCGAGCAGCGCGTTCAGAAATTTGGACGCCTCGAACTTCCTGGAGCTGATGAATCGCTTGAACAACACTAAGGTGCCGGTTTCGCAAAATTCTCAAAGTCAAAAAATGGTCTTCCTGTGGTCCTGTTATCTAGGGCATCCAGAACCGGGCCTTCTTTGGTAGGACGTAGGACCCACTTTCTCTAAAACGTCTAACGGCGTCTCGCAGTGTTTCGTAGGGAAATCCGATGGCAATAGCCACATTGCCTATTCTAGTATAGATGCCTGTTATCCATGACATGATGGAACGTCCATAATCACTAAGTGCCACACCACGCGGAACATCCTCAGCATTAAGTGGTATTTTCAAGTTAAGAATTGAAATTAAGAAAACAAAGATGAAAACTAAACAATTTATTGCTTGAGAATTCAAATCAAATTGAATGAACATTTTAAATTCCGTAAAAAGTAAACATTGAAAAATCCTTTATCCTTGTTTTGGTTTAAGGATTAAGAGTGTTAACCTCTAGTTGATATTTCCAATTTAAAACATAGGATAAACAAATATTTATTGAACAAACATTGAGACAAATTAAGGGCAGAATTTTGTTTTAACGAGAAAATGAAAAGAATCAATTGGGTGGAATTTTTTGCCTGTATTTTGATTTTTGTTTTGTTTACTCCTTCACAAGAAAAAATAATAAAATTACAGTGTTGGTCATTGTTACGTGTACTGCAGAATTGCCTCCTTCGTTTAATTTTTGATTTTTTATTGACATTTATTATTAGCTATAATAGAAAAAGGTGAACAGTTCCTCATTACTTTCATATGACAACCAACTAATTCAAACAATCAACCTTTACGATTGGCATACCGAAATTCGAAAAACCCGCCAAAGTTGCGTGGAATTATGGGTAAGGTTGTCGAGCGCGAGAGGTGATCCATGAAAAATAACTGATTAATTTCACCGATTGAGCGGTTTTGATCCGATCCTTACAAAGAGCGTTTTTTCACACCTCTACTGCCTATATTTACGGTGGATACAATTCCTTCGCTCCTTTTCTCGACAACCTGGTTTCTAGTAACCAGGCGCTTTATTTGCACTCGCGACAATTTATTCTCTTTTGATTTGACCTAATTGTGTCAATGAGATGACTACGTCAAAGGCATGATCATACATTTTACATCAGCTCAACCCTTCATCGATATATTTTTACATCAGCCAAAGATCCGTTGCTCAAATGTTTATGTGGCATGTTTCTCTCAACATTCGTAGCTAAAACTATAGAATAAATCAAGTTTATAAAATTAATTGAATAATTACTTACTTTATACAAGCACTATAATCGTTTTATTACGATCAAGTCCTTTATTTATTTATCTTTAATTTGCATGCAAGATTTATTTAAATTTCAATTGGTAAATTCCATTTTTGATTATGGGTAATTAACCTAGGAACCTAATCTGTCCATCTGCATTAATATATGTGCAATAAATTACACAATTTAAGGTTTAAGATTCAGATGCTACTGGGTAGATGTAAATGTAATATTTCGGGTTTTTTGTTCAGCTCAAAATGTCATCATTGTCGGAACATGGTCATTAGGTTCGTGGTGTATTGTCCGTTTTTGTTGATAGCCAGTCATCTTTGAGTTTTATATATTTCCAAAACCTTTTCACGTCCGGCAATACCGTTTTTGCCTGGTGTGTCAAACAGTACTCGTAGGTCACGAGGGATGTTCTTTGCCGTATCACCAACGAAATATGTGATCTTGAGTTAACGGTTTTTGTTGGGCCATTTTTTCCCGATCGTGTTGGTGGTATAGGTTGCCTTACGAATTTCTGGCGGAAAAAATATACAGAGATGATTCAGCAGCATCGACAGTGGCTGCGTTGTAAAAGTTACGCAGGTCAGCTGGAACAGCCTTGCGGTCTTGACAGTCAACATAGCGCTGTGTTTCCAGTTCGGTTTTAGAGTTGATGCTGGGTGTTGGTCTGGGGGTCGGTGAACTCACGCTGAAACGGTACTGGGTCAGTATGGTATTCAGTTTTTTCGGTCATAGAATACTTTCAATCTTTTAAAATGTATGTTATTAATTAAATCAGCGTATAATCTGTATCCATGTCTGGTGGATTTGGCTATGCTTGAGGGCAAAAATTCCCTCCTCGTACCAAAGAAATACTATTCATTGCGTTACTAAGTTAAAAAAATATAAAAAATGAAAAAAGCAAACACAATTAGGATTCGTTTTAAGCACCCTTTAAAACCTTTAAGTCGAAATTTTCATCGCAACAAAAAAAAACAAATATTTTTGGGCTGGATTAGGGGCAGTTTTTTTTCCGATGGCAGGTGTTCCACTTCGAACAAATCATACCTTCCCTGAATTTTATCTAAATTCGACATCATTACAACAGCATAAAAGCCTAATTTTTCTTCTTTTTCCTGCAAAGACAACAACGGTTCAATTTTGTATCATTATAAATAAGAAAAATAAGGATGCAGCAAAATCCATCCAACATCCAGCGCTTCCAATCAAAATTCGTCTTTCAAAATGTCAAATATCCTTACTAATTCACTAACATCACAACTACCTCAACGTTCTTTTTCTCAACCACCTGATCCGTTCTTGATTCTAAAAGTTTCACCCTAACTTCTCGATCCATCCTAACCCTCTCTATACCTTCCCATCCTGAGTACCAAGTCGTCGATTTCTCATGACATATGGTCTCCGGGCTTTAGTGTTAAGCCGGGAACACACTTACCCAATGCTACGCCATGCGACGCTACCCGATGCTACCCGACGCAAATCCAAACTCCGATTTTCCAAAGGTTGCATTACCCCCGTGCACACCTACCCGACGCTCTGCGATCCCCACTGTCTAGATTTTCGTCGGGTCGCATCGAGTACAGTCGAAGACAAAAGAACCGGACACTCATATTTTTATTCAAACTACATGTATTATTGTCGTTATATTAATTACAACATACTTATTTTAATATAAACCAAATTAACTGTGATTAAAAATTAATTAGTTTTTATTTAAAAAATTAATTTTAATGGTTTGGTAGAAAATTAATCAAAACACCGGAATACGATTTTTTGATATAATGAATTTAACTAACAATTTATTGTACTCGCTTCGGCGGTACATATACTAAAATTGGAACAATTTATTACACGGTTTTGCTCATAAAATTTAATTAACAATTTATTTCATAGTTTTGCTCGTAAAATTACACTATTTTGTAATGTCGGGGAGCATCAGAACAGGACACTCATATTTTTTGTAGTTTATTTCAAACTAAGTACATGTAATTTTGTCGTTATATTAATTACAACATGTATTTTAATGTAAACCAGATTAAACGAGATCAAAAATGCATAAGTTTTTATAAACATTGTTTAATTATGATGGTTACTTATGAAGGAGTAACTTTATTTAAAACAATTAAGTTCAACGAACAATTTATTAAATGGTTGTGCTCATAAAATTTAATTAACAATTTATTACAAGGTTTTGCTCAAAATAGTGCATTAAGAACAAAAGATGCGTTGAGATTGTGATAGTGATTATTGTGATAAACGCTGTGGACTGTACCCGAAAGTGTGCTTGCGTCGGATAGATGTGCACACCCCACCAAAACGTGTTAAGGCGTCGGGTAGCGTCGCATGGCGTAGCATCGGGTAAGTGTGTTCCCGGCTTTAATCCTGTGACAGTGCGTATTTGTAAAGCACATTTGTAACATGTACTAACACGTATAGGCTACAAATAAATAAAAATATTTTCAAAATTATAGAATTAAAGGAAGTAATGCTTTTGTTTCCGGAAACGTCCCTTGAAATAAGGATGTTGATTAATCTGTCAAATATTCAATAATTACCGTGATTATTTAAACCATAGTACAGGAACACCACATGGATAAAGTGTTATTCTCAATAACACCGGGTTTGTTGTGAATGATAACACTGACAAAATTAAATCTTTGCCCGGCAGCGAATGTATATTTAATTTACATCGAAAACGGGGGAAAGCAGGAAGGGACGTGTTTTTAGAATTCGACTTGTTGTAAGAAGTTTATCGAGAGCAAAAACTTTGGGGCTAAATTGTTAATTTCGGAAAAACAGTTATTATGATACCTGAAGTGGCGTAGGCCCGATTTGCCGTGTTTGAGAACAAAATAAAGGAGATAAAATAAAAAGTAAGTACTTATAGGAAAAGATTCCCTTTCTGAATAAATTTATTATCAAATTAACACCCTCTTTCAAAAATAGGATATGATCGTGTTTTTAAATATACCGTTCACAATAAAATGCTAATAATTCACCTTTTATATAATTTTTTTAATGTAAGGTCTCGGTTGAGATGAAAAAGTTAGCGTCACGAGCGGGATTCGAACCCACGACCTTCGGCTCAATCAACCACTTGAGCTATCGTGACTTCGATCTACTCGGACACCAACTTCCCATCTCAACCTACAAACTTTCGATTTTCCCTCTTGTTTTTTGCCGTTTTTCAAATGCCATGTAAGCAGGGTTTGAATCTCAGAGACTTATGAAATGGCCACGGACGGTCATTAAAACATAATGGATTTAATAAGTAAAAGAACTATGACTTCACTAATAGCTCCCCGTGGCCACTTCATAAGTCTCTGGGAATCGAACCCTGATTACACGACATTTGAAAAACGGCAAAAAAGAGGAAAAATTCGAAAGTTTGTAGGTTTATAACGATAGCTCAAGTGGTTAGAGAAGCGGCGTATTGAGCCGAAGGTCGTGGGTTCGAATCCCACTCGTGACGCTGCCTTTTTCATCTCAACCGAGAACTTACATAAAAAAGAATAATTAATAGAAAGAAGTAATTTGGTCAATTAATTTGGATCACTAAAATATAATGGCTTTTATATAAATTTCACTTTTTTATATAACTAACCTAATTGTACTCAATTTAATTATTCAGAAATCACACCAGATGTCCTGTCCTAATCTCAACGGTAACGAAGTAATTTCAAGTTTTGTGGTTTTTTTCGACTTAGGTCCACTAAATTGCTTATAAACATCAGAATTACTGTCTGTAGAAAAATCTGGTTTGTGCCACCTAAAAGAACGTTAAATTTACTGTAAGAAAACCTATTTACATTGCATTATTGATGGAAAAGTTCTCCACGAAAAATTCACAAAAAACAAAAATTATTCGGAGATCGTGAGATGCGATCTGGTGTGACGTAGGTTTTAGAAAAACATTTTCTTTGTCGTGCCAACGTTTCGATCTTTATTGAGATCATCTTCAGGGCTCAAAGTGTTTGTCTTCTGTGTAATTGAGCCATTCTTGCGTGTCGTGTTGAGAGTGCCCTCCTTCGTCGACCCTCATATATTCATGCCAATAAATACATTCCCTCTCAACACACGATAGGGGCACATATACATAAGCATTACTACATAAAATAAAAAACAAAACTTTTTTTCTCCAAGAATCGAAACATGGGATCTTAAACCTAATTTAGGGCCAATGGGTTACTCAATATTAAGCATCGGCCCTCTCACACTACACATTCACGCTAGTAAGTACATTCACTCTCAATATACGCACATTGAAACGCAAAACGAGATATGTGTCTGTTCTATAAAAAATAGAACAGGGGTCCCAAATATTCGCTTATCGAGAAAAACTCTAATATCCGGCCGCTTTCCTACACGCTCTCTACATGGAGCCAAGGAACGGCAGCGTGAAATTAAGTGGGAGACATCGGCCAACCTTTCTCTGAATGTTTACATGAATTATACTTTATCAGTATTGTTAAGATTAATTTTTATCAGGGCGTTGGTGGCCCGGTTAAGACGTTGATATGGCGCTCATCACTGTAAGGTAAAGGTCCTAGGTTCGAATCCAGCGGCACTGCGTTCGAACCCGATAAAAAACAATCATAATTTTTATTAATATTGGTATACACCGCATATTTTTTATTATTTGTTATTATAAAGTAATATTGGTTACAAATACGGAATATGAATGCTGGGCTTCCAAGGATTTCCTATATTGAAACCATTAGCTTTGAGTTAAAGTTATAAAAGCGTTACCACGAAAAACGTATAAAAATAGCATGATTACAGCCGTGTCCCTTTCGAAGAGTCTCAATGGAATTTGTAACAATTAATTTGACCGCTTTTCGAATTGTCCGGCACGACTTGATTCGTTTAATTTTGATGTCGAGTGTGAGAACGACAGGTCACTCCTATTGATTTCGGATTCTTTTTTTCTTTTCTTTTTTAATATTCATTATACGTTTGTTGTTGATGTCAAGCCTGGAGTGATCGGAGACCAATTCCAATTTTGAATTGTTAACGGAGCCCATTAGGGTTTTATGTCTATTTTTTGAATGTGAACGAGAGGAGGGGAAAGGCGGATCGATCGCACCCTGCCTTTCTGTACAATTCAAAATTAATAAATAAAACATTTAGCCGACCTAGTTGTTAACTTCGTTTGTAAAGCCCAGAAAATCGGATTTTCAAAAACGTCAAAATTCAAAATTTGACAGCAAAACAGAATTAACAAGCTTCACGATGCAAATATGGCATTGTTTACTCAAAACCGAACAAATTGGAAGAGGTAATTGCGATTCAACCATACATACACAAAGCATTTTTTATAATTATGTATGAATTCTATGGTTCCATTGAATTTGTACTATTTATTTTTCAGGCAATTATACGAAAAAATACAGGTACAAAATTATACAAGTTTTTTTAGCCTTTCCTGATTTAACAACTTGCATACCCTTTGAATTTGGTAAATTAATTACTGAATTAAGTAGATATATACATACGTGCGTGCGCGTGTGTATTGCTTTAACATGTCTGGTCATATTCACACTCCGAGAGTTCTCAATATCCCTCGGGGCATGGTCGAAACCACTCCATTCTCGCTAATAACTTACTTTTAATCTCCAGACGTCCCACCCCCACCCCAGTACTCGAAAGTCTTCGGGTCGGGGTTAACAACCACTTCATTAAGGAGATATATGCAAATATTATAACCTCGATAATATCACCCACAATAATCAGGGTTTTGGTATTTTTTGTTTAACTTTTTTTATATCTGATCGATTTTTCCATTTTATTCTGTTTAATAACTTCAACCATTTGGCTACGTGATCTCGTGTTCCTCTGATTTTTGTTATAGAATATAAAATCACTAAGAACTATTTTATATTTCAACTCCTACCCTCATCTATGAGACATCCGCTTTCTGGTATGATCCTCAGATGCCAGTACGGGATAATATACGAGGGACATCAGACCCGGACCCGACTTCTTTGAATATACTTCGGCATAGCAGGGATGGCATTGAAAACGGTACTCGAGCTGGGCAACTGGCCGACTCCGTTCTGGGTCCTTCTCGCCATGTTAGCGGTATCTACTCCGCCGTACCTTGACCAAGCTAAGTTCTTTGTACTTATATCGCGTTTCGCTGGTTTTCACCTCGTCTTCACAGACGGGTCTTAGGCGAAGGTGTGGCGTGCGCATTGTATTGGGAGGGTGCGTCGACTTCATGGTCGCTCCTACCGAACTATAGCGTTTACACGGCGGAACTGTATGCGATTTGGTTGATGGTTGATTTGAGACGATGGTGCTACCTGCTTACTGATCTGCACCGACCCCAGCGCAGTTATTCTTGTCCGTCACAGGTTTTCTCTTGTTGGAGAGAAACCACGAGCTGGAGCGTTTCCGCAAAGCGGTGGTTGTTGCATGCGCACTCCGCCTGGAGGGAAACCGGTCCGAACCTCTGGACACCACGATCCGGCTCCTGGAGGTTAAAAATGCAATAACCAACAAGATTAAAAGAAATTGGCAGCGTCGGTGGGCCGGTTTGGCAGAGATGCTCTAATGTATCAAATGCACTATCGATAGGTGACCCTTGGAGGACCTGACTCGTAGATGAAGGGTCATCCTCACCCGATTAAGAAAAGGCTATGCGACTTTACTTTTTACTTTTGGCCAAAGCTCCTGTATGTGTCCAGCATGCAGAGAAAGGTTGCTCGATGAGTCCCACCTGATGGAACGCCATTTCTTGACTCCATGAAAAAATTGTTCACGACTCAAGTGTCTGGGTCTCTGATCCTTTTAGGAGTTGAGAGAGTATGAATTTGCTGGCGTGAATATGTAGTGTAGCGATAGAATGCAATGGTAATATTTATTTAACAAAAATTATTTATCACAACATAAATTTTATTCCATGATCAAGGCATCAAAGATGCTGAAATATCGCATAAAAGTCTTCTATATTTTCCTTTAAAACAATTCTATTGAAAATTGACTGTTGTAAAACGTGTCAGCATTCTTCATTCTAAGGGCTCATTAAAACTGGCTGGTATGCGACGCGAAGTCGAGCGAGAAGAAACTGAAATCGTAAAGAAAGAAGCTCTCATTGAGTTTACATGGATCGGTGTGATGATGCCGTGCGATTCCGCACGACGAGCTTGCCGTAATCGCAAATTATTTTGTGTTGTCATGCAATCTAGACGAGCTTTGTTAGTTCTTTTCTCTATACAATTGACGTACAAACAAGATAAACTTTACATAGAGAATGTTGAACTTTTTAAATGTTGTTATTATTATTAATAATAATTATTATTTTTATTAATTATTATTAATTGTTATTAATTAATTATTATTATTATTCACAACAGTTTTGCACAACACCAATATGAGACCACAAGAATCGCACGATAGCACCACACTATATTCCCTGACGATAACCCGAATAAAGGTCGGAAAATCGGCGAAAAAATTAAAAAGGTGTTTTTCTAAACTACCACATTCTTAACCGCTCCTCACGACTTCAGCAAATTATGAAACAACAGATCATTAAGAAACACACATTTACAACACTTTGGCACAACACCAATATGACACCCCAAGAATCGCACAACACTTTTTGCCTTGAAGGTGACCCGAATAAAGGTCGAAACGTCGGCGAAAAAATTAAAAAGGTGTTTGTATAAACTACCTCATTCTTGAGCGCTCCTCATGGCTCCAACAAATTATTACTGGTTAAACTGTACATTTTTTGACTCGGTGCGAGAAACAGGGTGCGATAAATTTTAGCAATTAACTTCCAGAAACTTCATTTTTCATGCAGTGTTAGTTGTTCGCTTACATTCTTTTTTAATCTAATTTCCCTTGGACAATGCTCACTGCCAAGGAAGTATAACAATTGATAAATATAAAATACGTCCGGTGTAATTTCGCGGTGTTTACAAATTTTAATATTGGCAGGCGTTTTACAGGAAGAATTGGCCGGCCAGGGTGCGTTCGATGGTATCGCATCATCCCCAAAAGAAGATTTGGCAGAAAGCCGGCCTCGTTTTCCTCGTTGGGGGCGGCGGGCGGGCGGTGTCTGCGACCGAGGGTAGTGACCACGTGGGCTTTTGCGTGTTTTGCGGAGGATGCGCAAGCTTCGACCTCCTGTTGCCTCCGGACGCCTTCCCTCAGTCCCCAGGCCGATTCCATTTGGTTCGCACTCCCCGACCTATCCCAACCCTGAAGAGGTCGAAAACGGCACACAGACACCTACCTCTTCGGGTATGACGAATTGACATGGACAAACACGGCCGACTTATTGGCTCAATCGATTACGAAACTATTTTAACTTTTTAACGTAAACTTAAGCCTCCCTTTTGTCGTTTATTTTGACATCGGTAAGTGGACTTTATATTTTGTTGCCGTCCATGTGTCTGCTTTTGTGTTTCACCCCGTTTTCGATTTGTCGTAATGATCCTTTAACCAAAAATTACTTTAAATTAACCAAAATTTTATGTAATATTTCAGACAATTTTTAATTTTGGACTGTACAGCAAAGAGTTCGATAGGTTTTCTTTATTACTGACCAACATAGAGAAAATAATAATTATGACATTTTCGGGTTTACGATTTTGATTTTGATAGGCGAAATAAATTTTGACAACTGCGTACACATTTTCCCCTTCGCCTGCGTTTTGGATGAAATAATGTCGAAAGACTTTTAAAAAATATCCCATCGATTTTTCTGAAGGTATGTTTTCGCTGTGGTACTAATTAATTCTATGTGGTTATTAATGTTCTTTTTGTCCTGCATGACCGTTCGAGGATGTTGTAAAGACACCCTAAATTAATTTGGTTGACAAACGATCAAAACTTGTACACCTTTTCGTTTTTTTAAATATATAATTGTTAAGTTGTCCAGAAAATAATGGAGGTTTATGGTTATAAAAGACAAAAATTTAAATAAATGGTTTTAAACATTTTTAATTGATGTTTATCATTTTCATATACATTTCATATTCATGTTACATCATTTTCAATATACTTTTCCTAACGTGAAGGCAACTTCTCTATATCCTCTGAATAAAATTTTGAGTCTTTATTATTAACAAATTCTGTAAACGCATTTTCTAACGACTTTCGATAAATAAATTTTTTATGTTGTAAAACGTCGTTCAGAGGTCTGAAAAAATGTCAGTCGGTAGGCGAGAAGTCTGGAGAATAGGGAGGTTAAGGCAGACCTGATAACCAAGATCCAACGAAAACAGTTTTCGTATTGTCACTCGTGAGGGCCGAGCTTTGTCTTGTAACAGAAGTTTCCGGTTGACCAAAGATAAATAAAGCTATTTTCTGGTGCATTGTAGTGACAGCAGTACATTTAAGCATTGTAGTACATTAGGATTCAAGAAGCTTGTAAATCAGCCAAAATGAAGCCCATCAAAGGGTCATGATTATCTTTTTTGACGAGTTGGGGGCTTTGGAAAGTATGGTGCCACGGACCAGAACGCGTGTTGATATCGTAGAGTATTCACTTTATACCACAAGTAACAATTATATTGAGACAAGGTTAGTTTATGTTTGGGCAAAGAAGTGTTGCGCAAACTTCATAATGATTTTTTGTCGGTCGTTTAATGCACGAGGAACCCAACTTTCGAGTTTTTTCACCTTTCCAATTGTCTTGAGGTAGTCAGCGACGGCGGATTTCCTAACTGAAAGATTCTCTGCAAGTTCTAGAAAAGTTGTTCTGGATTTTCGTCGACCCAAGTTCGCAGATCATGATCATCTAGGGAAGAAATCCTTCCATGATCTTGTTTTTGTTTTCCTCTCGAAATTTTCATCTGACTTCATGAATGTTTCTGCACCGTTCCGACCGAGTTTATATTCGTAAAACTGAGATTTTAGTCAAAACTGAACCCAAGTAATGAAATGTTACTGTGGTAAACAAAAATTATTATTTGGAAGAGGATTAAAAAGTGTTGATATTCGTACGAAAGAATAATCCATGAAACGGAAGCAGTTTATTACATAGCTGGGTAATTGAAAGAAAACATGAAATCTGCATTATTTTTCGGACAACCCAATAATTAATCATTTTTTTACTTTTTTGATAATTATACATCCATTTCAATTACGTTTTACTTTTGTAAAAATTATGGCCTCGCCTAATATCTGAATATCACTCTCAGGCATTATCGAGGAGGTCTTATTTTGAACAGTATCCAATATTATTTAGATGCTACAATTAATTAAGGTTTTTAGTTGAGATAAAAAAGTCAATGGCACGAGCGGGATTCGAACCCACGATCTTCGTCTAGATACGCCGCTGCTCTTCCACTTGAATTTTTGAATTTAATTAAGATGGTTCTCCAATAAAAATTGAATCAAAACCGATCATGATAGACACATTTGTTAAGCGTGTTTCGGTTTCACGCCATCCTCTGTGAGGAACGCAGACTACGGGCACCGACTCGCAGGCCGAAACCGCCCATTTACTTTTCTCACCCATTTGGACGTTATCTTAATTTCAAAACGCGGCTAACCCTGCGAAATTTATTCCAGTTTTTTCCGCATTCCGACGAAAAAATAAACGCTTAATGTCTCCCGTGGGCGAGGCGAAAATTATTCCAGACAATTGCGTTAAAGAAACTACGCACTAATTGGTCATTCCTACGAAATTAAACCTTATGAGCAAAGTAATGTACAGCTTTTTCAATGGGAGGTTTACGTCCGGCCACTCCACCACATGTCCCTGGGTGAGTGGTCGATACATCGGGACTTAAATTTAGCCCAACAATTTCAAAAGGCCAGGAAATCGAACGGCAGACTGTGCATGTCCGAACCTTAAAAACCATGATGGTTCTTTTCCTCTTTCGAATTTAAATGAATACATTGGTTTAAATTTGTATGTATATAAAATTTTCTATATCAATTTGTGTTTGATTACACATGCAAATATCAATCATCTTCCTCTTTAAAATTCGCTCTTGAATATTTCTTTCATCATTGACAAGTCATTTTTTTCTTTAAGCCAAATCAAAAAGGCAAAGAATTAGAGATTAGATTGAGCGTTAGATTGAGATGATCGGCTACTCAACCAAAAAATCCGTTTATCAATGGGCCAGCAAAACGAGAAACAGCCAGACTACAAGTGTTACTTGACACAAACGATCCCAATCTTTATCGATTTAATAACACGCTCTTTCACCTCGGTTCTCTTTGATAAATCCTAACTCGTCCACAAGTCATGAGCGGGCTCACTAGAGACACGTTCGAACCCATTTGCCCGTGTAAAAGTAATAACGATTCAAATAAATGCAAGAATCAATGAGGAAATAATGTCCAATAATTGTTGGTGATAGTTACAAGGGTTATGGCCCTATTTGTAATAAATTGAACAACCAAAACACTTTTTATCCACAGAACATCTTTCTTGTCACAACCTACTTAATGGGGCAAGCTGTGAGAAACATTCCTTGAAATTAACAACAAAAATCTTCTGGCATGTATTTTTTTCATGAGAGACGAACGGACAGAGTCAAGAGGAAAAGAGAATGAGAATGTTTTTATTTAATATAACATTGCTGTACATATTACCTGCACTTTAAGAAATGGACAGTCAATATAAAACACGCCGATGTTAAGGAATGACAGTGAAAGAAAATTAATAAAAAGAAATAAAGGGTGAAGTGTGTGTGTGTGTGTTTGACGTGTACAAAAGAGTAGGCAAGAAGAAATTAAAAGAAAAAATCAAACCTAAAGGAGAAAGAGAAATTGAGATGAAAAGAAAGAGAGAATGAGGTAAAAGGTTCTAAAGGAAAGAAACGGTGTATGTAAATTGGATGGGGGAGGGGGAGAGAGAGAGAGAGAGAGAGAGAGAGAGAGAGAGAGAGAGAGAGAGTGTGTGAGAGTGAGAGAAGGAGGGATGGAGAGAGAGACAGGAATTGAGAGGAGAGGAGTGAAAAAGTTTATTTTAATGATGGTTAGAAAGAAAAGTGTTAGTGATAAGAAGAAAGAAAGGAAGATGAAGTGAGAGTATGAGAGAAAAAAGGGATAGATAAATAGAGATAGATAGATTGATAGAGAGAGAGAGAGAGAGAGAGAGGGGGGAAAGGGAACGAAGAAATGAGAGACATAGAAAAATGGAGAAAACCGGAGTGAGTAAGTATAGAGATATAGTGATAAAAAATATAGAGAATGTGAACAAGATTATGAAAAATTTATTTTATCAAAGGTAAGAAAGAAAATTGTTAATAATAATTATATTAGAAGACTGCAGTCTTAAAACAAATGAGCAATTACTAAAAAGACATAAAGGGTGAAGTGTGTGTGTGTTTGACTTGTACAAAACAGTAGGCAAGAAGAAATTAAAAGAAAAAATCAAACCTAAAGGAGAAAGAGAAATTGAGATGAAAAGAAAGAAAGAATGAGATAAAAAGTTCTAAAGGAAAGAAACAGTGTATGTAAGTGGGAGGAGAGGGGNAGAGAAATAGGTGTAGAGAGATAGGGAGAAAGAGAGAGATATATCGAAAGATAGATAAACAGAGAAATAGGTGTAGAGAGATAGGGTGAAAGGGAGACAGATTATGTGATTTGCATAGAGAATATTATGCCGAAACACAATTAATTTTTAACCACAGTAAGAATCCCCATGTTGGTTGAACAAGTGGATTATAAACAAGGATTAAGTGGTTTCCGGAATAGGATTCAGTTTCCTGCTTCAACGATTGCAATTCGGTGTTATTATCATTAATTACAAGTGTTCCACAAAATGGATTTATTTCTGTTTCGTATTTTTAAAAAGATATTTTTCCCAATAAAGTGCAGTCAGAATCATTTTGTTAAATCGGTACAACTCGGGTTTCTATACCGCATAAAACATCTTTCACTGTGAATTATTTTTGCTTTAATGCAATGATATAAATATACCACCTTCTCTGACAGGAAAGCAGGGGATGTTTTTGCTTCTTAAAATACACCAATACACGACCACTTGTTTACTGTTTTCTACCTAACGAACGAAATCTTAAAGATTGCATTAGGCAATTATTACAGTCGTAATAAACAACCCTGTTAAGTTAACCTGTGTATAACAACTTTTTTTTTTTAGTTGAACAAAACCTTTTTAACTTGGAAATTATGAAAATATTGCGCAACAGGTTTAAAGCCCACGCATAACAAAGGTTTGCTCAAAAGCTTTGACAAACAGACAAATATTTGTGAAAAAGGCAAGGAGGTTCATGAATGAGAGAAAAATGTTATTAATTTTTAGTTACAGAATGTTGTTTTTTTACGACGAGAACAAAACAACACTAAACTTAAACTTTTTGGCCCGTCAGCTGATTTCTACACCCATAAACAATATACGGTGTAAAAAAGGATTTTATAAACGTCAAGTACAGTTTATATTTGAAGATTAACATTTAACAATTTAATTAACAATCATTTTACTTAAATGTATTAATAATTAAATTAATTTACTAAAAACATTCTAAATTTCATTGCGCTCATTGTGTATTTATATAGTTTTTACCATTCTTTTTCACCTCAGATTTCAAAACCATTCTGAAGTGAAACGTGCCTCCATTTCTGACAGATTGGAGATTCAAGATTGGTTAAATAATAATAATTTGGCCAGTCCATACATAGGCCCCAAACCTATACTTGGGATAACAAAAACAAATACAGAATCCTCCATCGCAGAATGGATCAGAATAAAACGAAAAGAGAATTGGGTAAACTTTAGCGGCGCTAGACACAGTAACTTAAGCAAAAAAGTAAAACAACCCTTCAAGACTGACAAACTCACTGCTGAAGTTGAAGTGGGCAGACTCAGAGGAGTGCTAGGACTAATAACCGGTCACTAGCATCTGAGAAAACATCCGCACAGCATGGGCATATATAACAATGATCCCATTTGCAAATTATGTAATGTCTAGAAAGAAACAGCCACAAACAGCCGGATACAGCCAAGAACCTTTACTAGGGATAACAAATACAGAATTCTCCATCACCGAATGGATCCGAATAAAACAAAAGGAGAATTGGATAAACTTTAGCGACGCTAGACACAGTAACTTAAGCAAAAAAGTAAAACAACCCTTCAAGACTGACAAACTCACTGCTGAAGTTGAAGTGAGCAGACTCCGAGGAGTGCTAGGACTAATAACCGGTCACTGGCATCTGAGAAAACATCTACTCAACATGGGCATATATAACAATGATCCCATTTGCAAATTATGTAATGTCTAGGAAGAAACAGCCGGATACAGCCAAGAACCTATACCAGGGATAACAAAAACAAATACAGAATCCTCCTTCACCGAATGGATCCAAATAAAACCAAAAGAGAAGTGGATAAACTCTAGCGGCGCTAGACGCAGTAAACGTATGCTAGAACAACCAACATGGGCAAACTCGCTGTTGCAGTTGGAGTGGGCCAGATGCAGAGGAGTGCTAAGACTAATAACCGGTCACTGGCATCTGAGAAAACATCCGCACAGCATGAGCATATATAACGATGATCCCATTTGCAGATTATGTAATCTGGAGGAAGAAACAGCCACCAATATCATCTTCCAATGCGAAAACACCGAAAGATTGAAATTGAAGCAACAACATACAATGACTTAATACTTCTGAGAAGAAGGATTGAATCGATTGCACTGAACTAGGTAACTAGAACGGGATAATAAGCCACAAGGCTGCAGTGCCTGGGGAGCACAGACTTCCTAGTATCATCATCACCAATGTCATTATTTATTGTAAATTATTATCACTTATATTGTATGTGCATGTGTTCATTATGCATTTATTAACAGCGATATAGTTCCAATTTTTGGTAATGTCCGTTGGTTTGGAAATCTTCTCACATACTCTTTGTCTCCTTCTTTTCTTTCTATTTTTTATATCTAATTCACTTCCTTACGTTACTTACTCTTTCAATGTAATATTTGATCGAGAAAATTTTCTCACTTTCACACTCACTCTCTCTTATTCATACATTTTCTCTCTCTCTCTCTATCTCTCTCTCTCTTTCTCTTTCTCCTCTCTCTCTCTCTCTCTCTCTTTCTCTCTCTCTCTATCTCTCTCTCTTTCTCTTTCTCTCTCTCTCTCTCTCTCTCTCTCTCTCTTTCTCTTTCTCTCTCTCTCTCTCTCTCTCTCTCTCTCTCTCATTCTCTTTCTTTCTGATTGCAATACTCGCTCATTTTTATTTGTTCTGACGAAAACATTAATGATTTTCCGTCATTATTCCTTAACATGGACGTGTTCCGCCAGTAAATTTTTGTTGTTACTTTCAAGAAATGTTTGCCTTAGCTGGCCCAATTAAGTTATAAGAAAGATTTTTCGGACATTAAATGTGTTTTGAAAGTCAATTTATTACACCTTGTTCCATAATTCTTGTTCTTGTGACATTCTTCCCTCGTTGATTCTTCCATTTGTTTGAAACGTTTTTATTTTTCACGTGGACATGGGTTCGAACATATCTCCAGTGATTTGATCGCGTCTTGGGGCCGAGTTACAATTTATCAAAGAGAACCGAGGTGAAGGAGCGTGTTATTAAATCGATAAAGATCGTTTGTGTCAAGTAACACTTGTAGTCTGGCTGTTTCTTGTTTTGCTGACCCATTTGATAAACGGATTTGTTTACTCTGCTGGTTGAGTGGCCGATCCTCTCAATCTAACGCTAGACACAATTCTTTGTCTTCTTGATCTGGCTCGCTTAAAAAAAAAAAAAAAGCATTCACGATTGGAAGTTAAAGACGAAGAAAATGGACATTGCGTCGCGACAAAGAAAATAATCTGTCGTAATTTCCGTTTAGTTTTTTATTATTTTTTATAAAAAACTTTCTTCCTTCGATCACACAATCTATATTTTTCTGTTTCGTCCTATCTCACAGACACACGTCTCTTTATTCTGGCTTGTAGTTATAAATTTGTCTTTTTTGTTCCAGACAACATTATGCTATGGGGAGGCGTAGACTGTGAGTCGGAGCTGCTATATGGTGAGATTATTTCAACTACGATTCTTTTGAAATCCTTTATACGTTTTAAAAATGAGAATCCTCCTCGTGCGGAATTGCTGCTTTTTTACTACATTTTAATTAAATACATGACTCAGGGGGGAAAAGGATAACAACAAAAGTTAATTATTAGGATAAAACCAAAAGAAATCTAATTAAAGATTAATTGAAAATAGAAATTTTAGATTTACTACTATATAATTAGTTGTTTACATCAGGCTGAGTCCAGATATATATCCCCGTGTGAATTTAAGCTTGGCCATTTTTTGAACTTTGGTAAGAAGAGGTTCACGAGCTGGGTGCCAGGCCGAGTCCTGGAGGAAATCGAAATATATCGGTCTTGTCCGCTCAGATTTCTTTTCTCATTTCCCGTATTGCTGCGGTTTCGTGGAGCCTGATCGTCTCTCTCGCCCTTAGACTTAAGCCAGAAACACTTTCCCGATGCTACGCCATGCGACGCTACCCGACGCAAATCCAAACTCCGATTTTCCATAAGGTTGCATTACCCCCGTGCACAACTACCCGATGCTATGCCACGCTAACCTACCCGACGCTCTGCGATCCCCACTGTCTAGATTTTCGTCGGGTCGCATCGAGTACAGTCGAAGACAAAAGAACCGGATACTCATATNTAGCGTCGGGTAGGTTAGCGTGGCATAGCATCGGGTAGATGTGCACGGGGGTAATGCAACCTTATGGAAAATCGGAGTTCGGATTTGCGTCAGATAGCATCGCGAAGCGTCGCATGGCGTAGCATCGGGTGTGTTCCCGGCTTAACGCTACCCGATGCAAACACGATCCCCACTGTACAGATTTTCGTCGGGTCGCATCGAGTACCGTCGAAGACAAAAGAACCGGAAACTCATATTTTTTATTCAAACTGCACGTATTATTGTTCTTACATTAATTACAACATACTTATTTTAATATAAACCAAATTAAACGAGATCAATAGTTCATGAGTTTTTATAAAAATTATTTAATTATGGTAGTTAGGCAAAAAAATATCCAAACACCTGAATAACTTTACTTAAATCAATTAAATTTAACTAACAATTTATTACACGGTTTTGCTCATAAAATTTAACTAACAATTTATTTTATGGTTTTGCTCATACCATTGCACCATTTTCGTCTAGTCCGAACAGGACACTCATATTTTTTCTAGTTTATTTCAAACTAAGTATATGTAATTTTGTCGTTAGATTAATTACAACATTCCTATTTTAATGTAAGCCAAATTAAACGAGATCAAAAATTCATGCGTTTTTATAAAAATTATTTAATTGTGATGGTTAGGCAGAAAATTGATCAAAACATTGGAATAACTTTATTTGAAACAATTAAATTTAACTAACAATTTATTAGATGGTTGTGCTCATAAAATTTAACTGACAATTTATTACATGGTTTTGCTCAAAATAACGCATTAAGAACAAATCAGGCATTGCGATTGTGATACTGATTTGTGATACACGATGTACGTCGCATACATGTGCACGCCCTATCAAAACTTGACAAAGCGTCGGGTAGCATCGGGTAAGTGTGTTCCCCGCTTAACGCTAGGAAGTAAACAAAGCATTATTTATTGTTTATTTCGACTACGACAGCTCCTAAGTACCTGTAACTAATGTAGGAAGATAATGAATTTAATTGTAAACTAAATAAAATGAGCGGTGCATTAAATTTCCCCATCATTGTATATATGTTGTTTTATGTTCAGTTTTGTTATATTGAGACTGAATGTATTGATTAGCGTAAATGTGTACTATAAGATTGCCTATGTACCCTATTGTCTCTCAATTAGATTAATTATATAATAAGTGTAAATGACGGAGGAATATCGAGTTCTCCACCACCCTAGCTGAGTGAATGGCATGTAAATTGGAAACAATGTATTTAAGAGTGAGTGAGAGTGTGAATGGGTTTGGATCTAGGAGGCCTTTGAGCCCAACCTCGGCGGCAGGACGGGCGAGATCAAGGTCTGACCCAGAACGTCAAATCTCGTAGTGGGTCATTCTCGAGATCTGGTAATTTATTGTAAATTACACGAAAGTTGGAATTGCCGGTGAGCTTATATGAATCAGTTATCGGTATAGAATGATGATGATGAAAAGAGACCAGGAAGTGGGGTTTATGGTCCCCAAGCACTGCAGCCTTCTGGCTTATTCCAAAGATCCTTAGTTCAGTCTGTCCATTCGTTCCTTCTTTTAAAGAGTACTAAATCATTGACTGTCATTGCTACAATTACTTTCCCTGAGTTTTCTTTGTATCCCAAGATATGTCTCCTTCTTCCTGCACAACAATTACATGATCCGGTTTTCTTTTTCTTGAAATTGCGCTATCAAAAATTTTGAAAAAATGGCATAACTATGTTTTTGTTGGTAGCAACAGAAAAAAAACACGTTTACTTTAATAATAAGTAGGTTTATTTTATCGGTTGGCTACCCTATTGTTTCGGACATATGTAATTAACGGGACTTCATCGATATAAATATACCAAATATCACCTATACCGTTTGGTTTGAAATGTTTTATGTAATTTCAGATGTTATCTCTCGAGCAAATGCTTTGAGGGCTGGGAAATGAGGGTCAATTATGTACAACTATTATCCGAAAACTACCCCAATTCTCGATTTAAGATTGTAACCCAGGGAACGACGACAAAACGAACAATATTTCAATACGTAGCGTTGATCGAAGCGAGGCGTTATTTTTCAACTTACATTAGACGTATATACACGGGCCTTTACTCGGGGCGATGAAGCGAATTGATTTTAGTCGTGGACATATTCATAAACTGGATTGCAATATTTGCCCTCTAAGCCTGGAAATATTGATTTTTTGGGCACCGCAGCCGGTAATTTTCTCAAAAACCTCTCCTCCCTTATCGTACGCAACAGATAGGAGAGCTGACTCGATTGTTGCTATTTCCCTAGTCATTGACAGGTAAAATTTTCTGATGTTGTTGATAAATTTAATGAAATAATCTACAATTGGGACACACGGTTGTCCGGTTGCTAGAGTTTTTCTCGATTTCGCCCTTCCTTGCAAGATAATTCATTACCCTTAATCTAACACCAGAAAATAATTTAAAATAATAAATAATCCATTACATTTCGTGGTCTGATTGACCAAATAACTTCTTTCAATTATCTTTATGTAAGGTATGGTTGAAATGAAAAAACTAGTGTCACGAGCGGGATTCGAACCCACGACCTCAATACGCCGATGCTCTAACCACTTGAGCTATCGTGACTCGGACACCAACCCTACAAACTTTCGAATTTTCCCACTTTTTTGCCATTTTTCAAATGTCGTGTAATCAGGATTCGATTCTCGAAATTCGAAAGGTTGTACGTTGGTGTCCGAGTGGATCGAAGTCAGGATAGGTCAGGGGGTTGGAGCAGCGGCGTCTTGAGTCGAAGGTCGTGGGTTCGAATCCCGCTCATGATACTAACTTTTTCATTTGAACCAATACCTTACATAGAAACAATAATTACAATCACTGAAACGTTTTTTGATACCAGGTCCAAAAATATACGAAGCTTCTAATGCCTTACCAATGAGCCCTAGGAGCAGAGAAAAAAATATTTTACGTGAATTTTTATTTACAATGAGTTTCTTTCTTTGTTCTGCATATATTTCAAGGTTATTGTACAATGTAATACACAACTCGCACGATAAAGTTCGTCAGGTGCTTCTACACCTCAAATGCAATAAAAACGTTCGTCTGTACCATGATCCGATCTTACCCTTTCACGAATATTCAGCTTTTTTTAACTATCTACGCTTTTCGTCATAAATCTACCCGTAGCCCTTGAACTATTCATTTTTGCGTTACTCCTAAAAAGCATTGAAAAGAGCGTTAAATTTCAATTAAGGAAGCAATCTTCTAAAACTTTCAATTTAATTTTTTCTAAGAAAACAAACACTAAATCTTTTTTAAAAAAAGCTAAATTTAAGATTAGTGGAAAAACTAAATTTACAATTTTATTGGACAAATTCGCCGTAGATTTGAGAAAATTTCATTACATCTTCTTCGTAGGTCCTTTTCTTTAATTACATTGAAATGCAGAAATTTTATGCTAAATTGAAAAAATGGCGATGGTGTGAAAAAGGGGGGATTAATTTAAAACGACAACTAAACAAATTAAATTTTTTTTAAAAACACTTAATCTTCCAAACATTACTAAATTTAACATTAGTGGAAAATAGATTTGCAACCTTCTTAGATATAAGCACAAAAAAAAAGAAAAATTCAAAATTATTTGGTTTTTCACTATGTTTATTGTCTGTTTATTATTATTATTATTATTAGATTTTTACGTTGAATTTTTCTTTTTTTTGTGCCTTTTTATTATGTTAGAATTCGGTTTTACAAGTCATGTATAGTTGTTCTTTTTTGGCTGTGTTTAGGGTAGACATTTTGTCCAATTTTTCTGCATTGGTAGTTTGCTATGTTTATTGTCTCTTTAGTATTATTATTATTATATTTTTACGTTGTATTTTTCTTTTTTTGTGATTTTTTATTACGTTAGAATTCGGTATTTCAAGTTATGTATAGTTATAGTAGTTCTTTTTTAGCTGTGTTTCCAGTAGATATTTTGTCCAATTTTTCTGCATTGGTAGTTAGCTGTTTAATGTCTCTTAATTATATGTTTTATTTGATTTGTATGTTGATTTTTTCTTTTTGTTAATTAAGTTAGTTGGACTTAACAACTTATGTATAGTTTTTTGTTGTTTTTTTTTTGGCTGTTTAGTGTAAGTATTTTGTCAAATTTATCTGCTTTGGTGGTTTTGCTATGTTGAATGTCTCTTAATTATGTGGTTTATTTGATTTGTATGTTGATTTTTTCTTTTTTAAATTAAGTTAGAGTTGGATTTGACAACTTATGTATAGTGTTTATTTTTTTGGCTGTGTTTAGTGCAGATATTTTGTCTAATTTATCTTCTTTGGTGGTTCGCTATGTTTAATATCTCTTAATTATGTGTTTTATTTGATTTGTATGTTGATTTTTCTTTTTTTAACTAGGTTACAGTTGGATTTGACAACTTATGTATAGTGTTTATTTTTTTGGCTGTGTATAGTGTAGATATTTTGTCTAATTTATCTTCTTTGGTGGTTCGCTATGTTTATTGTCTCTTAATTATGTGTTTTATTTGATTTTTATGTTGATTTTTTCTGTTTTTTTTTTGTTTTTTTTAATTTAAGTTAGAGTTGGATTTGACAACTTACGTATATTGTTCTTGGCTGTGTTTTTATAGTAGTTATTCTGTCCAATTTGTCTGCTTTGGTGGTTCGCCGTTTATTGTCTTTTTTGAAAATTTTTACGTTGAATTTTTTTTTTGCGTTTTCATTACAAGCAGAAAAATTGGACAAAATATATGCACTAAATACAGACAAAAGGAAAAAAGAACAATAATAAAGAAGTTGTAAAACCCTAATTTAACCTAATAAAAAAGCTCATAAAAATGAAAATTTCAACGTAATTTGGTACACTATTTTTATTGTCTCTTTTGATTTGATGTCTTGTTTGATTTTTACGTTGAACTTTTCTGTCTTTTAGTGCTTTTTTTATTAGGTTAAAGTCGGGTTTTACAACTTCTGCATTGTTGTTCTTTTATTTTATTTTGTCTGTGTTTCGTATACATATTTTGTCCGAATCTTATAGTAAAAAAGCACAAAAAGTAAAAAAATTCAACGTAAAAATCAAATAAAACACATAACAAAGAGATTAAAAACATTGCTTATAATCATTACGTATAGTTTACAGGGGAAACTCCTTTGATGTTTTATGGACAAGAGGAATCGTTTTAAAATTATCGACATTTTTGTTATTATTGAAAAACAATCCGAGGCAATTCGGGGGTAGCCCCTGTACTTCAAGAAGGATAAAATGTATTCAGAATGATTAGGAAAAACTTACCATCTTATACCAGGATTAACAAACTAGACGTTTTCATCATAACACTGCACAAAACAACATAGAGTACAACTACAGCTATTTATTGCTTTGTACCGATTTGGCAGCAACGGACAAAGTGCTTCTGTCGCTAAAATAGCAAACTTATTCGGAATAGGCGATGGCACAGTAAGAAAAATAACAAAAATTGTTTCTGCCGCGATACTCAATAAAAGACGAGAATATCTATTCTGGCCAGATAAGAAGAGAGAAAAACTTGCGGCTGTATCGTTTAATGAACTTCCATGCTTCAGAGGGTAGGTGGATGGAACCGAAATACCATAGGCAAAAAAATCAATTGTCGATCCTGATGCATATTATTCTCGCAAGCAGAGATTTGGTTTAAAAGCTCAGTTGGCTTGGTATAAACATTAGATATTTCGTAACCTTGTACTTGCGTATCCTGCAAGCATTCCCGATGCCAGGATTTTCTCCAACAGCCAACCAATGTGTGGTGTTTAGTGACCGTTAGTCAGTGATTATTCGGAAATCGTGAGATGCGGTCTGGTGTGACGTAGGTTTTCGAAAAACATTTTCTTTATCGTGCCAACGTTTCGACCTTTATTGAGATCATCTTCAGGGCTCGAAGTGTTTGTTTCGTGTAGATGTGTCATTCTTGTCTGTCGTGTTGAGAGTACCCAACATAAACACGCCAGACAAAAATGACACATCTATACGGGGACCGCGGTAGCCGAGTGGTTAGCATGAGAGACTCTCACGCCGCGGTCGTGGGTTCGATTCCCACCGTCGCCCCGGGCCCTTTTTTCCCGATAACCCCCAATTTGAACAACATATATATCGTCATGGCTAATATGCAAAGATCATAAGGCAAAAAAAAATTTCTTGATGTTTTCCAAATCAGATTAGTCTTCCAAAAAAAAAGGATAATGTAGCCAACTTGGAGTTGGTGTGCTCGAAATCTCGAGATGGAATGTCCCCATGTTATTCTGCCTTTCAGCCTTCCCTTGTCTACCACGAGTTGTAAAGTTCATTGTCTCTCTTGTATTTGTGTTAGTTTATTTGTTACAAAAGACCCAACAGAGTCAACACGGTTAGCATAAACATCGTGAATACCCCTAATGATTCATTGCGAAGAGGAAGTTTGTATGTAGACGATACGAAAAATATTGGTCCTGTTTAAAAAGAACTTGTACGTGTTATAAACATCAGACGGATGCCCAAAGCCAATTTGAGACATTTTTTGTATTCCAAAAATGTTTATTCGGGGTGCAGAATTTGAATATCAACTTTGTTTCTTGCAAACCAAATGTTTTAACTAGAAAAGATTCAATCTGAGGGCGAATTTGCACTTCATTCCCTGCAATTTTGTGTTGTTCGTTTATTTCCTTTTGCCTGTGTTCAGTGTCGATATTTTGTTGAGTTTTTCTGCTTCGTTGTGTCGCCATGTTTATTGACTCTTTGTTATGTGTTTTGTTTCATTTTTCTTTCTTTTTGAGCTTTTTTATAAAGTTTAAGTTGGGAAATAAATTTTGCCCATGAGAAAAAGTTGAATTACTAGATTAACCCCTTCACCCTTTTTCACACCGTCACCATTTTTTTTCCAATTTAGCATAAAATTTCTGCATTTCATTGTAATTAAAGAAAAGGACATACGAAGAAGATGTTATGAAATTTTCCCTAATCTACCTCGAATTTGTCCAATAAAATTGTAAATTTAGTTTTTTCATTTTAAATAATAATAATAAAGAGTCAATAAACATAGTGAAAAACCAAATAACGTTGAATTTTTCATCTTTTCTTTTTTTGCTTAAATCCAATAAGGTTGCAAATCTATTTTTCACTAATTTAAAATTTAGTAATTTTTAAAACATTTAGTGTTTGTTAAAAAAATTAAATTGTTTAATTGTCGTTTTAAATGCATATCCCATTTTTCACACCGTCACCAGTTTTCCAATTTAGCATAAAATTTCTGCATTTCAATTTAATTAAAGAAAACGATACACGAAGAAGTTGTTCTGAAATTTTCCCAACTCTACTGCGAATTTGTCCAAAAAAATTGTAAATTTAGCTTTTTCTACTAATCTTAAATTTATCAGTTTTTGAAAGATTTAGTGTTTGTTTTTTTTAACAAAAAATTAAATTGAATGTTTTAGAACAGTGCTTTCTTAATGGAAATTTATCGCTCTTTTCATTGCTTTTTTGGATTGTCCCAAAAATGAATAGTTCGAGTAGATTTTTGACGAAAATCGTACATAGGTGAAAAAATAGAATATCTGCGAAAGGGTTGAGAATCTGACCATGATCTGTACGTCCATACGGACTTTTTTGTTGCATTTGAACTGAGGAAATACTTCACGAACTTAGTAGTACGAGTAGAAGATCACCCTGTATATGACTTGATTTTTTAAAATCTTTTTTTGATTTCACTAACATTTTTTTTTACTCGATTTTGCCATACATAAACCTATTGTTTCAATACGTTTTTCAAAGCCGAACTACCACAACACCTTTGAAATGGGAAGGTAAATCGAATTTCCCTGATGAGGTAAACAAGTGGTAATTGACAACAGAAACATTCCGCATCCCATTCGCATCCACCAAAAGGTCAAAGTATGAAAAAGTAAGAATTGTCGCTTCCCTGTTCACTTTTTTGAAAAATCCCTCGGAATAAAAGTTGTAGAGGGTCAAATTTTCGAAAAAATGACGGTTCAAAATTTATGCATTCTTGAAAATCGGGAAAGAGAGTGATCGGTTTTTTTTTCTCCATGGGCACGTAAACAACCACGTTTTTTGTCCAAAAATCGCGAATAAATCGAAAGACTGTTGAGAAATCGGGCAAAGTGGAAGGTGGTCAATTTTAAAACATATTAAAATTTCTATCGATTGCTACAGGGCGCCTCTCCAGGGCGATTTCCTGGTTCCACCGCTCAATTTGACTTTACCGATCTTAAGTTGTATCTGAGTGTCCGGTATAAAGAACTATAATTTTCTTCAAATCTTGCGTTATGAGAGTGAGAGAGAGAGAGAGAGAGAGAGAGAGAGAGAGAGGAGTTCCTTCGCCTTCCTTTTTTGTTGATTAATGAAAGCTCCATCTTTAGCACACCTGAAAATCGGAAGATATAGTGATCGGTTTTTTCATGAGCACTTAAAAAACATGTTTTTGCCCAAAAATCGCGACTAACTCGAAAACCCTTGGCAAATCGAGAAAAGTGGAAGGTGACCAATTGAAAATTTATTAACATTTCCTATCGAACTCTACCGTGAATTTGTCCAATAAAATTGTAAATTGAATTTTTTCTTCAAATTTCAAATTTAGCAGTTTTTGAAAGATTTAATATTGTTCAGTTTTTCTTCTTCGTTGTTGTTTCTGTTTATTGACTCTTTGTTATGTGTTTTGTTTCTTTTTTCTTTCTTTTTGAGCTTCCATACTAAGTTAAAGTTGGGAAATAAATTTTGCCCATGAGAAAACGTTGAATTACTAGATTAACCCCATTCATCCTTTTTCACACCGTCATCATTTTTTTCCAATTTAGCATAAAATTTCTGCATTTCAATGTAACTAAAGAAAATGATATACGAAGAAGATGTTATGAAATTTTCCCAACACTACCGCGAATTTGTCAAATAAAATTGTTAATTTAGTTTTTTCTACAAATCTTAAATTTAACATTTTTGAAAGATTTTGTGTTTGTTTTTTAACAAAAAATTAAATTGAAAGTTTTAGAAGAGTGTTTTAGTTAAGTTTAGTTTTAATGGAAATATGTATAACTCTTTTCAAAGCTTTTTTTGGATTGTCCCAAAAATGAATAGTTCTAATAGATTTATGATGAAAATCGTACATAGTTGGAAAAAAAACACAAAATATTGAATATCTGCGAAAGGGTTGAGTATCGGACCATGGTCCATCCGTCCATGCGAACTTTTTTGTTGCATTTGAAGTGGAGAAACACCTGACGAACTTTGTAGTACGAGTAGAAAATCACCCTGAATATGAATTGATTTTTTTAAATCTTTTTTTGATTTCACTGACATATTATTTTTCTCTATTTTGCCATACATAAACATATTGTTTCAATACGTTATTCGAAGCCGAACAACCGCAACACCTGTGAAATGGGAAGGTAAATCGAATTTCTCTGATGAGGTAAACAAGTGGTAATTGACAACAGAAACATTCCGCATCCCATTCGCATCCACCGAAAGGCAAAGTTTGAAAAAAGTGAGAATTTTCGCTTCCCTGTTCACTTTTTTGAAAAAGCCCTCGGAATAAAAGTTGTAGAGGGTCAAATTTTCGAAGAAATGACGGTTCAAAATTTATGCATTCTTGAAAATCGGGAAAGAAAGTGATCGGTTTTTTTTTCTCCTTGGGCACGTAAACAACCACGTTTTTTGTCCAAAAATCGCGAATAAATCGAAAAACTGTTGAGAAATCGGGCAAAGTGGAAGGTGATCAATTTTAAAGCATATTAAAATTTCCTATCGATTGCTATAGGGCGCCTCTCCAGGGCGATTTCCTGGTTCCCCAGCTCAATTTGAAGTTTTCGTAAAAAGTGCAAAAATAAACATGTTCCCGAACTTTTGTATTTACTGAAGCTGACTGAAGCTAGGAAAACATTTAAAAAGCCATCTTATTCTGCGTAATTTCGTTTAAAAAATGAGTCTTTGCTTCAGGGCTGTGACTTAAAAGGCTGAGAAAATTTCCAAAGTTGTCCATATTTCGTGTAAAAACCAGGTGGTCGGTTACTAACCGATTAATTAACCCGAATAAAGGTCAAAACTTCAGTAGTAAAATGAAAAAGCTGTTTTCCTGAAATACATGAAACGTGACCGCTCATCACTAATTCGATCATTTATTTCACAAAATTATTAACTACACTATGTCATAAGGCTTTGTCCAAATCGTCTGCAGATGATATTGAAAGAGGGCAGCGGCCGATATAGAGGTCTATAATTTTTCTGAAATAGTCCCCGCCGAGAGAGAAGAGTTCCTTTGCTTTAATTTTGGAGAGATTCATAAATCTCTGCCTGTCATATTACAGACAGTTTAATATTAAAACCTTTTCACGTCCTGCAATATGATTTTGGTCCGGTTTGTAGGTGTAATAGGGAGTCAAAGTTCAGAAGAATGAAATGCGAGCCTGTCAGTTCCACGTAGGAAAATCCCAATTCTATGCAATATTATATATTTATTATTGTATGTTTTCGACATTTTTCCATCCAATAGGGAAATTATTTAATAATTCGATTTTACCGATAATCAAACGGAAATTTATCCAGACCAATTTTATCAGAACTACCATCTCAAACTGGTTTTGCGTTTTGAAAAAAATATTATTCCATATAAGATTAGAAGTTCGTCGTTGACCGGAGAAGCGGAAACTCCACATCTTGTAATTATAGGTGGACGAAATATATCATTATCTACGCATGCTAACAAAATACTACGTACTGCGTTATAGAACGATCGAGGAAAGACGGATTGTCGATGGAACAGAAAATAACAGAGAAAGTGAGAGTGTCAGACAGACAGAATGCATAAAGATTAATAGTTCGAGGTAGGTTGATAGAGGAAGGAGAAATGAGTGAATGAGAGATAAATAGATAATGTACAACAGAAAAAGGGAGAGATAAATGGAAAGAGATAGATAAAAAGATATACAGGGATAAAGAGAGAGTGAATGAGAGGAAAAATAAAAGATAATGGGAGAGAGAAAGAAATACATGATGAATGAATAAATGAATTAAAGATAGATAGATCGAGATAGATAAACAGAGTAAGAGAGAGAGAGAGAGAGAGAGAGAGAGAGAGAGAGAGAGAGAGAGAGAGGAGAAAAGAAAGAGAGAGAGAGGGTAAAAGAGTGGCTGAATGAGTTAGTGGGAGAGAGAAGATTAGCGAGAGATTGATTGATTAATACCGCTTTATTTACATAATCTCTCAAGATTTGGTCTCAAGGACCACCCTTACATCTAAAGATAAATACAGATTTATTTTTACAATTACACTACTCAATCTTTTAGAAGTACATAAAACTAAAATATTCCTTGGTTTTACACTTTGACCAATTCATTGTATAATATTACATAATCTGTTTACATATTTATAATAAGGTGAACGAAAGATAACATGACAATAACTAAGTAAATTAAATTTTGCTTTTCAAAATAAAACATAAAATTTCTTCAGCATAAAGTAAAATAAGTTAACTTTCTTTTACAAGGTATTTACCACTACTTATTAACAGAGGTATATTAAAATGTCTGACAGAATTATGATTTAAATTAAGCATAGTTTTAAATCGAATTAACTTTAATTTGAACATCTCTTATAACAGTAATTAAACTAACAATAATAATTAACATAATAAAAATAAAAGAACAGAGAGAAAAGAAACATTTTTTAAAAATTTTCTGACAATGTTACATATACTTTGAAAGTAGCCGAGCTTTTAATTGTTTTTTAAAGCTTTCTATTTTATTGCATTTCTGCATGCAGTTTGGGAGTTTAGAGAACATTGTGGTACCTTTTACTATAAACGAATTACTAAAAGTTTTTGTTCTATATTTTTGTACATACATATGCCTGTCTTTATAACTAGTGTTAATATTATGTATTTCAGAAGTGAATTTAATGTTCTCATATATAAGCTGGGGTTTTTTTGTTTTTATTATTTTATACATGGTACATAGAATTTTATAATCCAACATATCATTTATTTTTAAAATTTCTAGCTGCGCAAACTTGTCACGTATGCGACCATCATATTTTAGATTTAAAATATACCTCATGCACATATTTACTCCTAATTGTAATCTATAAATTTGCAGGCAATTTAAGTCGCTCATGGCAGCTAGTACGTACAATATGTATGGAAATATTAGGGTTTGCACTAACTTTTTTTTAACATTGACATTGTATTTTACAAATTGTAATAATTTTTTTAATTTATAAACTGTAGAGAGAGAGAGAGAGAGGGGGGAGAGAGAGAGAGTGAAATAGTGAGAGAAAGGAGAGAGAGGGAGGATTTAATGAAAGATTGACAGAATGAGAGAGAGAGAGAAAAAAAAAGAGAAAGAGAGAGAGGATTGAAAAGAGTGGCTGAATGAGTGAGTAGGAGAGAGAAGAAAAATGAGAGAGAGAAAGAGAGATAGATAGATAGATAGAGAGAGAGAGAGAGAGAGAGAGAGAGAGAGAGAGAGAGAGAGAGAGAGAGAGGGTGATATAGTGAGAGAAAGGAGAGAGAGTGAGAGAGAGATTGAATGTAAAGTTGACAGAATGAGAGAAGGAAAGAAAGAGAAAGAGAGAAAGAGTGATATAGTGAGAGAAAGGAGAGAGAGTGAGAGAGAGATTGATTGAAAGGTTGACAGAATGAGAGAAAGAAAGAGAAAGAGAGAGAGAGAGAGAGAGTGATATAGTGAGAGAAAGGAGAGTGAGTGAGAGAGAGATTGAATGAAAGGTTGACAGAATGAGAGAAAGAAAGAAAGAGGGAGAGAGTGTGAAAGAATGAGTAAGTACGAGATAAAAAAACGAGAGAGACAGAGTGAGATGGTGAGAGAGGAGAGAGAGTGGGGGAGAAAGAAAAAAGGAAGGGAGAGTGGACGTGTGTGTGTGTGTGTGTGTGTGTGTGTGTGTGTGTGTGTGTGTGTGTGTATGTGTGTGTGTGAGTAAACGAAAGGGAGAGAGAGAGTATGAGGGAGGAATAGAGAGAGAAATATACGGAGTTAGTGAATGTGTGAGAGGAAGGTAGAGAGTGAGCAAGAAAGACAGTCTGTGCGTGAGGGAATGAGAGAAGAGTGAGAGGGACTCAGAGAGTGAGAGAGAAAGAGATAGTGAGCTAGAGAGGTACGGTAGATAACATACAGTTCTGTCTTTATATGAACACAGTATGTTCGTATGAGAACATAATACCCATATAAAATTATGCATAATATCCTTTATAATCCGTTAGTATAAAACCGTCTGAACGCATCTGTATAAACATATTATGATAGAATATTCATGAATACCATTGAGTACGTCTGTAAATTGAACAGTCGTGTTCCGTCATAGTTCAGAAATAGATTTAGTCTTATACGCTTTAATCAAGAAGACATTTGCTTACAACCATTGTTCAAAATGAATCCACCCAGAGTAGAAAGTAGACGTCGTGAAATGACAGCATAATCTGGCGCTTGGGATTTTATGAGCTCACTGGCGACAACAAGATAAGTGACTCAGGCAAACCTGTTTCACGAATTATATTTGCATCATCCGTTCGATCGATAAGGGAACAAATGAAAGAACACACGACAGGGAAAAATGCACGTGGCGTCATTCATTACACGAGAAGAATCGCTCCATATCAAGGCATTTGTGTTAAACATTTTTTTAATGAATATTGATAAACGATTAGAGTTGAACCAGTACAGTAAAATCATGGGGGTCTTTTATTTTGAACTTTTATGCTGCTGAAGAATGTATGTAGTAGTAATATGTAGGATTGTCATTTTGCATTACCCAAATATCTGCGCGAGTCGTTGCAGGTAAATAGATCACTCAGAGATAAAATAATCACTAAACTTTATGTAAGGCAAAAAGTTTCAGATAAAAAAGTCAGTGTCCCGAGCGGGATTCGAACCCACGACCTTCGGCTAAATACGCAGCTGCTCTACCCTATGATCTAACGTGACTTCGATCCACTCGGACACTAACGTCCAACCTCAACCCGACCTTTCGAATTTTCCCTCCTTTTTGTCATTTTTCATTTTTTTATTTCAACCTATACCTTATATAAAGATTAATTAATTTAAAGATGTTATTTGGTCAATCGGACCACGAAAACTAATGGATTTAATAATCACTAAACTTGTAGAGAAGGTTGCTAGCATTCCTAAATCATTGATTAACTTTCATCACTACCACTCTCTGAGGTCATGGGGTCTTTTTAGACGTCGAGGTGGATTATTGTGAAGAGTTCTGAAGGATTGTACAGATTATAGCAGGATTAGAGGTTAGTGTAAAATTTTTTGTAGCTGGATCTTGCATCTTCCTTTACAAAAGGAACATTTAGGTCGTTTTGGATGGTGCGGTTTGAAACACAGAACATCATCCATGGATCTATGTATTGTAGATTCTGGTTTCTTCTGAGATTGGAAGGCTTTGGTTGAATCCCTAGTTCTATGCTCTATTTTCATGTCCGTTTCAGTATTGAGTTATGATTATTTTTTTATGGTGGGTGAGTGTAGAATTATATCTACGATGTTTTTAAGTAAGCGGTATCCTCTGTTCTCTCTTTTCCTTTTAAGTCTATGAGGATTCCAGGTTAGTCGCTTGTCTAGACTTCCAGTTTGCCAAAACACTTTTTAGACAAAACTATGTGCAGTCAATCAATCAAAATGATCTGAAGTTCCGAATTTATCTCCTGACCATTGGGAACCGATTCAAGACGATATCGCCCTATGTATACAAACAAAACAACAAACAGGACGGTCTTTTTTGGCAAACGTTTCGCGCCTTGGCGAGACTTGTAGAGTGGCCAACGAATTGAAATAGATTTGCATATCATCGCAATTGTCGGCTCTTTTGACGAGACGAAAATCTAAAGCGGCTTTTCAGAAGTATTGCGCATCTCAACTTCGCGAGAGAACCTTCTGCAGCTTGGTTCGACAACGTTACAATGCCTGGTAAGTACAGTTTAAAGCTTTCGCTTCACCGTCAAGTTCATTTGTTAGAGCATCAGCAGCCACAATTACTCTCAAAATATCATGAGACCTGTTCGGTCTGTTCTAACTTTAATTTCATGACTAACGTCTCAGACTTTTTTAACACACCGCGGGTGCCCCTCCAAACTTGGCCAATTTTAATGACTCGGATGGCGAAATTACAAGTTAAAATAAATACACTGACAAGACAAAAATTCTACCTGCTTGTAATATAACTTGATTTGTATATATTTTTATAATTTAATCAAAGTTACACGTTTTTTAACGTTTAATAATTGAATCTTTTTAAAAAAAGGTTTTAAAAAATGTAAATTGCAAAGAAAAAAAAGTCGGACAAATAAAGTTTGTTTTAATGTTGTTTTAGATTTTTAATTAACATTTCAATATCGCTTATTTCCTCCTCTTGCCTTAATAACATCTCGAAGACGCATCGCCAAACTTTCTACCAGTCTGGAAATGTCTTTTTGCCGGAGGTTAGCTAATTCTTCGCGAAGAGTCCTTTCAAGATCGTGGAGTATCAGAAAATGATGAACGTCCTCTTATTCGTCTTTTGAGGTTATCACATAAATGTTCGATGGGGTTCACGTCTAGAAAACGGGCTGGCCAGGCTGAGACCCTGATGTTATGCTGTTGAAGGTACGTTTGTACTATGCGAGTGACATGTGGACGGGCATTATCGTGCATTAGTAAAGGATTGTCAATGATTTCATCGAAGGTAGGCAACGCATGTTGTTCCAAACTTTCATCCACATAGCGAGTGACCGTCAAAGACCCTCCACGAATATCAACCACCTCCGTGCGACTCTCCATTGAAATTCCCGCCCACATCATCACTGCTACGTTGAAAAGGTTGGCTCTGAGATATATTGGGTTGGCTTCGTACCTCTCATTTCGCCTTTCTCCACACTCATCCACGCCCATCTGGAGATGGTAGATCAAATCTACACTCATCTGTAAAAAAGTACAGCAGACCAATCGTCCAAAGGATGGTTGTGTTCTCTAGCAAATGCGAGCCGTGCAAATCTGTCTGTTCTGTTCAATTCTGGTCCTCTTACGGGGCGAAAAGCCATCAGTCCATACTGATTTAAACTTCTTCGAGCAGTGCGTTCAGAAATTTGAACACCACGAACTTCCAGGTGCTGATGAACCGCTTGAACAACAGTAAGGTGTCGGTTTCGCAAAATTCTCAAAGTCAAAAAACGGTCATCCTGTGGTTCTGCTACTCTAGGCCGTCCAGAACCGGGCCTTCTATGGTAGGACGTAGGACCCAGTTTCTCAAAAACGTCTAACGGCGTCTCGTAGGATTTCGTAGGGTGATCCGATGGCAATAGCCGCATACACGATGGATCGTCCAACATCACTAAGTGCCATCCTCAACACTAAGTGGCATTTTTAAGTTTAAAAATTGAAATTAATAAAAAAGAGACTCTCACGCCGCGGTCGTGGGTTCGATGCCCACCGTCGCCTCTGGCCCTTTTTTCACAATAACCCCCCAAATTTTGAACACACATATACGAATTGTCACATGGCTAATATGCATAGTTCATAACGAAAAAAAAATTAATAAAACAAAGACGAAACTCAAACAGTTCATTGCTTCAGAATTCAAATGAGACCGAATAAACATTTTAAATTCCGTAAAAAGTAAACATTGAAAAATACTTTATCCTTGTTTTGGAAATTAAAATATTATCAAGGTGTGTTTACCTATAATTGATATTCCCAATTTCAAACATAGCATAAACAAATATTTATTGGTAAAAAGAAAAATGAGACAAATTAAGGGCAGAATTTTCTTTTATCGAGAAAATGGAAAAAAAAATCAATTGGGTGGATTTTTTTGCCTGTCAGTGTAATAATTAATGTTACTAGGTTTTTACCAAACATTTTGGTATGCTTACTTTCGCAGTTGTCGGTTTGACGGGTTTAGACCATTCGACATCATCAGCCATTGGTTTATGTGGTTTTCTGTTTACCCGAGTCGATTTTTTTATATACTTCTTTTTCAGTCGGTGGTTGTCATCGTCGGTCCTTTTTCGCTTTAATTTGTACAATCTGTAAATAAGCCAGTGAGTTGTTAATTTGTACGTTCATGATGGCTTTCATGTTGGATGTGCTGTGTCTGTAGATTTCTAGATTTTAAAGTTTTCCCATTTTTCGTACGTTTTTAGTCTTACTTTATTGCTTGATAGTAGCGTTCCTTATAAGGCACACCTCTCTGTGCGTCTCAGTACTCTGTATTGCTGTATTTTCTTGATGTGCGAAAAAATCGATTGAATTAGTGAGGGATATGTAACATTTGTGTCTGACAAGCGTTGTGACCAGTGATATAATCTTAAGGCTTTGATTTTATTTTTTGCACAAAAAACTTTGTGCTATGTTACGATCAAGTTTTAACCGAAATAAAGGACAGCTCCTGCTTGTTGGAATCTGAGACTGGGTTGACATGGAGGTTTTATCACTGCTTACTCCACTTTTCGAACCATTTGACTATTTCCACTACGCAACCAGGTCTTTATCGATATTGACAAGCCTAGATAAGTCGTGGTATAACGGAAATTTCGGAAGTACCCAAGCATGAGGCACGGCAGCTATGAAAGTTCTTGATGTCACTCGGCATGGATAAGTTAACAAAGAACTTGCAAATGGTTAAATATGACTGTTGTATAAAAACTTTCAGGTAGATTTTTATATATTTATAGAATCCTTCATGGCAGGCGTTTCTGAATTCTTTTTCAGTGTCTACAAAGACTCCTAGGCATTCATCTTTTGTTTTGTATGTCTCCAGGCCAGTTTACTTGACACTTTGTACGTGTAGTTATTGTCGAGGGTTCGAATCAGTTTGTGTTGTCCCTAAATCGACCTCTGTTGTTATCTTTTTTAAGTAATTGAGTGTGTGAGTGAAAGAGAGAGAAATAGAGAGCCCATATTACAATTTTGTCGCATTTAAACATAGAAGACAAGTTTGTATGTCTCTTTTCCTATGTGAATGTGGTCTATTTCATGTATGTTTGTGAAGAGTCGTTTTTTTTTAGCGTTTGTGTATTGTTTATTTGTTTGTTTATTTTGTCTATGGTTTGTTGTATGGTACTAATTTTAGTCTGTCAGTCGCGTTGCCATTTTGTGTCTTTGTGCATGATTTAAGTCAGTTCTTGAGATGCTTGTCTTCTTTATATGCCGAAGTGGAGTCTGTTTTCAGTTTCTGCGATAATTCATAAAGGCAGGTTATCCCATCCCTATGACGAGTCATAAACGTGCCTGTGTACGTGTGTTTTGTTGTGGTTTGCCATAAACTTAAAATTAAACAATAGTAAGATAATGAGGTCGTATGAGTTTAGTGATGTATTACAATTAATGAAGGTTTTTAGTTGAGATAAAAAAGTCAATGGCACGAGCGGGATTCGAACCCACGATCTTCGGCTTGATACGCCGCTGCTCTACCACTTGAGCTATCGTGACCTCGATCCACTCGGACACTAACTTCCCATCTCAACCCCACCTTTTGAATTTTCCCTCCTTTTTGCCATTTTTCAAATGTCGTGTAATCGGAGTGGATTCTCGACGACAAATGAAATGGCCACGGAGAACTTTAGTGAAGTATACTTCATTTTAAATCATTAAATTCACTAATTTCGTGGTCCGCTTGACCAATTAATATATTACAATTAATTAAGGTTTTTAGTTGAGATAAAAAAGTCAATGGCACGAGCCGGATTCGAACCCACGATTCGGCTAGATACGCCGCTGGACCCCGAAATTAGTGAATTTAGTGATGTATTATCACATCATAACAATAGCCTTGATTATTAGCTTGAGAACTGTTAATTGGGAGGATTGGACAAGCTGGAAGTTGGATGGCTTGTCAGAACCTCACAGTTTCACTCCTTATGTCCAAAGTGGTCGCAGTAAAGTCTTTTATATAGTGAGTTTAGTGTTGACGGTCAAGACGGATTTCGATCCTAGAAGTCTAGTGTGAGGATTCCACGTCAGTCTGCTCTCTAGGTATAGTCCTAAGTATGACTTGAATTGAAGTCGGTATTTCTGTGTTGTTGATGTAGAGTGGAGGACAAGACCTTTTTTCAATGTGAACGTACACTGATTTTATTTTTCAATAAGAAGAGTCGTCGCGAGGGTCGTCGGAGAGGCTCTTGCGAGGGAAGAGCACGACCGGTAGATGGCCTCAGAGAATCTGAGCAGGAGACGAGGGATCGTCCTCACCCGACTGAGGATTAGCCATACGCGGTTGACACATGGGCACCTGCTTTTGGGCCAAAGCCCGCGCAGGTGCCCCTTATGCAGAGAAAGGTTGCTCGATGTGTCCCACATAATAGAGGCGTGTCATGCCTTGGCTCCATACAAAGAGCGTGTAGGCATGCCGCCGGACTTAAGAAGAGTTCTCGAGCACGGTAGCGAGTTTCAGAGCCCCTGTTCCGCTTTTTAGGGGAAATTGGGTTTTTTTATTGTATCTAGTATGTCTTATGTGTTGTGTGTCTATATGTTTTGTCTGAGTGCATGTATTTATTAGCGTGAATGGCGAGGGGTGAGGGTGAAATATAACGTCATCATCACCCCTCGAACGATGAGAGCGTAAGAGTGTGTGTTCGGGGTCGATGGCGGAATATTTATAAAAGTACCCCATCGACCCCAATCTAGTTTAGTTTAAATATATTTCGGTGGAGGAATATCAAGTACTCCACCGACCAAACGGAATGAGTGTACTGTATGGATGTATTTAAGTGTATGAATGTATTTATTTGTATGAATGTAGTGTTTGAACGGATATAGAATATAGACTTAGTTGGGGGCTGAAATGACCTAGATGTCGGAAGCCCCAGCCAAAAAAATAAAAAAAATAAGAAGAATAAATTAATATGGCGAGGCTTCGAACATTTTGGAAAGCCCCATCACTGAAGATGCCTGACAGAGCAAACCGGCGAGGATAGGTGTACCAAAATATTCGAAAATGACTAAACTTTCTGATAGTACTTCGGGGAAACTTGGCACAGCTCTTACCTCTTATTCAGATTTGAGCCACGGGTGACAGTTCGAAGGGCAAGGCCTAGATGAAATAGGATATCCAGGTCATTGAATTTTGCATCAGTAAGTGGATAGGTAGGGTTGACAGAACGGTCTTGGGCTCGATTCCCACCGCCGCCCCTGGATTTTCTGACCCCACGACTATATATTATAAACGTACTACTATTGCCGGCTAATATGTGAAGCATGAGCATTGATATAAACATGAATATGTAGAAATACTATTTTAAGGTTTTGATTACTCTGATCGATCTATTCTCGCTGGTTTTGACTGGCGCATTTAGGCTTTTCTCCATCCTTCGGCGAGTGTTCTGTGTGTAATTTTGGGAAATCGATCGAAGAAGAAAAAGCATTAGTTATTTGTTGATCAACCGAACACAAAATCCCATGGTTTATTAAGGACAATCTAAAACAATTTTCATATCTATTGGCATATTTGAGTATTCCTCGGACGCATGATGGCAAAATCCTTCGTCTACTTAAAAAGAATAATAAAAAAAGAGAAGTGAGGAATGTTTCATTCTATTGACATTCCTCTTTAGAATTAAGAACAGCGTTCATTAGGAAGATACCAGATCCTCTTCTAATTACAATCAAGTTGTTCATTGTAGTGATGAACGGAATACTTTTCGATATTGTCTTTTGTCCGAGAACGTGACGTCCAAATATTTCCCATCCAATGTCGGAACGGTTTTTAAATTTCTTATGGTACACAAGATACATGACATGAATCGACTGCGACAATCCGATAACCTTTTATTCATTAAAAAAATATTCTTACAAAATAATCGTCGTTATTAAAAAAGGCCACACATGCTTTCCTTCGTGTAGATGCCTTTGACACTCCATCTTTCGAAGGATCTAAGGATCCTTCAAGATTCTAAGCAGGTCGGTAAAAACTTTTTCCTTGGAAGTACGAGGACGGACGGTTAATATTCCGTGGATCGTGGCAAAAGCCACGGACTTCATCCTCTCCTAACAGTAGTACTGAATCTGTTTCTCCTTGTTCGCCAGCCATCGAAGAGCTTCAGCATGTCCGACAACTTTCCTCATCGGAAGACCTTATAAAACGGCAACTTCAGCAGCCACCAGCACCCGTGCCGGACGTAGAGTAGTCACCCTGGCTAAATGCCTTTTTGAAAAGGGAGACAGTATTGTAGCACCACTATACAACGCTACCTGCCACTAGACCCAGCAACTGTTGCAACTTTCTGCATATCCCATTTAAATACCTTTAGCACCCGAGCATGCTTTATAAACTTAAACTCTTCCTACCCACAGTCAGACAGATGCAAGCCGGTGTCCCACAAGGGAGCATTCTCGGTCTCATCCTTTATATATTTATACGGCTGACCTACCTATGCACTCTAATACCGTCCTCACCACCTACGCGAACGATACCTCAATTTTTTCCTCTTCCTCGAATCCTAGCCAAGCCACTTCCAACACCCAAGAACACCTTGATTTTGTCGAATACGAAAAAGTGGAGAACAAGACTGAATGAAGAAAACTGTACTCAATGTACGTTCACATTAAGAAAACAGTCTTGCTTTCACACAGAGATACAGCCTTCCTTTAGGGCTGTACCTATACAGCAGACTCACATGGTTCCCCATAGACTTAAGAGATAACAACTCAACAGAAGACTAGGACAACTACGAAAACTTCTAGGACCTACATCTGCCTTGACCATGAAAACTAAACTAACGCTGTACAAGGCTAATTATTTGGAGATCGTGAGATGAGGTGTGGTGTGACGTAGATTCAGAAAATCATTTTCTTTATCGTGCCAACGTTTCGATCTTTATTGAGTTCATCTTCAGGACTCAAAGTGTTTGTTTTTTGTGTAGATGTGTCATTATTGTGTGCCGTGTTGAGAGTGACCTGTCTAAACAGAAAACAAACACTTTGAGCCCTGAAGATGATCTCAATAAAGATCGAAACGTGGGCACGATAAAGAAAATGTTTTTCTAAACCTACGTCACACCAGACCGCATCTCACGATTTCAAAATAATCATTAATTAATGGTCACTAAACACAACACACACGTTATACAAGACTTTACTACGACCACTTTGGGCATACGGAGTGGAACTGTAGGGTTCTGCCGAGTCATCCAACATCCAGCGCATCCAATCCTTCCAATCAAAAGTCCTCAGACAAATTGTCAAAGCGCCTAAATACATCACTAAATCCACAACGTCCGCAACATTCCGTTGGTCAGCGAACTGATCCGTTCCCGATTCCAAAAATTTCTCACCAACATCTCGATCCATCCTAACCATACTGCCCCGAGTCCTCTGTACCCATTCCCATACCGAGAACCCGCCGGGTCGCCTTAATCGGCGATGGCCTCGCGACCTCGTTGCTAGTTAATCCCTCACACTGAGAACAGTTGGCTGGTTCTCATGGCATGTGTCCTCTGAGTGCAGCGCTCGCATTAGTAATTCACTACTTTCGTGGTCCGCTTGACCAATTAATACATGACAATTAATTAAGGTTTTTAGTTGAGATGAAAAAAGCTAAAGGCACGAGAGGCAAAAGGAGGGAAAACTCATAAGGTGGGGTTGAGATGGGGAGTTGGTGTCCGAGGGGATCGAGGTCACGATAGCTCAGGTGGTAGAGCAGCGGCGTATCTAGCCGAAGGTCGTGGGTTCGAATCCCTCTCGTGCCATTAGCTTTTTTTATCTCAACTACAAACCCTAATTAATTGGCTCGCATTAGTGTTGTGACCGTGTGGAACAAATAAATTTTGTAATCACATTTTCAGTATGAACAAATATAGGAATAGGGCATAAAAAATAATAAATTTAAAAAACCTTATAGTAATGAGGGTCGTGACAACGTCACAAACGTTGAGGATCACCCACGCCCCTAAATCTGGACGTTAAGGAGGTACTGTGTTATAATTTTTCTCCTAATTTATTATTTTTTTAGATTTATGTTTCTTATAAATATTTTCTTTTCCCTCCATCCAACTCGTACGAGATAGCTGGATTTCGAGAGACACGATTCTCTAGTTTTTAGCGTTTAAAAGCTTACAAAGTAAGCAGGTGTTGTAATTTCATTCTATATTTTGACTCAGGTTGGGCGGATTTTAAATCCGGTGGCCGTGTGTGGAGGATACTCTGGAAATTAATTTGACTACGACATTCGTACTTGTTTTTGCCCCTTTGGGCAGGTCCATTATTGACAGCCGTTGACTACACCCACTCCTTCGAGCCAATTGCGAATTCAGATGTCGTCCTTTTGCTATGCTTGGAGAGTTGTGGCGGTGAACTAATTAAGAATTCGTCTTAAATCCACCACCACAAGAAGTTTCCTTCTGTAGCAAATAGTAACTCTTGCACAAACGCATTTTGATGTTAAGACAAGTTAATAGGCTGTATAATTAAAAAATAACGCGTAGTCTACAGGCTTATTATAAGGGTATCCCGATAGATCCGTCATGGCCAAAATTATCCCGTTGCAAGCAAACAGAAAGTTAAATCAAAGTCATTAAAGGAAACAGCGATGGGATACTTGTATTAACAAGGGGAGGATACAAACGAGGGATGGCGTATTTTAAAAACTTTCTTTCGGTGATTTTGGCTGAAAAATATTAGATCCGTGTTCGAGCGTTTTTGTCCATTGGCCCTAGGAGCCAGTTCGGTATTAATTATTTTTTCAATTAATTATTCTTTCTATGTAAGGTCTTGGTTGATATAAAAAAGTTAGTGTCACGAGTGAGATTCGAACTCACGACCTTCGGCTAAATACGCCGCTTCTCTACGACTTGAGCTATCGTGACTTCGATCCTCTCGGACACCAACTCTCCCTCTCGACCTACAACCGTTCGAATTTTCCCTTTTTTTGCCATATTTTTAATATTTATTTAGAAATCAATTAACGGTCACTAATCACCACACATATTTTTAATGTCGTGTAATCAGGGTTTGATTCTCAGCGACTTAACCAGTGGCCATGGGGAGCTGTTTAGCGAAATGATACTTCTTTCACTTACTAAATATTAATCCATTTTACGTTTTAGTGGTCAATTGGCCAAGTTACTTCTTTCGATTAATTATTCTTTCTATGTAAGGTCTTGGTTGAGATAAAAAAGTCAGTGTCACGAGCGTGTACGTTGAGATGGAGAGTTGGTGTCCGAGTGGATCGAAGTCACGATGCCTCAATTGGTTAGAGCAGCGTCGTATTTAGCCGAAGGTCGGGAGTTCGAATCCCGCTCGTGACACCGTCTTTTTCATCTCAACCAAGGCCTTACATAGAAAGAATAATTATTTGAAAGAAGTAACTTGGTGAATTGACCACTAAAGTGTAAAATTAATTATTTTTTAGTTTTACCTAGGATAAGAAAATAATATAGAGGATCGTATTAAATACGATTATAGGGTATGAAAAGGTACAAAAACCAAAATACGCTTCCAGTCAAGTCGGCCAAAATAAATTGTTAAAAAAACTGTTCGGATTTGTTTAATGCACCCTTTAAAAGCCTTGAATACGAATTTGTATGTAAATAAAAAATAGTGATTCTTGGGCTGGATTAGTTATACAGGGGGGAGGGAATTTTGGTTCTTCAATGCCAGGTGTTCCACTTAAACATACATAAAGATCCTGGATTTTATCCAGATTCAACGGTATTCCGATCTAAATTAATGTATAATTTTTATTTAAAGTGAGGGGGTTGAGATGAAAAATTAGTGTCTCCAGCGGGATCCGAACCCACGACCTCCAGCTCTGTTCGGGGGTCAAAGTGACGATAGTAGAGGTGGATTTTTAAAATTTTCACATATGTACAGAGAGAAAATCGTATTTGACTCTGGCAGACCAACCTGGTTATTAAAACACCAAAGGCATAGGGTGTAAGTTGGTAAAATTGCTACCATATCTGGCACGCAACTATACTAGTTACAGTAACACTTACTATGTCGAGGTGTAAGTTGGTAACAGTGCTGCCATTATAGGCAGGCCACTATCCTGCTTACTAAAACACCAAGGTATAGGATGTAAGTTGGTAAAATTGCTACCACTATATGCAGGCAACTATCCTGATTACGAAAACGCCTAAGGTATAGGGGTGTAAGTTAGTAAAATTGCTACCATCTCTGGCAGGCAACTATACTAATTACTATAACACTTACTATGTCGAGGTGTAAGTTGGTAACAATGCTACTACTATAGGCAGGCAACTATCCTGGTTACTAAAACACATAAGTTTTTGACAGTATACCCCATGACCTATGGATTTAAAAAAAGCCATAAAAATAATATACGAAGACAGCAGTTGATGAAAAATTTCATGTAATAGGAGATTGTTGACCTTTTGACTCAATTTATATTTAAAAAAAAAGAATGTCACGCGTACTGGTGAACTTGTACGGCGTCTCGCAGCAGAACTATAGTTTTTTATTCCCCCTTCTTCGCTCGGATCCGTCTCAAAGGCTTTTCCACGGATTCCCTTTGCTTCTCGGCTTGGGAAGAATTCGCGGAGGTGGCTGTACGGTTTCCTCACTTTTTGACAAGTGCCACTTTTAAACGGGAACGTCACCTAGCGCCAGATTCTACACGACATTTATCATTTTTGACATCAAACATTACTTTTATTGCCCTCTGTTTTTTGTGCTTTTTGTCTTGAGTCTCAACCCGGAATCGTGTCGCATTTTTAAAAGGTATGATGAGTTTTGTCAGTTTGTATAAAATAGTGAAAACAAAGAGAAATCAACACTAATTATCAAGAAAGTTTTACTTTTGAAAAAAAAATAAGCAAAATATTAAACCAAGATGAAACTCGAAATTAAAACGTCTATAGAAATGGCTCCATGTACAACGAGTCTCAGTAATATTACATGCTAAAAATAAGACGATTGTACAATAGAGATCTCACGGTATGTTTTATAGATTTTCTTTTTCGTATTAAACGAGCAGCGAGACAAGAAGAATGTATTCATGTCTATTAGAAGAGTGGAAGAAACATGAGTATACGTGTGAACATTTCTTATACGTTTGTTGCACATTTGTTTTTAGACTACATTCTTCTAATGTAATTACTATTAACCATTATCTTTCTTAGCTTTGATAAATAAATTTTTCGTATATCTTTTTCATATTCTCTATGTTTTTTATCACTATATCTCTATCACTCACCCACTTCCGTTCTCTCTATTTCTCTATGTCTCTCATTCCTTCGTTCCCTCCCTCTGTCTGTCTCTCTCTCTCTCTCTCTCTCTCTCTCTCTCTCTCCCTCTTTCTCTCACTCTTTCTCTCTTTCTTTTATCCTCTTTTCTCTCTCTCTTTCTCCCTCCTTTTTTTCTATCACTCTCACTTCCTCTTTCTTTCTTTATCTTTCTCTCTAACACTTTTCTTTCTAACCGTCATTAAAATAAACTTTTTCACTCCTCTCCATTAAATTTCTGTCCCCCCTCTCCATCCCCCTTTTTTCACTCTCTTTCTCTCTCTCTCTCTTTATCTTTCACACTCGTTTTTCTTTCTTTGTCTTTCCGACCCTTTATATCTCCTCTCTCTTTTTCCATCTTTTTATTTTTCTCTCTACCTCCTTTCCCTCTCTCTCTTTCTCTGTATCTGTCTCTCACTATCCCTCTCTCTCTCTTTCTTTCTCTTCCTCTCTCTCTCTCTTTCTCTCTCTACACCTACCTACCCATCTCGTTACTTACTCTTACTTTTTTTCTTCCTGTCTATCTGTCCGTCTCTCTCTTTGTCTCTCTCTCTCTCTTTCTCTCTCTCCCTCTCTCTCTCTCTTTCTCTCTCTCTCTCTCTCACGTCCTCTTTTTTCTTTTTCATTTGTTTCGTCTCATTCCCTCTCTTTCTTTCTCATCTCACCTTCTCGTTCTTACTACTACTATCTTTTTTATTCTCATACTCGCTCAGTTAATTGTTCGATTAACAACCCACATTTTACGTTATTTACATTACTTACTCTTTCAATGGATCTATTTTTTCTCTCTTTCACTCTCTCTCTCTCTCTCTCTCTCTCTCTCTCTCTCTATCTATCTATCTATCTATCTATCTATCTATCTATCTATCTATCTATCTACCTCTATTTCTAATTAATAATGATCTATGTTTCTTGGTCTTATATTAAAATTATTACAGAGGTAATTTTTTCGAACACATTGCAAAAATGTGGAATGAAGAATAACAATAATATAATAATTAGTATTACTAAAACAAGAACCCAAGAAAAGTATACACTTCCAGTTTCGAAAAAAGATCGGTAAGCTTCACGAAGTTTCACTTGCAGATAGTGTAATAATTTTACCCGTCCTTTTCCCAAATGAATTCTACATTTTCTACCATGAGAGGTTTAGGGCGTTTTGTCCTATTTGAACAAATACGTCAAAGATAGTGAATTACGAGTTTTATAAAGCTTCGTCAAAATACCCGGCTTCATACAATAAGATATTGTTATGTACTGAATTGGCCGGCCGGCACTCCGGGCCAGTTGTCCGACCATTTTTTAGCAGATAACCGGCCCCCGGGTGACAAAAGGTTTGACGGACGGACAGACGGCGATTCCAACAAAGGTAGCCGATTTTCAATGAGAACCACCAAAACGGGCATGAAATCCACGCCTTTTCAATGGTATTTCGCCAACTCCTCGACTTAATTCTTCTGGAGTACCGGCAGGAAAATCATAATCCCAAAATTATTACGGAATCAAGACCGACTTAATTCTGGTGTAGTGCAGAGAGGGAAATCATAGTTTTAAATTATTATGTTATCCAGACTCACTAAAGTAAATTTTTTATGTCCACTAAGAGATAGTGACATCATAATTTTCCGCTAAGTTTAAACCAGAATCTGGCAGAATTATATCAAATTATTAATGTTGATTCGAACATCTTCTAGGCTGTCCGCAAGTATTATAATGTCATTCATATAGAGAAAATTTTTGAAAACAACGCACTCTCTGCCCCTTTAGCCTGAACATCAATGAAATCGTTCATGTACAGTGAAAACAAGAGATGGCTTAACAGACAACCTTGTCGAACTACTTTACTTCAAAGAACTCTGATCTAGAGAGAACCTTATGCCAGCTTTTGACCTCCACACGTTAATATGAAGGACAAAACAAAAGAACAAAAGAAACGAGGACACTTTTATATAGCAACTTTTATCACATGACACTTTCATCTAATGATTTTTGACAAAAATAAATAAAACAATATATTTCGTGGTCCGATTGACCAAATAACTTCTTTAAATTAATTAATATTTATGTAAGGTATTGGTTGAAATGAAAAAGCTAGTGTCATGAGCGGGATTCGAACCCACGACCTTCGGCTAAATACGCCGCTGCTCTACCAGTTGAGCTAACGTGACTTCGATCCACTCGGACACCAACTTCCAACCTCAACCCAACCTTTCGAATTTTCCCTCCTTTTTGCCATTTTTCATTTTTTTAACTCCCCATCTCAACAGGTCAACTCAAGCCGAAGGTCGTGGGTTCGAATCCCGCTCGTGACACTAGCTTTTTCATTTCAACCAATACCTTACATAAAGATTAATGAATTGAAATAAATAAAACAATTTTAATTTTTTAACATGTAGTCAATTCGAAAACTTGTTTATGAAACTGCCATCTATATGCAGATTTGCAATTGTTAAACTAAAAAAATAATTATCAACTTTTATCAAAAATAGCAATAATTCGCCATTACAATCATTCCTTTCGTCAAATTTAATTTCTTTATTTATTTAGAAATCGTGAGATGCGGTTTGGTGTGATGTAGGTTTTAGAAAAAAATTTTCTTTATCGTGCCAACGTTTCGATCTTTATTGAGATCATCTTCAGGGCCTGGGATATACAAACGTTGTTTACATATTACAATTACATTTTGGATGTGGGGGGATTTCTAAATAAATATCGATTAACGATCACTAATCACCGCACATTTAATTTCTTTGAACATTTTTTAGAAATTGGAGATGGTGAGGTCTTTGAGGATTGTAGCTGGGATCTTCTCCAATGAAATCTGGTCCGTCTCGTTGCGCTTTTTTTGTCTCCTACACTTTCTTAGTTGAATATTGTAACCATTAAAACTGTAACAATAGAAAAAAAGGCGTTTTGTATGATTGTACCCTGTATCTCATCGAAAATACAAAAATTAATATGTCCTGTTTCATTTGGTATTTTTTTGGATTTTTGATGTGGGTAGAAAAGTAGATTTTAAGGTGTATTTGTGTCTCTACCGTTCAAAAGGGTTGTCTTAGTTATTAAACGCCAAGCTATAAATTATTCCGATGGTAACATTGGACAGAATAATGGACAGATCCATCTTTCGACGCGAAGGCGTCGGCTATGACACCCAAGATGGGCGAAACAAGAAACAAAGACGAACCACACATTTGACAACACAATTAATATTACTAACCTTCGAGCTAAAATTTTAAACCAGAGTGACAAACCGAACTGAACTTCCATCAGTTGAACTTTTTCCTTTTCCTTCTGTCGATAGAAATAGAAATGTTACACGGTTTAACAACGTTTGAAGTGTTTACAATTTTTTTCTTCAAATAAACAAATCAATATGTCAGACAGTTTGATCCAAACTGATCGTTTCATGCCATCCTGTTTTTACTGGTAGAAGACTGAATACGTCTGAGGGCTTTACTAGCAGAACCGTTCTTACATGAACAATTAAGTACCAACAAACAAATAATTAATTTTGTTTGTTTATTTAATTAAATTAAGAAAGCATACACAAACAAATAAGTTATATTGCTTAAAAATTTAAGTTCTTGGATGCTATTGGTTGTCCTTCCTTCAATTAATCCTTCCAGAATTAATAAAGAAAAAAGACATATTTATTATTGGGCTTTCATGTCAGACATCCAAAGAATTAAATTCATTCATATCAGCAATGAAGACGTTAGGCTCCATAGACATGGTTATTTTAGCATGCAGTTTTAACCTAACACACTCACTCACTCATTTTTAAATGCATTATTTGGCCTTACATGCCATTCACTCCATGGATTCTTCACCACCCAATACACATATAAACGACTGCGCATACACTAACTAGTCACATTGAGGGTGACATCGACTCTGTTGTATTTATGCTAATAAATACATTCTCACGGCACGTCTATATGTACAAAAACAGCTCCTTACGAATGTAGTTTTTAACTAAATTCACTATTTTTCGTGGTCCGCTTGACCAATTAATAACATTCAATTAATTAAGGTTTTTAAGTTGAGTTGTTAAGTTAAGTCGTTGAAAAGTGGCAAAAAGGAGGGAAAATTCAAAAGGTGGGGTTGAAATGGGAAGTTAGTCGAGGGATCGAAGTCACGATAGCTCAAGTGGTAGAGTAGCCGAAGGTCGTGGGTTCGAATCCCGCTCGTGACACTGACTTTTTATCTCAACTTAAAAACCTTAATTAATTGTAGTTTTTAACCAAATATACGCTCAAACTCATTCTTAAATACATTCGTCGTACTCGATATTCATCCTATACAAATAAATAATTTACACATACACTAACTGGCCTAATTGAGGGTCGATGAGGATACTAGATATTCCGCCTTTGACACTCTTGGACTTCACGCTTATAAATACATTTTCACGAAACTTTATGTACGCAAAGTGCCCTGTTTCCAATAAGAATCGGAACAGGTGAGTCAAGGATTGCTGTACTAGAGTACAATTTTCATAGCGGGGGGGAATTCCTACACGCTCTCCATATGGAGCCAAGGAATGACACTCTTCAAATAAATGAGTGAAATCGAGTACCCTTTCCCTACGTGCCGGACATATACGTCGGCTTTGAACTGAAAATTAGTGTCCGTGTCAACCGCGTATGGCCGATTCTGAGTCGGGTTAGAATTATCCTTTAAAAAAGCATTTAGATTCTCTAGGTGTCACTTATCAACCATGCTCTTGGGGGGTTTGTATCTTCATTTTTGACACCTGAATTTCTCAAGGGAAGATGGGTTCATGTCAATGCGCACTTTTTACACCAGAACGCAAGGGTTACATCTAGCAACGATTAGGGTTACGACGTCTGCAAATTGGACCTATTAGAGAAGTTATGGTGCCTTGTGGGACTCCAGAACAAATTTCGTAAAAGTTGGAGAGTGAGATCCTGAAGTTTTTCCTCTAGGTGGGGTCATTGTGATTATAGTCTCCTTTTCTTCCTCTGCAACCTAAAAGTGTAATTGACCCTTCTTTTTTGACTAACTACCGTTGAGGTAGTTCTCATTTACATCTAGAGGTTGTACCGTTTCCGGACTAATGCTTTGTAGTCGCGTAGGATATGATCCGATATCTCTGCTGTTTCATGACAGAGTGTCATATTTTCAATTATTTTGCTTAATTCCTACCTTCTGAGGGTGGGATACATTTTTCTTTCCTTGTTGAGATGTTGAGGAATTTCTTTTCATTGTTTTACTACACCAGGTGAATTCATCCAGTAATTTTTTGATGTTTCGTTCAGTTCTTCTTTCTAGCTGTGCTATGTGGATTCGAAAGTTGCTCCGTACAATAAATAAGATTGTATTTAACAATGAGTGGTTTATGGCGGTTGAAATGACATTGTTGTCCATATCCCCTTGAGCTTAATTTCGCCACATTCTATTGTCTAGCTAGTCTACTCCCTCTCTTCTCAAAAATATTCGAGAAGAATCTCGTAAAACGATTGATCCATGCACTTAATTCTTTCAGTCTTTTTTTTAGGTTTTCTCAGCTTGGAGATCCAAGCTGGTGCGTTGTTGACCTCACGTCTTCATCCTTTGAACGTAAAGAAAAGTTTTTGGAGACCTTCCTAGGTACATGTTCGACATCGTGTGAAATGAGGTCTTCTGTACAAACTGAAGTGCATCCTTTCAAACACCTTACATTATCCATCGCTCCTATCTCACATCACGATTCTTCTGAGTTCGCCAAAGGGTCGGACTACTACTACTGCTTTGTGGGAGCGGGATAGTGTGCTCGGACTGATCCGGTACCTCCTCTACACATCAGAAACTTACATCCTTTGCCGACTGCCGTGACGTGTTTTTCTCTGATCCGAACCTTGCGATTCTTTCGTAAGAGCTCTAGGCAGATGTCCAACGAATAGCCGAATAGGGTAAACTTTAGAAGAGAATGATTAATGAAATCGTCCAAGTTAAATTTATCCCCCGAAGCATAACCCGTCACACACTATTCCTCATTAACATTCCTTTCCCTAAAGTCGACTTCATACGCTATTTTGGGTTATCTCTTGACCCAAGTTTAACCTGGAACCGACACACACAATTAAAAAGACAGGAATTGAACAGACGTTTCGGACTACTCTATAAACGACTTTAACGCATATCTAATATGTCGACAAAAAAAATTCTACCTTAAAAAACCCTTCTGAAATCGATTTTGGACAGGAATTATGGAGCAGCGCTAAACCTACCAATCCTACGAATTGAGTCCTTGCAAACTAAAATCTTCAGAATCACAGTCAACGCTCTTTTGTATGCCTCCAATACTAGCCAACAACGACCTCAAAATATCCTTTATAATAAATTAATAGCCACCAAATTTTCTTAGTTACACAATGAACTTTCCACTCCCCTCAACTCATTAACCCAATCCATGTCCAACATAATCCATCCTTATAATCCCATAAGACGATTAAAGCGGATATGGCCCCGGGACCTCCTCGCCAAGACCTGCCTTCAAGAAATTTAATGTTACAATGTTATTTGTAAAATACGTATTTACACAATATATTGCTATTGGTAATAGATATTTAAAGAAAAAATAAATAAAACAAAAATAAATAAAACTTCACGGTCGCCGACGTCTGACCACGACAAAACAGCGACTAGGCAAAAACCAAATTTTGTATACGTTCTGTATATATCAAACATGTGTATACGTAAGTACACATTTGACTTTATGTAAATCAATCAATTTTCATTTTATATTTTGTTGATGGTTCGGCATAATTGCCATGCGGCCAATCTTTAGATTCAGCTTCGTTCTCAGGCCCTGCAATAATATATTAATGAACAATTTATTTGCATTGAAAAGAAAAGAATTGATTTTTGTTAGTGGTTTGGTTTATACCAGAAAGGTAAGAGTGGGCCAAAAAAAAACACCTCTGAAGACCAATTCCTACTGAGAAACTGACGTCTCAAAAACTGATAAAGACACGGGAACTGGAGTCCTCGGGATGAATCCGAAGACCGAACTGACTTGAAACTGAAGTATATACGCTATTGTTTTTAAGTCTGAAATTATTTCAATTAAATAGTGCGCCAGAGAAACAAAAAAGCCAGGAACACATTGCCAGAAGATTCTCATGCGAGGTAAAGGCACAACTCATGGAATTTTATGGAAGCCCTGGCAAAAGTCAGTGACACCAATGACCTGACACTTGCATCGATTCTTGGGCAGAGAACTCAAAGGTAATGAGAAAGTGGACATGTTGGCCAAAAAAGAAACCAATATGAATTCCTCGGTCTTGAACCTTATTGTGGCCTATCACCTAACCACAAAACAGGATACATCCAAAAATGGATCCTTAATGAGTCCAAAATCTGGTGAAACAATACACCAGGCATGAGGCATATCAGATTTATAGAAGGACCATCCGCAAGTTTCACAAAGGAATCACAGGGAGGCAACCGAAACAAAACCAAGATTCTGGTAGGATTGACAGGACACTGCCGCGTAAGAAGGCACATGTACCGGATAGGAGTACAGAAAGAAGAAGCACAGCGCAGATACTGCAGAAAAAAGAAGAGACCGCAGAACACGTTTTATGTTTTTGTGAAGGTCTATGCAGATGTAGATTCTTGCAACTAGGAGAGCAAAGTACAAGCAGGATCCTACACTAAGGAGGTTGATGGACGTGGCTAGTGTGTTATCCAAACAACAGGGGAGCGCAATAGATCTCAAGTCGAGGTGCGGAAGTTCTTGTGGCCGATTCTTTTATCCCTGTCCCTATCCCTAGTGGTTCCGCAAAAATTGTTAAACTTGAAAATTTTCCTATACAAAGAAAGTCGAATATTGAGAATAACAATGGCATTTCCATGGAGAAAAAAAATGTTGTAGCTAAATTTTCCAACTTTTTGGGTCATTTCAAACCTTTTCTTTTTGTCGTCAAAAGCATATAAAACGATAATAAAAAATAAACATCAGTGGATCGGATGGAAATATAGCTTTAACTCAAGTTCTAGTATTGCGTTACTGGGGCGGTAAGATTGTTCGTTAGTGTATAGCCGGGAAGTTATATTTCACTCTCAAATCAAAACAAAGTTTTCAAATAACTCTTCCCGCTAATTCAAATTCGCAGGAGGAAAAAAGTACTTTCTGGCCAGCGGAAGAATTTTTACAATCTCACGGCATGATTGAGTCATGACATAATGGAATTGCCTGAATGACGGGAGGTTGCCAATAAAAACGGACAATATATCACGTACACAATCATGGCTTAAAAAAAAAATCAACAAAGATTAGGACAAATACTGTCATTCATTTCGAACCGAATAAATGCTGCACGAAAACTTATTCTTTTGTTTGGTGCTATGATTCTACTTATTGGTCCACAAATGTATTTTTGGTCAATCTCAAAGATATGCACCGATGGGCCTGGTGTCTCTAGACAGAATCGCTCTATTTCTATATCTACTTTGCCGATCTTAACTTGTATTTTCTTCAAATCTTGCGTTATGAGAGGGAGAGAGAGAGAGAGAGAGAGAGAGAGAGAGAGGACTTCCTTCTCCTTCCTTTTTTGTTGATTAATGAAAGCTCCATCTTTAGCACACCTGAAAATCGGAAGATATAGTGATCGGTTTTTTTCATGAGCACGTAAAAATCATGTTTTTGCCCAAAAATCGCGAGTAACTCGAAACCCCTTGGCAAATCGAGCAAAGTGGAAGGTCACCAATTGAAAATTTATTAAAATTTCCTATCGAACTCTACCGTGAATTTATCCAACAAAATTGTAAATTTAATGTGTGGTGATTAGTGACCGTTAATCGATATTTATTTAGAAATCGTGAGATGCGGTCTGGTGTGATGTAGGTATCAGAAAAACATTTTCTTTATCGTGCCAACGTTTCGATCTTTATTGAGATCATCTTCAGGGCCTGGGATTTACAAACATTGTTTACATATTACAATTACATTTTGGATGTTGGCACGACAAAGAAAATGTTTTTCTGAAACCTACATCACACCAGACCGCATCTCACGATTTTTAAATAAATGTAAATTTAATTTTTTCTTCAAATTTCAAATTTAGCAGTTTTTGAAAGATTTAGTGTTGTTCAGTTTTTCTGCTTCGTTGTTCACTATGTTTATTGACTCTTTGTTATGTGTTTTGTTTCATTTTTCTTTCTTTTTGAGCTTTTATACTAAGTTAAAGTTGGGAAATAAATTTTGCCCATGAGAAAACATTGAATTACTAGATAGAACCCCATTCATCCTTTTTCACACCGTCACCATTTTTTTCCAATTTAGCATCAAATTTCTGCATTTCAATGTAATTAAAGAAAATGATATACGAAGAAGATGTTATGAAATTTTCCCAACACTACCGCGAATTTGTCAAATAAAATTGTTAATTTAGTTTTTTCTACAAATCTTAAATTTAACAGTTTTTGAAAGATTAGTGTTTGTTTTTTAACAAAAAATTAAATTGAAAGTTTTAGAAGAGTGTTTTAGTTAAGTTTAGTTTTAATGGAAATAAGTATAACTCTCTTTTCAATGCTTTTTTTGGATTGTCCCAAAAATGAATAGTTCTAATAGATTTATGATGAAAATCGTACATAGTTGGAAAAAAACACAAAATATTGAATATCTGCGAAAGGGTTGAGTATCGGACCATGGTCCATCCGTCCATGCGAACCTTTTTGTTGCATTTGAAGTGGAGAAACACCTGACGAACTTTGTAGTACGAGTAGATCCCCCTGAATATGACTTGATTTTTTAAACTCTTTTTTTGATTTCACTGACATATTATTTTTCTCTATTTTGCCATACATAAACATATTGTTTCAATACGTTTTTCAAAGTCGAACTACCACAACACCTGTGAAATGGGAAGGTAAATCGAATTTCCCTGATGAGGTAAACAAGTGGTAATTGACAACAGAAACATTCCGCATCCCATTCGCATCCACCAAAAGGTCAAAGTATGAAAAAGTAAGAATTGTCGCTTCCCTGTTCACTTTTTGAAAAATCCCTCGGAATAAAAATTTTAGAGGGTCAAATTTTCGAAAAAATGACGGTTCAAAATTTATGCATTCTTGAAAATCGGGAAAGAGAGTGATCGGTTTTTTTTTCTCCATGGGCACGTAAACAACCACGTTTTTGTCCAAAAATCGCGAATAAATCGAAAAACCGTTGAGAAATCGGGCAAAGTGGAAGGTGATCAATTTTAAAGCATATTAACATTTCCTATCGAATGCTACAGGGCGCCTCTCCAGGGCGATTTCCTGGTTCCACAGCTCAATTTGAAGTTTTCGTAAAAAGTGCAAAAATTAACATGTTCCCGAAGTTTTGAACTTGCTGATGAATATCTGAAGCTAGAAAACATTTTAAAAAACCATCTTGCTCAGCGTAAGATTTTCTAAAAAATGAGACCTCAGATAAAAGGCGGAGAAAATATGCATTTTTAAATTTGGCCAATTTTTCGTGCAAAAGCCAATGATCGGTTTTTTGTTTTGTTTGTTTGTTTTTTGATGGGCAGTGTATTTAACAGCTAAAGCTAAAATACAAACGTAATTTCATACAACAAATATATATAAGTATGCAGGGTATAACGTAGCAACTAAATGAACAACTTTACTGGTCAAGATAAATAATATAAAGATTAAAAATCCTGTAAAAGGATTAAGTTATATAACAGTAAATTGAAAATATTGGGTTTATCGAAAAAACCTATCTGACTGTGAGCCTATGTGCTGAATATTCAATAAAAAAATATATATAGGGAGCAGGAAATGGAAGGAAAAGCAGATAGACGTACAAGTGGTAAAAAGAGGCGAGTACTTTTAGGTCTCAGGGCACTATTAAAAGATTTATAAGGGCTCTTGATATCCTAAAAGGCCGTATAAGTGTCGTATGGGAAGAAATATTGGGTCTGGTAGGTCTGTGAAGTTCAGTCGATTAGTTCGGCCATCCCCCGAGGGGACGTTGTTACGGACGATAACCGGATGATTTTTTCAGTTACGCAACGCAGTCGTTAAAACGGCAAAACAAAGGACAAATTTCAAAAACTATTAAAGGGTGGTTTCGATTAGGATCGGAAATAAATTATTGAAATGGGTAAATTGTTTATTGAAAGCTAAACGGTCGGAGGGTTTCATTTAAAAAAATTTAACCTCAGTCATCAAAAATCTTAATAAAGTTTAATTTAAATGGAAATCTCGAAGAATCGTTAAATATGAAAACACTTAAGAAGTAGGAATACAATGACAAATCGATCAAAATTTAATACATTTTCATATGTATTTTTATGTAAGAATATTTTTATGTGTAGTACCTAACATGTGTGACATTTTCCAATTTTATTTTGATCACTGTGTCTACCGAACGTTACAAAAGAAGATTTGATTGAAAGTTCTAGCGTTAAAAAAGAAGATTTGATTTGGGCAGTTTCATGAGACACCGTACATCTGGTTTGGAGGCGAAAATCAGCTCGCAATTGTAATGTTCTGAAAGGGAAAATTGTTGTGAGATGTGATGTTAGGGTTATAAGCAGGTTATAAAACACGAGGTATGACCGGAATTGTTGTTATGTTGTTTCACCTTTGCTTTATCGCGGTTGTTCAGAGATATTTTTCTTCACAAGATAACGTTGACGGATGAAGCGATGTTAGGGTTATAAACAGGCCGATTCAAAATGGTATTTATTTGGACATTAGATATTCCAATCATCTAGTTTGGAGGGGAAAAAGAATCAGTTCGTAAACCTAATACATCTGACAGGAAGAGACCATTGCCAGATGAAAAATTGTTAGGGTTTTAAGCAGGTTGATGCAAAGTGGCATCTATTCGGCGAATATTAGAGATGTCATTCGTCTGGTTTGGCGGCAAGAAAGTATCAGCTGGTTTACCTAATGAACCTCCGACAGGAAAAGACCTTTGCCAGATGAAACGTTGCTAGGGATATAAGCAGGTTGATGCAAAAAAGACGTCTATTCGGCGAAAATAGAAGAATTGTCTTGTTCAACCTTTGCTTTATTGTGGTTAATCTACAGGGTGTCCTTTTTCATGATCCGGCGGAATTTCTCTTGAGCTAATGACGCTAGCAAAAAAACAAAAAATACGACTTTAATATTTTTTAGACTATTTTTAAATGTTTACCTTTTTTGAAGAAAAATTATACAGGGTACCTCAGGCCCAGTTCAACTTCAAAATTTCAAATACGACCCTATAAACCCTGACACATCATTTTAAAGGATTTTTTACGCTAAAAGAATAGTGCAGTCGAATTTTAAATTGGTCAAAAAATGACAATGTTATGGCAAAAAGAAATCGGCAGCGTAATTTTGACGAGGAGCTGTCATATATGTTACTGTGTGTTCGCGAAAATCCGAATTCCTGTCTCAATGTTTGAAGGGGTTTAGGTTTTTCAAAAAATAAAATTAGAGATGTACTCCGGACTTACAGTTTTAAGCCGTATCGCTCTCATCTTGTCCAGGGACTTCGGAACTCTGATTACGACAGGCGTCTAACGTCCCTTGCACAAATGTCGTCGATTTGGGAGGCTGAAGAAAACTTCCTTCCATACATCCTATGGACTGATGAATCCAAATTCACCTCTTATGGCGTACTAAACCGTTGGAATTTTCGAACGTGGGCTGAGAAAAATTTTAGAATTTTGTGTCTTGCCATCAGGCGATTCACAGTATCAACGTTTGGTGTGGACTTCTCGGAAATGAATTAATTGGTCCTTATATCAACGGAAATAGTTTAAATTGTTCTCAGTTCTTCAATTTTTTGAGGGAGGTTTTACCAACACGGTGATGTTCCTTTGCAACAACGACCAAGAATGATTCTTCAGCTTGATGGATGTCCCGCAAACCATTAGTCAATCCATCGCCCCTGACTCTATCGCTCTGAGCAGGTGAAGAGTGGTTAAAAAGTGCAAATCTTTGAATCTTTACTCAAGGCAGGCAATTCAAATATGATATGTGATTAACTAAATGTCTGGTTTTTCCCCAGACTTTTTGCCATAACTTTGTCATTTTTTACCAATTTAAAAGCCGACTGAACCATTGTTTTTAGCGTAAAAATCTTTAAAATGATGTGTCAGGAAATATAGAGTCGTATTTGAAATTTTGAAATTGAACTGGGCCTAGGGTACCCTGTATAATTTTTCTCCAAAAAAGGTAAAAATTTGAAACTAGACTAAAATATATCCTATAGTTTTTTTAAAATTTGTTTAGCGTCATTGGTTCAAGAGAAATTCAGCCGGGCCGTCTAAAAAGGAGACCCTGTAAATGAGACACTATTCTTTCCAAATATCCAATCAAACTGTGATTTGGAGGCGAAATATTTATCAGCTCACATGGCTAATGTACCTCTGATTGGAAGAGATCATTGACAGATGAAGCGAAGTTAGGGTTATAAGCAGGGTTATAAGAAGAGACATCTATTCGGTGAATATTGGAGATCCAGTCTTTTGGTTTGTAGGCGAAAAGTATCATCTCGCATTTTAAAGGAAAGATTAATGACAGGTAGGTTGAGATGGGAAGTTGGTGTCCTAGTAGATCGAAATCACGATAGCTCAAGTGGTAGAGCAGAGGCGTATTCTGCCGAAGGTCCTGACCCTAACTTTTTCACTTCAACCAATATCTTACATAAAGATTAATTAATTGAAAGAAGTTATTTGGTCAATCGGGCCACGAAATATAATGGATTATTGACAAATGTATTGTTAGTGTTATAAGCAGATTATGAAACACGAGGGGGAGTACATGAGAGTTGTTGTCTTGTTCAATTTTTGCTTTATTAAACACCACAGCCAGTCTACAAAAGCAACAACCTTCAAGTTTTGCAGAAATTGCGATGCAACTGTTGTACCACTATCCTCCCAAAGGTAACGCAGTATACAGAATTATTATTATTATTTTTAAATAGGGGCATCCTACAGCTTGTCATTTCAGCCCCGAGCGCATGCGGAATATTGCAACACACATTCAATACTCATTCACACAAATAAATACTTTTACACATTTCATTCATTCTATTTGGTGGATGGAGTACTGAATATTCCTCCATCGACCTGCATACAATAAGAAACTAATGTAATTGAGGTCGATGGGGTACTTTTATAAATATTCCGCCATCGACCAGAGTCACGTACACAGCTCGAGGGGCGATGGGGATGCTATTCTACCATCAGCCTCTCCCCATTCACTCTAGTAAAAACACTCACTTATACAAAACACAGAAACACAAAACACATATTTTGAAGGCTATATACAATAAAAAATTCCCAATTCCCCTAAAAAACGGAAAAGGGGACCCTGAAATTCGCTACCGTCTTCGAGAACACTTATTAGATCCGGCGGCATGCCTACACGCTCTCTGTATGGAACCAAGGCATGACACGCCTCTATTATGTGGGACACATCGAGCAACCTTTCTCTGCATAAGGGGCAACTGCGCGGGCTGGCCCAAAAGCAGGTGCCCGTATATCAACCGCGTATGGCCAATCCTCAGTCGGGTGAGGACGATCCCTCGTCTCCTCCTCAGGTTCTCTGAGGGCCATCTACCGGTCGTGCTCTTGATTCGCAAGAGCCTCTCCGACGACCCCGCCCACTGACGCTGCCATCTTTCTTTTATCATATTTTTTACTGCGTGTTTATCGTCAGGGGGCCTGATCACGATGGTCCGATCCGGATAGGACGTCCCGACTTTCGCCGCCTCGTCCGCACGTTCGTTACCCTCCAGGCCGACGTGTCCGGGAATCCAGACAACAACCACCGTTTTTCCGAGAGGTTCCAGCTCCGCGTAACAAGAGCACGACGAGAGGGTCCAGAGAGAACCTGTCGCATATAGCACAAACAGCGTTCAGAGAGTCGGTACATACTAGAAAGGAATTATTATTATTTTTTTATAAATAATAATCATTATGAAGTATCATTTGAGATGAAAAATGAGATTACTTAAAAAAATGCAATAATGTAAAACGTGATAGTATATAAAAGACTAAATGAACTGGAGTTTTGCCGTCAGATCAAGACAATAAAAGATTCATTTTATTTGCTGTAAATTTTCTTGTCCCATGTAAACGACTGTGTAAACCCTCTACTCTCTTGGTATTTATTGTACAGCAGGGCAATAAAAAGTCGTCATTAATTGTATATGTTCTCTTCCCCCCCCCCTCAGACGGCTCAGAGTGGCGTTACTTTCTATCTCCAAGCCCCAAGAAGCTTGAAGGTCCTCCTTTCCAATGTCTATTGGCGAGGCTTAAGACGTATTTCTCCTCCCCTTTTGAACCGAGAGATATTTAATCCCTCCGAAGGATTAGCTTCTCATTTAAAGTGATTATGTGTAGAGAATCGGAGAGATTAGTAATTCAATGTAATTCAATTAAGCGAATTTAGATTGCCTTGTTGATCATTGTGAAAATTTAATTGCTCCCGGCTCGAGTGCCTTTCTTTCTTCTCCCAATCTCTCTTCCTTTCATTTATCACTCTCACTCTCTCTCACACATAGCCTCTCTCATTCATTTCCACCCACGTTCCCTGTTTACCGCAAAATGCTCGTTTATTTTTTCTAAAAGACTAATTTCCCCCAAGCAATGGCTTTCAAGATGTATTTTTACGTTTTCATTCTTGCCAGTAGTCCAGATTTTAAAAAAAAATTGTCAAAAGTATAACGCTTAAAGTCTCTGGAGAACGGAAGAAAAACATTATTTAATAATATTTAAAAAAATTAGGAGAGCCGAATCGTGTAAACTTGACAAACTTTAGTACATTTATTTATGTTACACTTATTCTATTATGTCAACAACACGAAAATCAAGTGAGAAAACTTAATATTTTTGAAGGCAATTTTATTTTTCTTAAATCATTGCTTAGATCATTAAAGAGTCCTGGGAACACGGAGGCGGGCACGCATCGACGTTCCGGAATCTCAGGGGCATCGGGAATTTTAAATGTATACGGTTTGGGTTAATTTGTCGTAATTAATGTCATTTATTAGCGTGACAGGAAAAGGTTGTCAATCCCGCCCCGAGGAATATCGATTACTCTTGAGTGAAGGTCTGACGTTTGACAATCAATCAATCAAAAATAGACTTTTTGGGCTGGATTCACCGTGTCAATATTTTTTCTAGCTGATAACCGGTCTGCCACTTAAAAATTCACTACACCTCTGGACTTTTCCGTCTCAACGTTATTATAACCGTTAGAAAGCGTAATGTTTCTTTTTTCATGCAATGCCAACATCGTTTAGATTTTATGACATCGTAAGTGAAAAAAAAAATATATAAAACCAACAAAATCACTTCAAATATTTTATTTTATTTTTTCCTGTTGTCATTTATTTATTGAAGAGACGTTTGTGCTGATACATGTAAACTGATCAAAAATGAATAGAGATATTGTCAATTTTGTAGAAATTACTTTCCATAACATTTTATTTTATTTTTATTACAAATTTTGCATTAAAATTTATTAGACATTATTATATTTTTGTATTGAAGAAAAATTCAATTAAGGGATTTGGAAAAATAACAAAATAAAAGATTTTAACTCTATAATTTTGTTTATTGGATACAGTAATTTTTTGTTTTCTGTTAGCTAAAACTTATGTGTATCTGTTTGGCATACTGTTAATAAGGTTGTCACTTTTTCATAAGGAATTTCACTCCATAAAGTTACCAGTTGTTGCAGGTCAACTGGCTGCAGATGGTGATCGAAAAGCCTTTTCTGCAACGCACCCCACATGTGCTCATTGGGGTTGAGGCCTGGAGACAATGGGGGAAGGAGCACGTGGGAAATTCCCATGTTTTCTAAACATTGATCAACAACCCTGCCTCAATGAGGTCAGTGAGGCCTATGAGGTCCTGGATAATTTCTTGAACATAACGGACTGCGGTGAGGTTGCCTCTAACAATTTGTCCTCCATTGTAAACTCCCAGCCCAGACCATTACACCGCCTCCTCCAAACAGCACCGAAGGGAGCACGAACTGGGGCATCCACCTCCTAGCACTATACAGACAGAAACGCGACTCATCAGTAAACATAACAGCAGTCCAATTGGTGTTCTTTTCTAGGCGGTCGTTGCACCTGATGGCGCCTGGCGGGAACTTAGACAGAGGCTGTCTTCTATCTGGGACCATTCGTGAAGCTTGCGTATGGCCAATGTATTACCCCCCGTTCCTCACGGGGGACGTTGCGACCGGACGACAGCATGTAAGCGTTGAGGACGTCATGATCATGCTACAGTCCCTCGAATGCGTAAGTAAGCGATTGGAAAAGGGTAGTGAAATCGGCGGTCTTTGACTCGAGTATACTTTGCATTGTTGTGCGTATGACCGGCGTGGTACCCTTGGGGAAGCGAAGGATCGGACCACCTAGGCTAGACCTATGGTGTCCCTCGATTGCGCGCAACAGGTGTAGGCTGAGCTCGATAAGAGACCTTTTACCGTAGACAGTGCTCATCTAGGGGGTGGGTAGCAATCTCACTATAATCCGAAACCGTTGTCGGGGCGTTCCCGGAAGTTTCTACGCTGGAGGAGCCTCTACATTCAGAGAGATAGAGTTGTCTTCTCTATCTAGGGAGTACGCGAGGGGGGGACGGGCTGATGTATTTCGGCCCGTTAGCCCCTCGCAGGGGGCGTACGACCCGACGCACAATGCGGGCCCGACCATTCGGAGTGGACAAGCGGAGAGCGTGGCTACTGACCCTTAGGGGCCGGGACACCACTACACCAATGCTGCGGCGTTAACACTTTTCCGTCGTATGTGGAGGTGCGTCAGCTCTCATCTTGAGAATCAAAACGTCCGATAAGGCCGTATAGGCTAGATACGGACGTTAAAGATCCTCTTGTCTTGTTGACGATGAGTAATCGGGAACCCAATGCACCTGATGGCGGGCTGTTGGTGCAGGGTGTCTCAAAGGGGCATACGATATGAGGACAACTGCAAATCCTTTGTATTTATAAAGGGCGTGCCAAAGCATCTTGTACTTCATTTAGAACCTTGCGGGCACTATGAAAGCGGTTCCTACTTGCAGAAATAACAATATTTCTGTCCTCCCTTAGGGTCGTGATGCGCTGAGATCCCTAGCCTCTTATTGGTACTTCCTGTCTCTCGGAAGCCTGGAGACCATCTAAGAAACCACCTACCTCTACACTTGCCGGTGACCTCGATGACTTGTTCTCACAATAATATTGCCATAGAACTGTAAATTTCATAAAAGAGTTGGTCGAACAAAATCAGCCATACATTTGGAGGTGTAAACGGAAGGGATTGAAAGACTTCTATTTCAAGGTGATGTCTTTCTATGGTTAAAGAGAATTCAACTGGATCAAAATAAAGTAAAGTCGAGAAAATGTGTTTATTTATAAAACGAGTAATCTTCCCGTTTACTATTCTTAAGGAAATGCGTCATTGAAAGTGAGGATTAACATTTGTTTGTTTTTGGTTTGTGTTTTATTTTATTCAAATAGCAAGAATATATCTGTTAATTTAATTAAAATTAATAGAATAAGAATAAATTACAAATATCCCTATTCATTTTTGAGCAGTTTAGTTTCTAAGGTTTTAAACCCCTACACTAGACCTCTGGTTTTTTAATCTCAACATTATTACAACGTTAGAAAGCGTAATCTTTCTTTTTTTATGCAATGCTAACATCGTTTAGATTTTATGACATCTTAAGTGAAAAAAAAATATATAAAACCAACAAAATCATCTCAAAAGTTTTATTTTATTTTTTCCTGTTATCATTTATTTACGGAAGAGACGTTTGTGCCGATACATGTAGTTTCTTAGGTTTTAAAGCCCTGTAAAATATTAACTAAATATGGTGAGTTGTTTCAACGTTACCAACATTTTTGAGATTTTCGGGGAAAAAAATATCTGAGGCATTTAGAAGGCGAAAAAGTTGAAGAATTTTTTTTCCAAATTTGATTTGTGGCGTTTTTGAGGGCGCAAAAACATTGTTTCTTGCTAAAGAAATATATTTTAACATACATTTTACAGAAGTTAGAGTGTTCGACTCTCATTCGTGGGTTCAATTCCCACCAGCACAAGTGCCGTTCTCTGGCTAATATGGAAAACAAATATAAATAAATATATTTAAAACATTTCAATACATAAATTTTGACCGAGAAAATTTAAAAAAACATAGAAACAATGTTGTATTTAAAGATGAGACGATGGATCGACGTGCTGTTGGACAACTTGGAAAAGGATCTTCGGCAGGATCGACATGTAACTGGAAAACCACCCAAGCCTCATGTCTCTCCCTTGTGGTAGAAGTTAGCACTTTGATTTAAGTTATCTACATATAGTACATTTTATAAAAATGTATAAAAATTAATCTAAACTGTGATATCCAAATGTACCCGAAAAAGGTAAGAAAAGGGGTATGTACTTATATGTATATTTTAACCGAGATACTGCGCTTCTCCTATTTTTAAACAATCTTATTATAAATGAAGTTTTTTTTATCAAGACATATTTCAACATTCATAGAGTTAAAGTTCTGATGATGACGATGCAATCGTCGAAAGTTCGGCAAAAACTTAAAGAATTGTCGTTCTGTTGTGACATCACCGAAGATCCTTTTGCCAAAATGTATTTGTTTACCGCACCATTTGATCGAAAATGTTATTGAAAAAAAAAATACTTTGATTACTCAAAATATGCGCATTCCAAGTGCCGTTCAATTTGTATGGCATCAAATCACAAAAATCAATGCTGATAATGTCAAAACGACCATCTACAACAAACTACAAGAGTTTAGAACCTCTCAACGATACTAATCTCAAAATTTAGGTCTCTGTAAATAAATTATAATTGAATATTAAATATATCCATATATATATACATTTTATATTAAATAATACGATATTTTACATTTGATATTAAATAATTGAAAAATGGCAAAAAGGAGGGGAAAATTTAAAAAAAAGGTGAGGTTGAGATGGGAAGTTGGTGTCCGTGCGGATCGAAGTCAGGATAGCTCAAATGGTACAGCAGCGTCGTATTCAGCCGAAGGTCAGTTCGAATCCCGCTCTTGACACTGACTTTTTTATCTGGACCAATACCTTACTTAAAGATTAATTAATTGAAAGGAATTAAATAATACGTTTGAAAAGTTTGCTTGTTCTTTTCTTATTTTTATTATAATGCATAAAATCTAAAACTCCTTGACGAGATAACTATTCTGCTTTCCAAAATTTCTAAGAACTCACTTTTAATGCCATAATATCGTTGTTGACAGAGTATGAAAGACGACATATTCCCGTTTTTAATGGTTGTAAAAACATCCAATTTGGGTAGCCAATTCAGAGAAGTTAAATTTTTGTTACCAAGAAATAGAAAGTTGATTTTCAGTTTATTTCAAAAATAACTTTCAGTTCAACGCAGGATAGCGTAATTTCAATCCGCTAATTTTAAAGTGGGACACCAGACATAGATAAAAACGACGCAGTCATAAAATTTATATTTTTAATTGCTAAGAAAATTCGTATTTCAGGGAATGAAAGGGTAGTTGAAACGATTCAAAAAAAATTTTAATCTAGAAAGATATAGATGCACAATGGGCTCAAGGAAGTTTTCCAGCTGTCGTAATACCATGGACATTGGGTAAAAGCCACAGGAGTTAAGAATGTACATGCGTGTACAGATTTGAACCAATCACTTCTCGCATTCCACCGGCAATCCCCGGTTTTGTAATTTACAATTAATAAGACCTCGAGAGAGACCTCGTCATACGTGATTTTTGGCTCAAATGTAAGTGTCCTTGTGTCAACTTTGCAAGGGTTGTTCTTAATCGGGTAAGGATGACAAGTTGAAAAAGTACAAGTTTTTGTTTTGCCAATTGTATATATGACGGTTTTTGATAACTGTTAATTAACTCTGGGACAGCAAGACAATGCCGTACACGTATAAAAGCATAACTTCTTCTGGTTACCTTACAGATCAAATAGCGTTTCCCGGAACCAATAAACGTTCATAAAAATGGAAAACAGTAGGAGGCTGGGATTGTCTCCTTGCAGGACACCCTTCCCAATTAAAGATTGAATGTGTGGTGATTAGTGAACACCACACATTTCTACACGAAAAGAACGAAGAATATGGGATTCTATGAACAAATTGCAACTACATATGGACACGAAGCTAAAAGTATACTGAAGGACATCGCCAACAATGAGAAGAAACTAGAATCGGCCATCAATCAGAGAACTTTTTTGCTGAAATGCAGACAACACAAGGTTTATCCTACACACATCAAAAACAATTTTAACTTTACAAATGCCACACTTACACAGCCAAACACCAGAATTAACGACATACATAAAGCCACAATAAATTTCAAACGAAACGTCTTAAACATAGAAATCACCACGAGCATCAAAAACATTAATACACTAACACAAAAAAGGGCACTCTCGACACGACACGCAAGAATGACACAATTACACAGAAGATAAACACTTTGAGCCCTGAAGATGATCTCAATAAAGATCGAAACGTTGGCACGATAAAGAAAATGTTTTTCTGAAACCTACATCACACCTGAACGCATCTCACGATTTCTAAATAAATAAAGATTGAATGTTGAACTTAAATTTAGATGTACATTCTCATAAGTAATTTCAACATGTTTCCTGTTATTACGAGTTTAATTAGTTTATCTCATAGTTTATTGAGAAGACGAGAATCAAAAACTTTGAAAATCGACAAATATGGTGAATACTTTAGACCCTTTTATCCCAAGATTTATATTTAGGACAAAAGCTTAACAATTCCAGTCTTACAATCTTTTTCCAACCAATTTGGTCAATTACTTTCGGTAGAAAACTTGAAATCTTTTGAAATCCGAAAATATTTTTGAAAAATAAATGTGATATGACATAAAGTTTGCGTTCTTCTTTCGGCTAATATTGATAATAAAAACTATTTTGGTTTCAAATTTGGTGGATACAATTTAATATGAAATAACATTTTAAAACAATTTGCAATTTTTAATTTTTTTTTTTTTTAAGAAAGATTTTCGACGTGTTTTGAAACGATTATAAGAAAGACAAGGTGCGAAAACGCGTTTAAAAATAAATCAAGAGAGGCCACTTAACAGAAACACGGCCGAGAGGTTCTTGTTATCCTATTTAAAATTTTAATCCATCAGATTTCATCTCCGCCCACGTTTTTCCCTTTTGAGTGTTTGATTCTGGCTTCATTGATTCACCAGGGAGCAAAGGCCGGGTCGTTTCACTTGACTCACTCCAATACAGAGTCAGAGGATGATTGGAAATAGCTTTACCGTTGTAATAATATTTTTTACAGTTTTTTTTTCCGGGAGAAAGTATAATTAGATCATAGATTTAGGATAGCAGGCCCTTTCAAAAGGTTCTTAGGACAAATAAACGCTAACGAACTTTATTCTTTTTTTACAACAGCGAAAACTAGGTCATTTGAGTGTCATTTTTAACCTAGAAACATACACTCATTCTTTAATACATTCAGACTACTCGATATTCCTCCGTCGGAAGGCAAAAATAATGGCATCGGCAAAGAATCTCTCGTGTATCCAGAACACCGCCGACAGTTGGCCCTCGGAAGATCTGACCCCTAGAAGAAGGATCCTTACCCGATTAAGAATAACCCATGCGAAGTTGACATAAGGACACTCACTTTTGAGCCAAAGCTCACGTATGTGTCCGACATGCAGCGAAAGGTTGCTCGATGGGTCCAAACTAATGGAAGGGTGCAATTCCTTGGTTCCATATAGAAAGAGCATAGGAATGCCACCCGATAAGAGAATTGAGCTGAAGCAAGGCAGCGAGTACCTGGGTCCACCGTTCCGATACTTGGAGGAAACAGGTTTTTTATTGTATATAATTATTTATTTAGAAATCGTGAGATGCGGTCTGGTGTGATGTAGGTTTCAGAAAAACATTTTCTTTGTCGTGCAAACGTTTCGATCTTTATTGAGATCGTCTTCAGGGCCTGGGATTTACAAACATTGTTGACATATAACAATTACATTTTGGATGTGGAAAAGTGAATTTGTACAATGCAAAATATATTTTTTATATATTCAATCAAAGTATTTCTACTCACTCAAAGTGTTTGTCTTCTGTGTAATTGTGCCATTCTTGCGTGTCGTGTCGAGGTGCCAGTGATCGCTATTTGGTGTTTATATACGTTGGATTTTGAAGCGGTGGGGAAGATGTCGGTATAGAAAAGACATTTTTGTATAAGGCGTCGGCTTCTTTGAGGTGAAAAGAGCCGACGGAGGGAAAAAATGTGTTGGTAATGGTTCGGTCAGATTATCTTTTTTTTTTTTTTTAATATATATATATGTGTGTGTGTGTGTGTGTGTGTATGTTTTTTTTATATGTGTGTTCAAATTTGGGGGGGTTATTGTGAAAAAAGGGCCAGAGGCGACGGTGGGAATCGAACCCACGACCGCGGCGTGAGAGTCTCTCATGCTAACCACTCGGCTACCGCGGTCCCCCAGATTATCCTTTCAGGATATCTTTAATTTTGGAAAAAAGTGTTTGAATTGTTTTATAATTTTTGAAAGCTGTTTTGAAGTTATCGGACAAGAGACTTCAAAATAGCTTTCAAAAATTATAAAACAATTCAAACACTTTTTTCCAAAATTAGATCCCACACCAATAACCTGACGTAATCTACAAGATCAACTGTTTAAACTGTCCGGCAACTTACATCGGTCTTACATCCCAATATCTGGACAGGAGAGTAAAGCAACATATCTATGATTGCCAAAAACCTACAGCACTCGCTACCCACTATCTTGAACACCAACACAATTTCGACTTCAAAAATCCAAAAGTATAACCCACAGAACAAAACAAACATAAACGTAATTTCTTGGAAATGGTTTATATCAACAGAGATAAACACAGCATCAATTACAGAACAGATCTATGTAAACTCAGTCGCAGCTACGCCAATATCATTAATCAAATTCAATACAGATAACATACCTATATCATCACATTACATTACACACATCAAATATTTTTCACATAGTCTAATTTCCCAACAATTTAGCTTTCCNTATTGATAGGTTGCTAGTTAAAAGAATAAAAAAATTAACTTTAAACGAATCAAGAATACTACTCAGTCACCCCACCACAAATGAATCAGTAGGTTTCCGTTGTTTGCCATACATTGGTGGATTATCGGAAAAAGTTAGTAAAATTTTTAAACAAGAAGGTTTTAGAATAGCTTTTAGAAGTACGGGTTCACTTAAAAGCATCCTCTCAAAACTTAAAGACAAAGTAGACAACTTGGCAAAAAGTGGGGTTTATCAACTCAATTGTAATGATTGTGATATTAAATATATAGGACAAAAACTTACTGTGAGTAGGAACTATCCTTTTAAAAAGTATTGAACACCACACTCACTCCATCATTTATCATTTCTATTGATAAGACCGAAGTCTGACTCTGAACTGCCAAAACTGCCAACACCAGAGGTGGGTGATTCTCGGGGTCTGCAGGTATTTATTGTAAATTACAAAACCGGGGATCGCCGGTGGACTGCGAGAAGTGATAGGCTCAAATCTGTAAACGCGTCGTATCAACCAATAGTAAGTCAGATATTTTTTTGTACAGCAAAAGTCGTCATTAATTGTATATGTATTCGATATGCCTCCATCACGTACACAAAATGGTCTGAGGGTCGATAGGGTACTTGGCTATTCCCTCATCTTCAATTTTGTACTACTCATTCACGCTTAGAAATACGTTCTCACGAAACTTGAGCGTAGCTTTATATACAAAAACTGTCCTCTTTCCTACAAGAATCGCAACAGATGGATCAAAGATTGACGTATTAGAGCACAGTTTCGATATCGGGTTGCATCCCTACACGTTCTCTATAAATCCAAGTAATGACACCATTCAAATAAACGGGAAATCAAGCACTCTTCCTACATGCGGGACCTGAATTCGAAGAACCTAAACTAAGCGTCCGTTTGTCAATCGCGTATTGCCGATTCTGAGTCGGGTTAGAATAATCCTTTAGATACAAATTTAGATTCTCTAGGTGCCACTTATTGGCCGCCCTCTTGTCGGGCTTGGATCTTCATTTTTGACACGTGAATTTCTCAAGGGAGGATGCGTTCATGACATTGCGCCACCTTTACACCCCCGGTAAGGTCTGCAAATTGTTGTAGTGTTCGTTGAGCTTTTCACGAGTTCTAGAAACGGGCTGCTCGTCCATTGGAACCGAACTACGACGGCCGTTCAACAGCCGAACTATTTGACCAAACGGACGACCGGCATTATAGCCGAACGCCGTCGTCCACTGTAGCCGATTTTCGTCAGTTCACGACAGAGCCCAAATGGATGTAGAAGATTTGTTGCTGCTCGAAAGCTCTTAGTTTACATACAAATGGAATGAAAGAAATAAACAAAAATATTGGAAGTTCCATTTCTAAAGTTATTCTTGACCACAGCTTACGATGGGTACTCCGACGATAGAGTTGATCACGCATGTCCCAAGAGCCTGCCCCTCAACCGCACTTATCAATTTTTCGCAATCCATCTAAATGAAAACGAAACGAAAAGGTAAGCAAAAAGCAAAGAACGGCGTTAAACAATGGTGAGCGTTTGATGTCACGTGGTTGACAGTTTTTTTTTTTTTTTTTTTTTTTTAATTTAATTTATTTATTTGTTACCTATACAGAATTGTATACTATACAAATATGTACACATGCATGAAATATCACACAGCACAACACTAGCACTAATGCCAGCACTGCACCGGTAGGACACATGCTTTGAGGAGCCAGCCATTGCTGGCACTCAGTTTATATGATTAGGGATCAAGGAGGTCCCGAGGCCATCGTCGGTTGAGGCGTCGTGGTGGGTTGTCAGGATGGGAATGAGTGGATAGGGCTCGAGCCGTATGGTTAGGATGGTTTGAAAGGTTGGTATGGAAGGTTTGGAATCTGGACTGGATTAGTTCGTTGGCAAAAGGAATGTTGAGGTCTTTGTGGATAGTGAGGTTAGTGACATAACAGGGTGCTTTAACAATTTGTCTAAGGACTTTCGATTGGAAGGACTGGATGCGCTGGATATTGGAAGGCTTGGCAGTGCCCCACAATTCTACTCCATATGTCCATATTGGTCTTAGTAAAGTCTTGTATAGTGTTAGTTTTGTCTTAATTGTCAAAGTCGATTTCGGTCTTAAAAGTCTTCGTAGTAGTCCAAGTCTTGTATTAAGTTGCTGTTTTTTAAGTCTTGTGTGGGGATTCCACGTCAGTCTGCTGTCGAGATATAGTCCCAGGTATTTGACTTGAGTGGAAACTGGTATCTCTTTGTTGTTGATGTACAATGGAGGGCAAGACTGCTTTTTCAGCGTAAAAGTACACTGAGTGCATTTTTCTTCGTTCAGTCTTGTCCTCCATTTTTTACACCAGTCTTCGATAAGCTCAAGGTGTTCCTGGATGTTGGAGGTAGCTTGGACAGAATTCGAGTTGCAGGATAGGATTGCGGTGTCGTCCGCGTAGGTGGTGATAATAGTGTCAGGATGTGTTGGTAGGTCAGCAGTATAAATGATATATAGGACAGGACCAAGGATACTACCTTGCGGTATACCGGCCTGTGTCTGTTTGAGTTCTGAGAATTCATTGCCGCACCTCACTCTGAAACAGCGGTCAGTTAGGTAGGATTTCATTAAAAGGTAATAATGGGAGGGTAGGAAGCGCTTGAGTTTAAAGAGTATGCCTGGATGCCAGACCCTGTCGAAAGCCTGTGCTATGTCTAAGAACGCGCCCAGGCAATACTCTTTTTTTTCTAGGGCCGATGAGATGGTGTCGACTACTCTGAAGCATTGTTGGATAGTGGAGTGTTGGGGACGGAAACCGAATTGATGAGAGGGAATGATATTATAAGTGTCAAGGATTGGTATTAAACGTTTTAAGAGGAGTCGTTCGTCGAAGTAACCATTCGGCCGAATAGGACTGGAAAATCCAACTTTATTTGGATCGGAAAGTGCTTCGGCCATACACGGCCCAACACGACCGAACGAATTGATTCTAATGGACGCGTGCTAATTCGTTTCTTCGCTTTTAGATCATCCGGCCCTATTCGGCCGTGCAACGGCCGAGCAAGTTCGGCCGAAAACGGCTCCAGTGGACGGCCTACCTTAGGGTCGCTACGACGGCTTACTTAGAGAAGATGTGGTGCCCTGTGAGACTCCAGAATAAATAGGGTAAGAGTTGGAAAGTGAATTCCAGAAGTTTTCCTCTGGGGGTTACGGTGATTATAGTCTCTTTTTCTTCCACTACGGCCTAAAAGATCTTTTGTTTAAATGATCCTTCTTTATTGTCTAGCTACATTTAGGGTAGTTGAGTACTTCCCCGCGTTCATCTTCACTAGAGATTGTACCGTTTCCGACCAATGCTTTGCAGCCACGTAGGATAGGGCATGTTGCGATGTTTCTGCTGTTTCACGACAAAGTTGTCAGATATACAATTATTTTGCTTAATTCCTGCCTTCTGAGAGAGGGTACATTTTTGTTTCCTTGTTGAAATGTTGAGGAATTTCTTTAAATTGTTTTACTACACCAGGTGGATTCATCCAGTAATTTCTTGCTCTATCGTTCAATTCCTTTTTTAGATGTGCTTTGTGGTGTGTGCGGGCTGCTCCAGTTTTTGCTAGTTTGTCAGGCTGTATAACCATCAATCCTGGTACCTATATCAGAGTTAGCCGATTTTGTTTTCCCAGGAGCTGGAGATGTGGTAGGTAACCACATAGGACATGTTCTGATGTCAGCTGTTTAATGACAGAGTCCGCAGTTTTCGCTTGTATATTTTGCTTAATTCCCGCCTTCTGAGGGAGAGGTACATTTTTGTATTCCTTGTTGAGATATTAAAGAATTTTATTGAATTGTTTTATACCAGGTAAATTCGTCTAGTAATTTCTTGTTCTATCGTCCAGTTACATTTTTAGATATGCTTTGTGGTGTGTGCGGGCTGCTCCAGTTTTTGCTAGTTTGTCAGGCTGTACAACCATCAATCCTGGTACCTATATCAGAGTTAGCCGATTTTGTTTTCCCAGGACCTGGAGATATGATGGATATCCCAAGACCAGCTTTGACTTTAGGTTCGAGGAAAGTAGTCTAAAGCCTTCAGAGATTCAGCTGTCTATATATACATCTTTTATCCCCTTTTTAAATATTTCTTGTGCACAGAGTTCTATTGCTTGGATCTCAGCATGGAAAATTTATGGCTCGGGCCTACAAGTTTCGTTAGGTAAAATTTTGACACTCCTCTTGTCTTTTTCTTTTTTCTCATAGTCCTTCCCGTCGTGCATAAGGGCAGCATGAGGGTTTTATTGTTCCAAAAATCTCTTGTTAGTTTTTTGAAGAAGTGTCAGTAAAAAATATGCCATTTAGTCATTATCGATTCTTGGAGAATACTGTTTATAATACTAGGGTCCGTATCCTTGAGCTATTTAAAAAATGGGCCTTTACCTCAAGAAATAGCGTATCATACTTTCAGTAAGCCCAATTTTCAATTGAGATTTATGAGCTTTAACGCTTGCTGGGTATGTAGAAAGGCACAGAATCTTTGGGGAGATGACTTGTAGTTCCAGTATTTTTGAGTATTTAACTAACTTATTTTTTGAGGAGTGATACTTCCCGACAAGCAGCTTTTCTGTCTGTCAGTATTTGCCTCCTAATATTCAGCGGGCATTCGTTACATTCTGCTAGCATGGCTAAAGTTGATTTCGTTCTTAAGTTCCTCATGCATTTTCTGATATAGTCATTCTGCATAACAATTAGTTTTTGCAGAGTCGTTTTGAAAGTCTGTAAAATTTTGATCCATAATCTAAAATAGTCCTAATGGTGCTCGACAAAATGGGAAGGAAATATTTGAATCCGCACCATACCGACTGTGCGAAATTGCTTTCAGCACATTTTGGCATTTCCTTGTTTTATCGATTACCTGCTCTATATGCTTTTCAAAGTCCGAGATTGGTCCTAAAAATTGTACTGAATCCACCTGGCCTATAGTCCTATTTTCAAAGGCAATTTTAGATATAGGGATGGGGCATTTAAATTTAAATTAGAGTAAATGTGCAAACTACAGTTTTTTTGTACTGAGAACGTTTCTTCATTTGTAAACGAGCATTTATTTAATATTTCGCGTATTTCACCAATTTTTTCTTAAATTGGATTAGATCCTTTCCTGTCAAGTAAACACACTGACGGGAAAAAATCCCACCCACTTGTAATATAACTTGATCTGTATATTTTTATATATTAATAAAAGTTTCACGTTTTTTAAAGTTTAATAATTGAGTCTTTGACTAAAAAAGAAAAAAAAATTAATTCCTAAGGAAAATTAAAAAAGACGGACAGATAAAATTTGTTTTAGATTTTTAATTAACATTTCAATATCGCTCATTTCCTCCTCTTACCTTAATTGTATCTCGAAGACCCCTCGGCATACTTTCTACCAGTCTGGAAATGTATCTTTGCTGGAGGTTAGCACATTCTTCAGGAAGAGTCCTTTCAAAGTCTTGGTGTGTATCAGGAAATGATGTACGTCCTCTTATTCGTGTTTTGAGGTTATCTCATAAATGTTCGATGGGGTTGAAGTCTGGAGAACAGGCTAGACCCTGATATTATGCTGTTGAGGTACGTTCGTACTATGCGAGCGACATGTGGACGAGCATTATCTTGCATTAGAATAGGATTGTCGCTGATTTCATCGAGGATAGACAACGCATTGCAAAATTTCATCCACATAGAGACTGGCCGTCAAAGACCCTCCAGGAATAACAACCAACTATGTGCGACTCTCCATTGAAATTCCCGCCCACACCATCACTGAGCTACGTTGAAAAGGCTGGTTTTGGAAAAAAAATCCAGGCTTTGTACCTTTCATTTCGCCATCTCCACACTCTTTGACGCTCATCTGAAGATCGTAGAGCAAATCTACACTCATCTGTAAAAAGTGCATCAGACCAATCGTCCAAAGGCCAATGGCAATCTCGAGCAAATGCGAGCCGTGCAACTCTGTGTGTTCTGGTCAACGGGGTAAAAGGTCATCAGTCCATACTGATTTCATCTTCTTCGAGCAGTGTGTTTAGAAAGTTCGACACCACGAACTTCCTGGAGCCAAACACAACAGTAAAGTGCCGGTTTCGCAGAATTTTCAAAGTCAAAAAACGGCCATCCTGAGGTCCTTTTACCATAGGGCGTCCTGAACCAGGCCTTCTATGGTAGGACCCAGTTTCTTGAAAACGTCTAACGGCGTCTTGATGGCATTGGCCTCATACCTGATGGAACGCCAATCTTCAATAAGTGCCACACCACGCGCAACATCCTCAGCACTAAGTGGCATTTTTAAGTTTAAATTTTTTTAATTAATTAAATTTATTTATTAAAACTTGTCTTATTAGACCATTAATTTTACAATAATATTATAGACTAAATAAATATTTACATTATAAACCCATTGGTACAATAAGATTTACAATTCACTATTCATTATTCATTTTTAACTTCAAAAGTTCATATGGCTTTGTTCTTTTTAATCTTCTGACCATGTTTCGGTTATGTAAGACTTTGATGCTTCCACATTCTCGTGCTGGCTGAGGTGAGCCTGGTGTTTGGCGGCAAATCTTTGTATTTCCGCCGTGACTTCAGGGATCTTAAGATCCCTCTGTAAGTCCTTATTTCTTATGTACCAAGGTGCATTGACCATGTTACGTAAGATTTTATTTTGGAGTTTTTGTATGATTTTGATATTGCTGTGTTTGGTACAACCCCATAGTTGAATACCATATGTCTACATATGCTTTATGACTTGTTTATATAATAATATTTTATTTTGTATAGCAAAGTGGGATCACGTACTATCAACGAGTATAGTTGTCTATACCTTAAACCTATTTCTGTCCTTTTTTTCTTCAAGTGTTCTTTCCATCTCAGCTTGGCATCTCAGGTCATTCCCAGATATTTAGCTGTGTCGCTGTAAGTAGTTCCATCGATTGTGAGCGACGGAACACGGTCCACTTTTTTGTTTGTAAAGATTAGATTAACTGATTTATGCTGATTTAGTTTGATTTTCCTTTTTTTGTTGTCCATTAGTTTATCTTGTTACTTGCATTTTGGAGGATTTTGATTGAATGGGTGATAGTCGGTCCTAGTGATATCACCGCTGTCATCTGCAAACGTTGCAATTTTTACTCCATTTATTTTCGGAAAATCACTGGTGTATAACAAGTAAAGCTGTGGACCTAAAAAATTCAAATTAAAAAACAAAGATAAAACCAACTAACCAGTTTATTGCTTTAAAATTCAAACGAGACTGAATAAACATTTTAAATTCCGTAAAAAGTAAACATTGAAAAATCCTTTATCCTTGTTTTGGAAATTAAATTATTATCAATTAAAGGTGTGTTTACCTCTGATTGATATTCCCAATTTAAAAACATAGCATAAACAAATATTCATTGGTAAAAAACGAGACAAATTAAGGGCAGAATTTTCTTTTATCGAGGAAATGAATAAAATATCATTTGGGTGGAATTTTTTGCTTGTCATTGTACATACGTCGTCAGCAAACAAGATTAATATACCTTCTGGAAGGTTTTCTGAAATGTCCGATAGCCGCACTGTGATAATTTTCTTTATCGTGTCAACGTTTCGATCTTTATTGAGGTCATCTTCAGGGCCTGGGATTTATAAACATTGTTTAAACTATGAAAATACATATAAGATATAAATACACCATTATGTACACAATATAAAAATTTGATGTTTAATCAAAGTATTTGTACTCATTCAAAGTGTGTGTTTTCTGTGTAGATTTGTCACTGTTGTGTCACCAACATTCTCAACACGGCACACAACAGTGACACATCTACACAGAAAATACACTCTTTGAAATGGGTACAAATATTTTTATTAAACCTCAAATTTCTATATTGTGTACATCATCGTGTAAATTCATATTCATATCTTGTATGTATTTGTATAAATTCGACAGTTTTTATCAATCCCAAGCGCTGAAGATGATCTCAATAAAGATCGAAACGTTGGCACGATAAAGAAAATGTTTTTCTAAAACCCACGTGACACCAGACCGCATTTCACGATCTCCAAATGATTATTACATAATATTACATAACGGTCACTAAATATTACACATTTATTAACAATTTTTTATTAAAATCTTTAAATTTACAACAGGTTGATTGTTAAGCATTAAGTATTTGGTCTAATCCCGGTGCTGTATTTTTTTTCTATTTTTTAAGACCATGTCAAGTTCTGTTTTTGCGGCTTTTTCATTTATTTTTAGCCTTTTTAGGATTTTACGATGTGTTTCTCTCGGATCAAGTTTTATTTCGTTTTGTCCTTGGAGTCTGCACGTCCTCCTCAACGGTCAATCCCAATGCCACTTCCTTTGCGGAAATCGGACATGCATTGCCCCTGAAATGGCATTTCAATCTTTGCAATTTTTAAAATTTATTTTGTTTCTTCTTTTGCGAAGTTTTTGCCCACCATACTTACGGTTGCTTACTGCAAAATTCTGAAGTGTTCTGTCTGGACGATGAACAGCTTGTGTAATAATTCTGGGATCAGTCGAAAGTTTGTCTTTGTTGAGAATAATTCCTGGGCATACGTTTTTGCGCCTAGTAGGTGTTTAATACGGTATCGACCTCTACTTCGATAAATACGATGAAAAATGGAAAATCGGAATCTTTTATCCCCGGTTTGGCCGTCGGTTAGGCTAAACGCGAAAACACCTTAAAAAAGGTATCAGCATTGTTGGAAAATTGCCTTGAAAATATAATGAATTCGGAGGTAAAAGCCCCCATGTGAGTGAATAAGTACCTCATAGAAGAGCCGTCGGAGTCTTGCCGGTGTGTTGCTTAATTTCGCTCAGATATTTTGTTTTCAAGACTTCTAACTTCCTACACGGGAAAGTTTTGCACACCTCTTAATAAAATATCCGTCCCGAATGGTCTATTTTTAAATATTAAATTGAACTTTTCCCACTTAGGTTACCGTTGCGAAATTGAATCATAGACCATAGACAAAATAATAATTAAACAGTGCAAATTGTAAAGGGAAAATTGTAGGTTTACCCTCGTGTTTCTGTATGCGTACAGTGTGTAGGTAGCGTATGAATGATTACATTTTCGAGGGGGAAAATCACCCCAGAAAGTTTCATCATTATTCTGGTTGATGTTGATTTGTGAGTTCGGTGAAAGCTCCACAATGGGGCTTTGATACTTGTTGGTATAATTGTATTACAATATTATCACTCATTCCTTTAACAAAGGAGGAGATTGTAGTGCATACTTTTATTTTTATACAATCACCACCAAAAAATAAAATATCAAACGACTTTTATAATTTTGTCATCCATATTTCCTCTTCATTATTATTTTTTGTGTTATTATTATTGGAAAATTATGAAATATTCGGAAACTTTGATTATTCCAACCTGACTTCTAATTAAAGATACTTTTTCTTTTTTTTGTAAATTTATTACTTAAGTATTTTTTTACAAAACACCTAGGAATAAGTCTGAAAGTAATAAAATTATGCTAATAATTAAAACTTAACTTGTACCTAAAGAGTACGTACTTTTTATTTTATTTGTTAAAAAAAGCTTTTTTATCTTTATAAATATAATTATCACAGTTGTTGTTAAACTGGAATTCGTCTTTTGCCTCTATAGAAATGGTTATTTTCGGATTTTTCCTTGTCTTATATCAATATACACAGTGGAGGATGTCCTCACATTTCAAATTCAGAACTTTTATCATTTTATATAAATTAATTTAATTACTATAATTAAAATTAAATTGTCTTTTTCTACTTATACTTTATTTCTAGTTAATCCCTTTTTTTATTATTATAGTATCCTGTTAAGACTCCATCATAAATTGAGTTGATTTTTCTTGTTTTATCTTTTTGTGATTTCCAAGAGTTGGTACTCATGAGGAAAAACAATGTTTCTTTTATATAATTGTCTAGCCAGGTTTCTTTCTTTGTCTAGGATTATCGGGCTGTCATATTTAAAAATTATGATGCATCGATTCGTTTGAGTGTTATGCTGTACGCTCATTCAGCCTTTGTTCAGTCTGCCCAATGTATTCGTTATTACAATCGTTACAATAAATTGTGTATATTACTAAATCCATTCTATTTCGTGGTCTGATTGACCAAATGACTTCTTTCAATTAATTAATCTTTTTATGTAAGGTATTGGTTAGTGTCACGGTGGCGTAAGGTATTGGTTGAAAGGAAAAAGTTAGTGTCACGAGCGGGATTCGAACCCACGACCTTGTGTCACAAGAGCTCAGGTGGTTAGTGCAGCGGCCGATTGAGCCGAAGGTAGTGGGTTCGAATCCCTCTCGTGACACTAACTTTTTCATTTCAACCAATACCTTACGCAAAGATTAATTAACTGAAAGTTGAAACGTTGGTTCGAATCCCTCTCGTGACACTAGCTTTTTCATTTCAACCAATACCTTACGCAAAGATTATTAACTGAAAGTTGAAATGTTGATTCTAACCCCGATCGAGACACTAGCTTTTTCATTTCAACCAAGACCTTACAATACACAAAGAATAATTAACGGAATTACAGATAATCTTTATCTTCCTGAACTTTCTCTACATCAGTGGTTCTATGTGTCTGATCTGTGGTTGAGTGCTTGGCTTTGAATTCGATCAGGATCCGACCAAAATTGTTTTGAGTGATTTTCGGATAACTGCAAGCAATGTGACGGGCGGAATGATAATACTTCATATGGTGATTTGCCTGGTTTTAATATCATGGTGGTCTCAACAGATTTCCGGATACTAGAGACCTAAGTCCTATTGCATCGTTAAATGAATTCGTCATTTTTAAAATTGGGTTTTTTGGGGGAAGTTTTTTTCAACATTTCCCCTGATATCAGGTCGAATCCTGGAGCTTTCCTAAAATTTAGATTGGTTTTTTATTAATTTTACTCCTAAAAATAAATTTTATTATTCAGGGTAAATCTTATTTTTTAGGGACTGACTACGGATTTGAGCATACTTTATTTGGTATAAACATCTTTGGTCTCTGCCAATGAATTGCAAAGTGTTGTCTTAGCTTTTATTATCTCTTGCCTGTGGGGTTAAGTAAACTTATTGATTATTTATTTCATTACTTACTATTAAATAAAGATACTATTATAATTTAAATAAAATCAAGAATGAAGTTATGTTCATGTATTCAAATTTATGAAAAACAAATAAATTGATAAAAATCTTTTTCATCTATATCTTGAGATTTGACTAAAGTAAAACGTACTTATGTACTAATATGTATGTTTTAGTTAATCCTATTAACCAGAGTAATTATTTTAATTGATTTATTATTTTGTATCCAAAGTGTGGTTGAGTTGAAAAATAAGTGTCACGAAGGGGACTCGAACCCATTACATCGATGTACTTATGAATGTTACACGAAGTTAATGCTACGGAATAAGTTTATTTGGAAATGATTTTTAATGAAACTCTCCTAGAGTATATCGTTTCCACAATCTATTTCTCTGAGAAAAATCCCCGGTTCAAACCTCTTTTTCGTTTTTCCATCACAGTGTCGATGGTTGGACGACCTCACGCTTCGGGCTGCGATTGAGCCGTCTAATCCGTCCGGCGTCGTTCGATACCCCGCCGGAAAAACGTCAAAATCCTCCAGGTTTTTATTGGACAGACGGCCCCTTTTATGGATGCTCCCTCCCAAGAATAAAAGCGCTTTGGATGTACTCTGCCAGATATAAATGGGCACGATTGGCGCATGCTCAAATTACAATCAATATCCTCTGAAAACCGGAGCCGTCGCGATAGCTGAAGCACTTATATCAAAAATGTCTTTCAGCGATGCGTCCCATCAGTCACATCGTCTTTAAAAAAAGAAAAAAAACATTGGGTCATAAAGTATGAAGTATTAGTACTTACTACTTCGCTGTCTTTAAATTTCCCGAACCACTACGGGTTTTCTTATTTACTGTCATGAATATAATATCAAAGGACTTCAATATAGTATCAAAAACCTAAAAGACCATTCTGATTACCTTGAAAGCCAGTATTATTTTATCACTATTTCCTAAAATGGAATTGACTTTCTAACATTGTCAAAAAAAATTAGAATATAAATTATTTATATTTAATTATGCTTGATCCTGTTCTCCCAATTCTCTGGTTTTGCCTATTGCAACCATGGACAGATTTTCAGTAAAACCTAGCAAAAACACGATAATCAAGTAGAAAATTTAAGATTTCCTATGAAAGTACCTTCACCATCTAGGGGAGGCTACAAAAATTTATCATTTTATTGAAACTTTTTTTATGGTAGCAGATCGAAAAATATTAGTCAGGTGTCCGAGTGTTCTTTCCAATAGGCCCTAGGAGCCGAGAAATTAAAAAAAAAAAGTTTACATAATTTTTTTACGAGGTTCGCAACAGCAGAGGTCATATCAACCCTCGGGGTGCCGGTGTTTTTGAAAAAAAAAGCCCATTTGTAAGTATGTAGTATCCAGCGGCGCTGCATTCGAACCCGGGACCTTCACCTTACAGTGATGAGCGCCGTATCGACGCCTAAACCGTTGCGGCCACCGACCCCCCGACCCCCGTAATATTTTTTATGATTTTCTGCCGAACGTATGATAAGAAAATAGCATGTTGGATTGTATTAAATGAGACTAGTCAGTTAATTCGCTATTCGTACGACAAAGTTCGTCAGGTACTTTTACACCTCAAATGCAAAAAAGAACGTGCGTATGAACTATGGTCTGATTCTCAAACCTTTTTTTTCTCAACTATCTACGGTTTTCGTCACATCTACTTGTAGCTCTTGAACTGTTCATTTTTGGGGAAATAAAAAAAAAAAAGGATTGAATATGTTAAATTTAGGAGGCACCCTTCTAGAGCTTTCAATTGAACTGTTGGTAAAGAAACACACACTAAATCTTTCAAAAACTCTCTCTCTCTCTGATTTTTCTAATTTTAGGACAATGAGTGAAAATGTTTAAAATAGATTCACTGAAGACGAAGAAATGCCGAAACGTATCTTATAGGATAGACAGACCGAATCATATTAGAGACGACAATTCAACATCGAAGAGTGTTATTTCTTGGCTCTATATAGAGAGCGTGTAGGAAGCCATCGGATATGAGAATTGCGCTTACTGAGAGTGTACATGTCGAGTTGTAGAATCCATAGGTTTTTCTTATGATAAATTTAATGAAAATGGTACTACCTGTGAGATTAATCAACAGTTTATAACCCATTTTGTTCCAATGGGTAATTGTAATTCCGTCCTCCTAGAACTAGGTGGTTCACGGAGGATCTGAACCTCAGAGAACGGAACATCTCTTCAGATTAAGAATAGGCCATGCGAGGTTGACACCTTAAGCAGGAAAATATGCTGGTTACTTTAGCACTTAAGGTTTAAAGGTGCAAATTGTTACCACCTAAAACATGAAACTTATCCGGTTGCTATTACATAACACATAACGTTCTTCGGGACCGTCCAATCTTTGTTGCCATGTCATTTTCCGGCTCATAGCCCAGGTCCCAGCCCAGGAAGGTAAATTGCAACACATGCTCAACTATTGTGTCATCAATGAAGATTTTCGATAGTAAAGAAGAAAAATAACTTTATTCTGGGACTGGTGTCCCCTAAGAATAATTTACATGAAATAAAAAAAGGAAGTTCCTTCTATAAAGTTAAAAGTAAAAAAATATATAGAAATCTTGGCACATTGTATACCAATAAGAAGAAAAAATTACGAGAATATTAAACAAAAATAACAAATGTTAACGTGAAGTCTCTGCTTGGAGGGCAAGGAGGTGATTATACAGGTGGGATTTAAAGGAGGAAAAGGAGGCAGCGTGACGAATAGAAAGGGGAAGGGAGTTCCAGAGTTTAGGGGCTCGGATCAGAAAGGATCTTTCGAAGGTATGGGTTGTATGTTGCGGAAGGATAAGGTCGATTGGGGATGAGCGGGTCTTACGAGTGAGATGTGAAGAGTTGAATTGGAGGGATTGGATGATGTAAGGAGGACGACGAGTGTGGATGGACTGGAAAAGAAAGCAACCTAGGAAATACTGTGCATGGAAGGAGGGGAATAGCCAGGAAAGTTGGGAATACAACCCCGACACCCGGGATCCCCGTGGAGGCCGTACACAAATCTTACGCAACAATTCATAATACGCTTCAATCGCGCGTTCTCCCCCTCCGAGAGACCACCGTATGGCAAACGGCTATAATCGAAGAAGGGAAGTATAAAGGAAGATACAAGGAGTTTGCGGGTGGAGAAAGGTAAGAGAAGCCAGGACCGACGAAACAGGATGAGGGAGGCAATGGAATGGCGGGAAATTTGGGAAATGTGAGAATGCCTGGAAAGGTTTTGGTCAAAGACTACTCCTAGGTTTTTAACCGAAGAGCAGAAGGGGATGGGATGGTTATTTAGCATGAGAGGTGGGATTCTGGGGAGGGAATTGAGGAGTTGCCTGGACCCGATAATTATGGCGGTGGATTTGGACGGATTGAGGACTAGGGAATTTTTATGGGCCCATTCGTTGATGGAGTATACTACTGGGTACTTACCATCAAAGGCCATTACTTTAGTTTTCACGGAGGAGATTTTCAAGTCATGTCTCTTGCAGGGAGTAAGTCTGTCTCTATGACTACCTGATTCCATAATATTTTTACTTTATTTGGAACATTTCATTTGAAACAAAATCTAAAGCTTTCGAAAGATCAGAGAAGGCTCAGAGTACGCAAACAATCACAGAATTTTCTGAGCTGAACGTAGACGCACGATTAAGTCGCTTCTAGTGAGATTGATACATTTTGGAGGGAAAAGATCAATAATCTTAACGGTCCAGCGTGAAGACCAGCCTTAATCCTTCCTCAAAAATGGCTAAGAAGTTAGTTTTTCTATTTCTTTAATTGGAAGATATCGAGAAATAGCATGGCCTCGTGTTTCAGATTTGGCATGCACCTAAAACCGCTGTTTTTGTCTGTCAGACGGGTAACGGCTTTTTGTATATTGTTTTATATTTAATGTTATTCATGTTCGTTCGCAGAACAAAGTCAGCCTATGCTGGGTCCCAGGACACATGGGAGTAGAAGGCAACGAGAAAGCGGACACCCTTCTACAGGAGCTGCTTCACCGCTGACAGGACCTGAAATCCTTCTGTAGCATAGGAACCCACTCTATTAACGAGTATCTCAGACAGAAGGACAAAAAAATCGAGGAACTATGGAATTCACTCATTGGACACAGACAATCCAAGAATCTTCTAACCAGTTTTGAAAAAAAAGAAATTACAGAATGTGTCAAGGGAAGCAGGAACAAACTGCGAATTCTAATAGGATTCCTAACAGGACACTGCAAGTTAAATGGACACTTAAAGAAGATTGGAATAATCCAAGACGGCACATGCAGATTCTGCAAAGAGGCAGAGGAGACACCAACACACCTACTAACGAACTGCGGTGCTACACTTGCCCGCAGGAGGAAGTACTTTAGGATGGACAATGTGACTCTAGAAGAGCTTCAACCACTGAAACCGGGCCTATTAATCAAGTTTCTAGATGAAATAGAACTCACCGATGTGCTTTAGGCAGAGTATAGGGTACAATAACTCTTCAAGGGCGCAATATACTATACCCTGAAAATCACAACGACATCTACATCTATTCATGTTCGTTAGTATGTCTCTCTTTACTGAAGATGGCGAAAATGCGAAACAAAACCACGGAAATTAAATTTAACTACATATCCACCAAAAACAGAAACGCTTAAATTTCTTGACAAAATGGTTGGCTTTAAGGCTGATTTTCACTTGAGTCTTTTAGACCTATTTAAAAAGATATACCAGTTGAAAAGTTACCAAAGGACACACACGTGTCACTTACATTCTTTAGGAGGCCTAGTTTTTGGCCTAATTTACGAACAAGATTAAATATTGTTTATTAATTATCAATCTGGTATTGTTTTTGTTGTTAATAAAGCCTGTCTAAGACTTTAAAAGTCGAAAATAAGTTTCGTAAGTAAGGATTAGCGGAAGTTATGTTCAACAGGAAGGCCGCGAAAGAAAAAGAAAGGGTGGATGTCGTGAGTGGACAAATTATGACCCTGTGGGCAGACAGAATTAAACTTTTTTTTAATCCGAGTTTAAACGGTTTAATTGAACCTTGAATAGGAGGGTAATGGAAGTTGAACAGGAAAGACTTGTTGAACCGCTTAGACGTCCGATCAAATAAAGTCCCTCTATCGAACCGTAGGAGCGTAGTAACTTCAACTATGGCCTTTTCTGTTTTTCTTTTCTCCTATCGGCGAACAAACTACGGCAAGCACTACGAGTAGATTTAAGGGTTGGGGGAAAAAAAGTCGCACGTTGTTTAAATCTGCTATACCAACAGGTTGTAGGTTTCAACAATGCCAGTGGCGTTATGTGCCCCGGACATAAATAACAATGATTTATGACCTTTAGCCTTGACATTTTTACACCCGGACTGTTTGGAGAAATTTCATTTTTTTTATCCTTTTGTTCCAAACTAGTTGAATTTTTATTTGCTCCCTTTTATATATTTAATTTATATATTTTACACCCTTGGGCTGTTGGGACGAAAAATGCTATTTAAAGACAAACAGGATTGGAAAGAGAGACTTGGCTATTAAACTGTTAAAAAAAATTATTTCAATTAATCCCATACTTCGTGGATAATAAAAGCAAAGATAATCGTTCTATATTTATCACAAAATACCCCTGCCATGTTATATTGATTACAATGATACTCGGGGACTGGAAGGTAAAGCGTGCGCACTCACACATTCAGACTCATTTAACTTGATCAATTATTTCAAACGTACTAGTCATCCACGGTTTTCTTATCAACTGCTCAACAAAAACCCTGTAATTATTGCAATGTTTGAAATTGGAGTTTATGCTTTTAAAAATTTATAGATTTCATTGGGTGTTGAGTTCTTTTTGATTAAACCAAGGGGAAAAGTAGTAAGTTTTGTTTGAAGTAGAGGTGGGAAAAACCAAGGATCGGATCAAACCGCTCACTCGGTGAAATGAATCGGCTTTTTTTCATGGCTCACCGCTCGAACACACGAAATTTATCTCACCCATTAATTACATGCGTAAACTTTGTTTTTCGAATTTTCGGTGTGTCAATCGTAAAGGTTGATTGTCTGAATTACAGGGTTGTTATATGAAAGAAATGACGAACTGTTCAACCTTATTGCCAATCCATTATATTTAGTGGTCTGATTGACCAAATTACTTCTTTGAATTAATTGATCTTTTTATGTAAGGTTTTGGTTGAAATGAAAAAGTTAGGGTCACGAGCGGGATTCGAACCCCGGGATTCAACAAATTAAAAGAAGTAATTTGGTCAATCGACACTAAATACAATGGATTTAATAAGTAAAACGAAGTATAACTTCATTAACAGCTCTCCGTGGCCAATTTCTATGAGGCCGAGAATCGAAACCTATTTACACGACATTTGAAAAATGGCGAAAAGGACGAAAATTCGATAGGTTGTAGGTTGAGATGGGGAGTTGGTGTCCGAGTGGATCGAAGTGGCTCAAGGGGTTAGAGCAGCGTTGTATTTAGCCGAAGGTCGTGAGTTCGAATCCTGCTCGTCGCACTAGCTTTTTCATTTCAACCAATACCTTACATAAAAAGATAATTTATTACCAATCATTTTTAAAAAAACCATAACTACTTTGCAGTGTCAGAAATTGTTAGAGCTCGGTTTGGGATATAATATGCCACCATTCTTATTACCCTGGCTTTACTTACATTACTTCAGACAACTCTAGAAAATACTACAATTAATTAAGGTTTTTAGTTGAGATAAAAAAGTCAATGGCATGAGCGGGCTTCGAACCCACGATCTTCGGCTAGATACGCCGCTGCTCTACCACTTGAGCTATCGTGACCTCGATCCACTCGAACACTAACTTCCCATCTCAACCCCACCTTTTGAATTTTTTCCTCCTTTTTGCCATTTTGCAAAAAAAATGGCGAAAAATGGCAAAAAGGAGGGAAAATTCAAAAGGTGGGGTTGAGATGGAAGTTAGTGTTCGAGTGGATCGAGGTCACGATAGCTCAAGTGGTAGAGCAGCAGCGTATCTAGCCGAAGATCGTGGGTTCGAATCCCGCTCGTGCCATTGACTTTTTTATGTCAACGAAAAACCTTAATTAATTGTAATATATTAATCGGTCAAGAGGACCACGAAATTAGTGAATCTTGAAAATACAATGATATGTTCATCGCTCAAAAACCTCTAAAGTTCAGAGAGGATCAAATAACAAAACAAAACAAGGAAGATGACTACAGCTAGTGGAATAAAATGGTTCTTACTCTGTTGATTAAAGCTTTTTACAAGTGCTTTACATTTTTTTTCATTTTCCATTATAAAAACCTACGGACGTATTTTACAACTGGACACATTTGCGCTCAATACACGAAAGAGAAAAAGATAAGATATCTATCAGTATTAAATAGGAAAAAGACAGCACTGTTTTTTTTCCAAAATTCAAAGTAGGGGAACCAAAGATTCGTTATTTTCCTTAAGCATAATTTTCATATCGGGTGTCTTTCCTACATGCTCTCTAGCATATGGAGTCAATGGCACCCTTCAAATAATTCGCTTGGGCAACCTTTCTATACATGCCGGACATCGACCCAAAAGACGTATAAAAAACCTTAAGTATTGTAATAACCAGCATAGTTGCCTACCAGAGGCGGTAGCAATCTTATTATCTTATTCCATCTTATTCCCCAAAATCTAATGTATTGTTGTAACCAGCATGGTTGTCTTCTTTGGTGGTACAATGCTACCAATTTAAACCTCTAATGCCGATGTGTTTTAGTGACCAGGATGGTAGCCTGCCTATGGTGGTGCAATGTTACCAAATTGGTATAAGTTACATCTCTGAACCTTAAGGGTTATAGTACCCAGCTAGTTGTCTGCCAGAGGTGGTAGTAATGTTTCCATCTTATTCCCCTAAACCTAATATATTCTTGTAACCAGCATGGCTGCCTCTCTATGGTGGTACAATGCTACCAATTTAAACCTCTAATTCTGATGTGTTTTAGTGACCAATGGTAGCCTGCCTATGGTGGTGCAATGTTACCAAATTGGGTAACAATAATCATTAATAAGGGTTATAATAACCAGCTAGTGTCTGCCAGAGGTGATAGTAATGTTACCAATAATAAAGAACAAATTATCTTATGAATTATAGACAGCAGTAACTGTATTTTGAAATTTTTATTCTCCATTGTTTGCATAATCCATACTTGGCTACGATAAATGCGCATGTACATTAGTAGACTTAACAAGCCCTTTCAAGACTTTTTAATATTTATAAAACAAATTGTTTGTATGTTTAAATTTATCTAAAGCTTATTTTTTCGTATCATGTTTTATATATTTTTAGCCCCAGGTTTTTCTTTGTTTCTCATTATTTGTCTCCCTCCCACGTTTCAATGCATTATTCAGCGTTTGAGGTGAGGCGTACGTTTTAAATATTTTATGAACAACCGCCGACGCACTTGAACCCGTAACGTTTTAAATTGATGGCATTATCCTGAAAGGCGTCTAAAAAATTCCTCCCTTTGTTTTTGGTTGGTGAGTTCTATCGGAACCGAGGCGGCATTTAAATTACGATATTTCAAGTCCCACCCAGACCGAGCCACGGTTCCTAAGTATAAAAATTGACAGATTAAGCATTTTAGCTAAGTTTTCTCCGCCTCTTCGGCAAATAAAACGTTTTTAGCGGCCGGGGTGAGGAAGCCGTTCAACCTATTTTATGCCGGGCTGATCAGGATAAAAATAGGATTATGTCTTACTTAGTGATTAGGATCTATAAAATTTATGGGCCATTTGTTTACCATGAGCAATAAGTCATTTTCAATGTATTCTGATGCTCCAGATGAGGCCAATTTTCGCCGTCTAAAGCTGTTTGACTTAAGTAAGATCGAAGAAAATCTTAAGTGAGCTGTTGAAGACTGAGTGCTGTTGGCGAATTTCAACATTTAGTGAATTTTTTCCACCTTAAATCCTACTAAAAGAAAAGGTCTTTTCCATTTATAACGAAATGGCTGGTAGTGTAACAATCGTTAAACGACATAAGTTTAACAACCCGAACTTCTAGGAAAATTTTCTCTTCAAAGGACACGTTCAATTTGAGGTAAAAAGTTTCCGATTTTTCTTATTTTAGGAGAATGAACGAAAATATTTAGAACTGACTCACTGAAGATGACGAATGCCGAAACGTGTCTTATACACTAACCCAGCGAGGATAGACAGACCGAAAAGAATCGGAAACGACCAAATCATATTAGAGACGACACAAGAAGAACTCTCACAAAAATAGAAACGAATTGAAATTGAATCAAACATCGAAGAGTGTCATTCCTTGGCTCTATACAGAGAGCGTGTAGGAAGCCATCGGATATGAGAATTGCGCGTACTGAGAGTGTACATGTCGAGTTGTAGAATCCAAAGGTTTTTCTTATGGTAAATTTAATGAAAATTTATGCTACTCGTAAAAAAACAATTCAACAGTATATTAATCATTTCGTTTCAATGTTAATTTTGTAATTCAGCCCTCCTGGAACTAAGTGATTCTCAGAGAGTCTGAATCGCAGAGAACGGAACATTCTCTTCAGATTAAGAATGGGCCATGCGAGGTTGACACCCTAGGGATGCCAACTATGCTGGTTACAATAACACATAAGGTTTAGGGTTTTCAGTTGAAAATATTGCTACACCTCTGACAAGCAACTGTGCTCGTTATAATAACATTTAAGGTTTAGAGGTAGAAGTTGGTAACATTGCAACCGCCACAGACACGAAATATGCCGGTTACAATTACATAACATATAACGTTCTATGGAACCGGCCCATCTTTGTGGCCTTGTCATATTCCAGTTCATAGCTCAGGTCACACCTTAGAAGGTAAAGTGGAACACCCAGTACACTGTTGTGTCATCAATGACGATTTTCGATCGCCCTGGGTGCATACCCTCAAAGGCCATTACTTCGGTTTCGCTGGAGGATATTTTCAAGTAATGTCTCTTGAAGAGAGAGTCTATTTTTAAACTCGGCAAGTATTGATGAAGGAGCATGCCGGTTTTAAGTTTCACATAGCCATCGGCAGATCATATCGTATATGTTAAAAAGTACTAGTGATTCTTGTCGGACACATCGATCAATTTCTAATCGATGTGCCTAGTCAAGTTCTTCGAAATATTGATGAGCGCTTCGGTCTTCTCATATATTTTTTTATCCCTGTTATAAGCAATACTTGGTTTCACTACGCCAAACTTTGTCATAATCGATAACTTAGTGGTTCGAAGTCACGATAGCTCAAGTGGTTTGAGCAGCGGCGTATTTAGCCGAATGACGTGAGTTCGAATCCCGCTCGTGACACTAACTTTTGTCATTTCAACCAAAACCGTGCATAACAAAATTAATTAATTGAAAAAAGTAATTTGGTCAATCGGACCACTAATAACGGATTTAATAATCAATAGCGTTTGATCAGAAAATCGCTTCTCCTGAAAAGTCGTATTTTATTTACATTTCGGTATCTTTCTCCAAACTTTTCATCATGTTTTAAGTGTTTTGTTTTCATTTCCGACTGTATCATCAAGTTGCTATTAGAAAAAGTCGTTTAGACAAGGATCGATCCTTGAGCGGTTCAGTTAAGATAAGAGCCTCAAGGTGCAGTGATCATAAAATGATTTGAAGAGCTATTATCGATTGGGTTAAATTTTAAGCGTGCTACTTAGCAGAATATTCCACGACTCCTTTACAAGACATTTTCTTACGTAATGCCAAAAATTTGATAGAACTGTCACTAAAGAACAATAAATGCACTATAAAAAGCATAGTTTATACAGTCAAATGTGGTATTAAAACGATTAGGATATCGCAGTCGTTGCATTTTGCCTGTCTGTTATCAATTTTGGTTGCGTGTCTCTGTGAGATTTTAAATCTCTAGTGGGTATTGCCAGATGTAGTGTTAGGATTTGAGAAAAGGGGTTAAAAAAATCCATTATCCATGTGAGAAAAAATTAAAAACCATAAAAAAACGTTCGTTGGTTCCTGTTTTAGGTTGTAGGTATGCCATCTTAAGCCAATCTATCCTAAATAAACAAATAAATACAAATTGTGCAATTTCTGAAGTGAACGCTTGACCGTGAAGATTTTCAAAAATAGACGCTAGATTTAAAATAACGCTCATTGGATCCTTCCTAACGACCGCTCATCGTACATGACGAGGTTAAATAATTTACTGTTCAAATTGAGTTTGCTGGTTAAAATTTTGACAGTGAATCGTACTCCGTCGAACTGGAGGCTTAATGTCCAAAGTTGGGTGTCGCTGTCGGAACCACCTAAAATTCAATGGGCTATGATGGGATCGAACCCAGCACTGCTAAGGTCGCAAACACGAGTCGGACGCGCTAATCACTCGGCCATCACGGGCTAAATATTATATAAATATTATTAGAGGGTAACCGATTCTGTCCATCCTGAGTGGACCCTGTCGCTTGAGATGGGTACTCCCGGATAATACATGCAGAAGAAACATTGTGCACATTTTACCAAGAATACCACGATACACTGTTCTGCTTTCTGGGTCCATCCAGGCGTAGATGAAGAAACTACACTACCAATCTAAACTGAACAACCACTATCCAGGCTATCAAAACTGATTGACAGATTGATTATTAGTGAGCTATAAAAATTCTAGAAGGGCGCAATAAACCTGTTTACGTCAAGTTGCAAGAGGCTCTTTATTCTCATCTGATGAACCTATCGTAGATCCCCCTAGATAGTGGAAGGATAGGCAGATGAATAAATAGATGAATGGATGGTTAAATAAAGAGAAGGAGTGAGAGAGAGAGAGAGAGAGAGAGAGAGAGAGAGAGAGAGAGAGAGAGAGAGAGTGAGTGAGGAGCAAGAGATAACGAAATATTAGGGAGAAACAATAGTTCACTGGGGGCGTCGGTGGCCGCAACGGTTTAGGCGTTGACACGGTGCTCATCACTGTAAGGTAAAGGTCCCGGGTTCGAATCCAGCGGCCCTGCATTCGAACCCGTCATACTTACAAATGGGCTTTTTTTCAAAAACACAGGCACCCTGAGGGTTATATGACCTCTGCTGTTGTGAACCCTCATAAAAAAGAAAAAAACAGTTCACTTTATAGTCTCACCCATTCACTATGAAAAGAAATAATGAAATACAAGACCTATGCTTCTATAATGAAATTCTGGTCAAAAACGAGGTTAAATACGTAGGAATAATCTTTGATAAAAAATTATAAATTATTATAAAAGAAAATAATTCGTTTTGTCTAAAATACAGTTCACCGTCATTTGTACTCTGTATATTATCTCAATTAATCAAAGTAAAGTATTTAGCCGGTAGACCTGCAAGAGATTGTTTCTCTACCTCATCAGGTTGGGTGGAGGTTAAAACGCAGACAGACTGGCCAGAGGAGGATTTGGAAGACCATATATACGCCATGAACGTATTCTTGGGAAACAACATACAGAATCCTCCATTGCAGATTGAATCCAAAAAATACAAAAAGAGAATTGGATAAACTCTATAGGCAGACACAATATGCTTATGCTAAACAACTTGGCAAAACCACTGTTACTGTAAGAGGAGAGATTGGACTTTTTACCAGCGACTGGAATCTGAGAAAACATCTCAGGTTACAATGGCAAAAAAGTCCTCGTAAGATCGGATTGCCAAGCAGCTATTTAAAGCATCACCATGTAAAAAAATTACATCAAAACTAGTCAGTGAATGCATCTAAAATCTCACCGAACGAGCATTTGCATCACTTCAAACCGAACGAATAGGCAACAATATAGGCCCCACACCTATATTTGGGATAACAAAAACAAATACAGACTCCTCCATCACAGAATGGATCCATGGACATAAGGAGAACTGGATAAACTAGGGGCGCTAAACAAACCCTCACCAACCTTGGCAAACTCACTGCTACTGTAAGAGAAGTGACTTTGCCAATTTACCAGTCACTGGCATCTGACAAAAGGTCTACCCAACGTGGGCATATTCAGTGATGACTCCATTTTGTAAGTTACGCAATGAGGAGGGAGAGACAGCCACTCATATCATCTTCGAATGCGAAGCAACTGCTCAATGGATACAGAGAAAACCCAGCAACGACAGTCAATCACCTAATGCTTCTTAGCATAAGGATCGTGTCGATTGACTGAACTAAGGAACTAGGAAAGTACAATAAGCCAAAAGGCTGCAGTGCTTGGGGAACAATAAACCCCACTTCCTAGTTATCCATCATCATTATCATCACTGTCAGCGTCTGACATAAACCTAAAATAGTGGAGATGAATAAATTAATTAATGTTCTTAGATAGATAAATAGAAAAAGTGTGTGTGTGTGTGTGTGTGTATATGTGAGAAAGAGAGAGAGAGAGAGTGGGAGAGAGAGAGAGAGCGATCATTAATCTCTTATCTTTTTAAAACTTGCCTTTCTTACCGTATAAATTTTGTTATATTCCATTCTCACACCCCCTGGAGATTTGAAGTGTTAACGTAAAATACACAAATTCTTTATGGTCTCCCCAATTTGGACATCTTTCGATCTTTTACGGTTTTCTCCCATTGGTTCGAAAATAGCCAATCTTTTTTTTTTCTGTGTGGAAAAGTGAAAGAGATATTTTTAGGAGTTCTGATGGGCGAGCGTGACTGAAGGGCAAATGATGCTCACAACAGGCCTTATCTTCGGATCTGACAAAACCGCGGGTCCTGTACCTTTATCGGGGAAAGTTTTTTAGTATCGAAGTACCGACTGACCTGTCCCTCGAGGAAATTTCCATCGACTTTTATCACAGTTCGGCCCTTATTTTTATAATTCATTTTCATACATTCGTCACTCGCATAACGGCATAAAATATAAGAGACAGAATATAAAACGATTAGTTTAAAGTATGGTTGAGTTGAAAAAATTAGTCTCACTAACGGGATTCGAACCCACGAATTCGATGGGGAGTTGGTGTCCGAGTGATCGAAGTCGCGATAGCTCAAGTGGTCAATTAGAGCAGCGGCGTATTGAGCCGAAGGTCATGGGTTCGAATCGCGCTCGTGACACTAGCTTTTTTATCTCAACCAAGACCTTGCTTACAAAGATTGATTAATTGAAATAATTACTATGGTCAATTAGACCATCAAACATAAATTGGTAATTAGGAGAGTTTGAAAGCTGAATTGCTTTACTTACAGTCTATGTCAACAAAGCTTTGATTTTATGTTATTATATTAGATTAGATTAGATTGTATGGAGCCGACCTCTTTACGACATGTGCACCGCAACCAATTATTGGTCTATTGAGCATCTCCAGTTTTTTTATCTAGATTTCCTCATTAAGCTTGAGCCTTTTTACCAGTCCCCAACGCTTTTTGAAGGGCTCCTGTGTGTATCGTTCAGGCCCTGCCTTTTTATACCCAGGATCAGGACTTCGCACCAATAGAGGACGTGTTCCGTTGTTTCTTTTTCTTCTTGGCAATATTTTAGTTTCAATAGTTTCTTCCACTTCGAGTCTATACATATGCCTCCGGAATCTGCAGGGTCCAGTTAGTAGTCTAACTATTGTTCAAGTCCTAGCACGTCCTACATTTAGTAGTTCTGCCGTTAAGATGGCCCTTTGATAAACTTTTTCGCATGCCTCTGTCCCGGTCTGCATTCCATTGAGCGGAGGACTTATGATTGATCCAGAGTCTAATGAATCCGCGTTTTTGGTAAGCCGCAAAAAGGTTCAGGGCCAATAGGTAACCTCATTGAGCTTTCTTTGGCCAATTTATCGGCCTCTTCGTTGCCTCTCTGCCGTATGTGCCCTAGCACCCTGACATGGGTAATTTTGTAATTTTCCCCAATGTTTGACTTTCGTCTGAGGGCTCTAATGTAGACCCAAACGACTCTGGGCTTTACCGTCGATGCGGCAATTGCTTTCACTACCGCCTGGCTGTTCGAGAAGATGGCTTCTTCTATTGACAATCCCAGTCTTGTTATCCTGGTTCATTAACCACAGTTTCGGCTTGAAAACGGGTGGCAGATTGTCCAAAGCTTATAAAAATTCTAGTCCTTGGTTTATTTCCATAAACGCCAGCTCCTGATTCATATTCGGTTTTGGAGCAATCTGTAAAGCAGATACGGTTGCCATTAACTGGGGTCAAAGATGAATTTATAGGTCATGGCATCACTAGGCATCCCCAAAGTTCTGTCTAGTTGAAGATCCCTTCCAAGTTTTAGTTGCTCCTTGTTATGTGAGTAGGCTATTGGAGCCTGTCCCAGCATAAGCCTATGAATTGTGGCTTCATGACCTCTCCATGGATAAAGATGTGTAGTGGTAATAGAATCAGAAGCACTCCCAGCGTTGCTGTGGATATATGAGATGATGAAGGATCAGTAAGGATGTAGTTATCGACCAGCAGTTGTTAATTCTTATATGTGGATTCGGGTCGTGGTCTGGAGACATCTAGGATGTCAATCAAACAACCTCCCACAAACGTTTTATTTTATATATCCGGTTCTAATTTATTTACGAAGATTTGTACTATGAAGCGTAATTTATTCAAAACCTTTGTAAAGTTTCATATGGATCACGACAACCGTTTCAATGTTATCACCATTTATGTGATTTTCGAAAAAAATTGGCGGCAAGGATTTAAGAGAAGAAAATAATTTTCGATTTTCTTAAAAATTTGTATTCATGGTGGTTTTGTTGTGAAGAAAACGTTTATGTACTTTGTTTCATGCTAGAAAAATATTTTAACAAACTTTTCTCCGTCCCGCGGTCTCAATTTATGTACATATTTTAATATTTATGACACTCATGGCCTAGCTTAACCGCATTTTATCAGAAGCCTGTTTTTTACATTTGAGAATTGGCCTGGGGGACTTGACCCTGTTGGAAGAAAATGTTATAAAGTTTACTGCTTTCACCTTCAAAGCTTTACACCGAGGAAAATTAGCTCTGTGTTTTGAATGTGTCTTTGCCTCGAAACGCCACTTTGAGATTCTTCTCGGCCGGACAATAAACACCCGGTCGTCTATTGTTCCCGACGATACCGTCCCGAGTCTGTAATTGAAAGAGGAACGTCCGGAATCGGCTAATGGTGTCGCAATTCGGAGTCGCACCTTTTTCAACTGGCCCTCGGCGTTTTACTGTTTCTTAAAAATCCCAATGAACTTTTCGAACAACCCGTATTAAGCGGCGGAATTGAAAAGCCTGGGGATGACAGTTTTAGCATTGGATTTCTCCCCGTATATAGAATACAGAGAGAATAGTCGGTTGAGTTTTTATTTTCCAATTGGCTCCAAATGCTTCGCATGTGCTCTGAAGTTAATTACTCGCAGGCAGCACTTTCAAGTAATGTTTTAAATTAAAATATCGGCATTATTCTTCATTTCATCGGTTCAACAGACATCATACTCATTCCACATTTGGCTGCCCTGAGACAACTTTAAACCAACTCGACCCACTTTCTGTCCTATGACTGGCTACATAAATTTAAAAAAATTGCAATAATGATTTGGTGGAGGCATCATTTTGAATAAATAAAAGCAGTATATTCATTACAGGCCGGTACTTCAGAGTCATTGAAGGTCGGCGTCTTCACCAAACAATCTGTGCTTCAGGGTAGGATTCTGACCCCACATCCAGTCGCTTCCTTAATCTTTCTAGATGTTACAGCAACTCTGATCCTGTTGTTTCCACCTGAAATCTTTAACAGCACCTCTCACTTTTTGAGTCTTGGTGTGAAAAGAAGTGAATAAAATTGAACCACGAACAATTCACCTTTATAATCTTCATTCTCCAAATAAAAATCCCTCCTCCTCTTTTACTGCAATAATATCCTCTCCCGACTGCATGCGTATCGACAAACGACTGAGGTGGAATCCCCACCCGACAAAAACATCAAGAAGTTACGACATGACACAGAGCACTTTCATGACTTACAATTTAACGGCCGATTTTATAACACCATGCAGTAAGCGTCTGGAAGTGTGGGATTTAGCCACACAATCCAATATACGTCGCAGTCAAACTGCCCAATCCATTAATTATTAATCATTAGAAAAATCCTTGATGGTCCATATCATCTTCCCAACACAACTATCCTCACAGATTTAACCCGCTCCCATTACAGCAAATTTCACAAAGCCTTCCCAACAGCCATAAATCCCCAAATCAAAACACAACTCGGAGCAGGGAGAAGTGACGGCCGCGAGATGTCTTATCCAGTGACAGTAATAGCAACAGCAGTCTTCATTAAAAAGAGAAGAGTGTTTCGAACACGTATAAAATACACTAGTACAGTACCCATCATATGCCGATGATAACGCCCTGTTTGCAAACTTAAAGCCTTTAGTGGCCTTCAGAAACCTCCAGCACCGTCTCGTTTGGAAGAAAGGATAAAAAAAATTGGAGGATCAGATTAACCCCATCTCTCCTAATCTACACTCCTCTGTTTCATCCATTCAACCACTATGCCGAAGCGAGTGTTCCGCAAGGCAGCATCCTTGGCCCCATACCCTATTCAATATACCGTATAGACATTCCTATTCGTTTCGATACAGTAATGCTCATATGCAGACGATAACGCCATCCTGTTAGCTAACCTAAATTCTTTATTATTGTTCAGAAACCCCCAGGACCATATCGTCTGTTTGGAAGAAAGGTTCAATTAATGATGTTGTAAGACTGACATCGCATATCACCGCTCTCCTAATCTACTACTACGCTACAACCATCCACTATGACGAAGCGAGTGTTCCGCAAGGCAGCGTACTTGGTCCCACTCAGTATGCACTGCTCTTACTCCTCGTATAGGTAGACAATATCCTTGTCTTGTTTGTAATAAAGGTTCAATAAATGCTGAATCAGACTCACATCATGTTTCACCTCGGTTATTATCTACTTCAATTATGTCCCATCTATCCATCTACTATGTCAGAGCAAGTGTTCTGCAAGGCAACATCCTTGATCCCATTCTCTATTCAGTTTGCAGTGCAGACTTTCCCTCGCTCACATAGGTCGACGATTCCGCCGTCTTTGCAGTAAACTAAGATCTAGCAATGGCTTTGAGAAACCTCCACAATTATCAGTCCTGTTTGGAAGAAAAGTTAAATAAATGGAACCACTGCAACCTTACAGAATTAACTGCAGAGTTGAACAAGCGTTTAAACCTCCAAAGTTTCAGTCCGAAACTCTTCGAACCAACCGACCATCTGGTTGCCAATGCTCCCTATTTCGTATCCACAGAGAAGCATTAAGTGCCTTCAGAAACCTCCAGGTCTACATCTCCACTTTGGAAAATGGTTCGCGAAATTCATCATAACTTTTTTCCTCTTTCAGCAACCAATGTCCGCTATTATACTGAGGCCGCATTCACACGTTACTACTACAACCTTACTGGATTAACTATGAAGTTGAACCAAGTGTTCCAACCTCCAAGTATCTCTTCATTCCGAAATTCTTCGAACCCAGCTTCCTATTTCGTATCCAACCTTACAATCCAGACAGAGCTTCAGTTTCCATTTGTCCTTGAAATTGCAAGAAGTCGTAGCATGCACTTATATAAAATCATGGGCCCTTATTCTAACCCCCTAGTCCAACACCTTTGATCTCGAAACCTTCCCGTCAATCCTCCAGGACGCGTAATGGGCCAATTTTGCCATTTCTTCCCTATTGAGGAAAGTGAATAGCGTTGTGAAAAGACTTTAATTAATGGGTTATTTCACTTTTGTAAAGTAAATTCAATAAAGACAACAGAGTTGCTTGTAGCGCGCTCCGAAAATAAAGTTTTAAAGTTGAAACACGCAACAACAAGAGAAGCCGAAAACTTTACGATCCCTGTTATCATTTTACACACCTGCTTGGTCTTTGGCGTTTGAAAATAATTCGAACAAGTTAATTAACTCTGGTTCCCTTTTGTTTGTTACAGATGTCAAGTGATTGTGTTGAGAAGGGAAGTTGCAGGCTCCGAGGTAGCAGATCTTCCCTCAACGGCGGTGCCCTGAAAAACGGGCAAGTCGCCAGGCCTCCCAAACCCTGCTGTTTTTGTTGGTGCTGTTGCTGCACCTGCTCATGGTATGTATTTATTGTTACACTTTTTTGACAAAGATGTGTGTGTTTTACTTGCAATAAAAAATTACATAAAACGGGAGCCAACCCGAGCCCGGGTATGAGGTCAAATCTTGAGACGCCATATTACTTTTCAACTGTACCCCAATTTAACATTTTACACATGAAAAATGTTACATTTCTTATAATTAATGTTCATCCTTTTAAACAATAGATTATTTAAATATCTCAAGGAACTCATATCGTTAATTTTTCTTATCACCTTAATGTAAGACACATTGACAACAAAATTTGATGGCATAGTGCATGTATAGTGAAGTACGTTGGATTCTAGAGGTTGTTACTAAAGGTCTTTCCAGTTTGGGATTCAGTAGTCACTGATTCGTGATAGGAAGCATCCAATGGCAACGATGGGAATTGAACCCACGATCTCGTACGTGACAAATCGATAAACTGGTAAAAATACCTTTACCAAGCTTTGAATCATTTCTTAATTTATTTAAATGTATCGATATTAAACGTAATAACCATAATTAAAAACTTAAATTCAACGCAATAAACCATAAATAACAAATAGCAAAAAACTGGTTTGGCTTCTAGTTGAACATATCTTCAAAAATTTGGAACTTCCTCGTCTTAGATCGTACTTTGTTGGACAATGGAAGCCAATCGAGAAACCAAATATTAATCAATATTTGTTTCTAAGCATTTAATCGTTTTTTATGCTTTATTCGAATGTATCGAAGTTAAAAGTGTTAAATCAACCCAAAAATACCCAGTTTTGGCTTCCAGTAGAACATTTCTTAAAAGATTTGAAGATTGCTTGTCTCAGTTCTTACTGGACTGTGTGGTCTCCCTGGTTTGTCCGTTTCGTTTGGCTCAGGGTGTCACTTTGTCAGGCAATTAATTTTTATACGCTTCATATTTGCAATGAATCATTTGCAACCAACGAAGGCTGATAAAGCGTATTTGAGGAAGAAGCAAGCAGCAGTGGACGGCTAAGCTAACCCAGCGAGAACAGACGGGCCAGGATGATCGGATTAAGCTACAGGTTCATCACCACAATGTTTCACCGCTAAAAAAAAATTAATGAAAAAACTTGCAGTTTTACGGATAGGTGCAATTCCTCGGCTCCATATAGCGAGCGTGTAGGAGTGCTACTCGATATGAGAATCATGCTTGACCTTACCAGCGAATATCTGGGGTCCCCTGTTCCGATTTTTGGGAAAACAGTACTGTTTTATTTTATATAGTAATGTATATATAGTAATTTTTTATACTTAGCGTGTGTAGAGAGTGAATATATTTATTAACGTGAATGGGTGCTGTGAGAGGGTCGATGGCGGAATATCGAGTACCCCATCGACCCTCAATTAGGTTAGTTGTACAATACATAAATGTAAAGGGTTTTGGAGGAATATCGAGTACTCCATCACACTAATTGAATGAATCGTATGTAAAAGGAGTAAATATATTTAAGATTGAACATGAGTACGAATGGAACTGCATGCATTGCATTCTGGATTGCCTTAGTTGTTGACAGCATTCCCCCGGAGCTCAACCCCTGTGGCTGGACAGATAAGGACGAGGTCTACCCCGGATTGCCAGGACTCGGGGTGGGTGATTTTCCGAGGCCTGCCGAGTTTTACGAATAAATTAAACAAATTAATACAATAAAATCGTCCCAACGCAAACTGTTAAAAGAAATTAACTTCAGAGGACAATGGTTATTTCACATAAAACTTGATGCCCGGCAGTTAGTTCTATTTTCCTCACCTTCAGTAGTTTTTCTGCGTGGTATTTTGTTAATAGTGTCTTTTATGACGACGTAAAATGCGAAAGAGGTGTGTAAAGAGTTTGTTGTCTTCGTCACTCGTCGTCTTTGATTTATCGAGGAATTTTTTTTTTATGTGAATGTTTATCGGGTTTATCTGTTCATTTTCTTTTGATCTCGTGTAAGTATATTCCACGTAGTAAATTGTGCAAGTTATTTATTATTGATTTTACGGGTTCTCTCGTGTTTGATGTGTTCCTTGGTTAACCTTTAAGTTGAAAGATTTGAAAATATCCACCTTTAATCTTGTTGGTCTTGTTTTTGCCTTGGAAGTTTGAAATATTGAAACATTATAATCGGAGTAGAAGAAAATTAGAGATGTTACTAAAATCAAAACGTATAACTTAAGAATATACAGCATGGGAGATGACAGTTGAAACCCATCACCCGGCGACACTTCGTCATTATAATTCGCGCGGATTTCGATAATCTAAAATATATCGGCTTTATTATGATTTCATTTTAGCCTTTTTGATAACTAATCAATGGTATTTTCCTTACGGGCGTAATACTAACTGGTCTTGGGGTTTTAAGTTTAGTTGAAAGTAAGATAACACTTTTTAAAAAGTTTTCGAGATATTTAAAACAACTGACATGCCTAATACTCGAAAAAAGTACTAGACTTAGAAAAACTGTTCAACATAAAAGAAAGATAAAACAAAATGAGACACACCTGGAGCTTTCCTATGGTAGATGGCTCAAAGATTGGCAATTGTAAGGGTTGAATGGCCTTCGGCTCCACAACAACCATCTTTCAAACGGAATTGAATTGCCATAGAAACAGGTGAACGTGAAATAAATAATAAACCTCTGAAGGGCACAGCCATAAGAGACTGTCAGATAATCAGGCTATAAGCTCTTAAAATTACGAGATAAACTGCAAACTGCTCTGAAACTACCTAAACACCCTTAAAATCCACAAATAGCCTGACTCAAAGGTTCCAGGTCATTCGAATTTCAAACAACGAGGCAACAAGATGAGGCAATGGCTCAAAGATGGGAAATGGTATGGGTATGGACGTACAAAGGGCATAACAATGTGCACAATAAGGCCCTAAGCTTCTTTTTGTATAGCTAATTAATTGTGGAAATAATTAGTAATTAATTGTAAATATTACTGTATTAACGTATTAACGATTAGAATGAGATCATTCCAGAGAATCCATTCTCGCTAATAAGTTACTTTTACTATCCAAAATTCACACACTCACCCAGAATTCAGCTGTTAGTTTCTGCGATGGTCCTTTCATGAACTTTTCACGTGCCTCTTTCCTGGAATACATTTCTGTGAACCGAAGACACAAAACAGCCAAGATTATCGCTTCTATTCACCCTAATACCAGAGATAATGGACCGTCTAAGGTTTTTTACTAGATCCCAAAGCTTTTTTTAAGGGGTACCTTTTGTATCCTTCAGACCTAGACTTTCCTTGTCGAGGAGTAAAAATCTCATCTGGCATAGACCTTAAAAACCACAGAGGACATATTCCACTGTTTCTTCTTCATTATGCTGTTCCGAGTCTATGCATATACCTGCATAGTTAGCAGACCTAATGTCATTCTAGTCCTACCACATTCAAGTTTAGCAGTTCTGCGATGCTCCTTTAATACTTTTCTCATTCCTGTTTCCCAGAATGAATTTTTGTTGAACCGAGGACTTATGCGATCAGTGTTCCAGAGAGCACACGTGGGAAGCTATCAAGGCAGGCCTAAGCAATACAAGAACCCACTCGTCAGTAGGGAGCTCCTGGCCAATAGGTTGGTTTCTGTCCAATTAACCCATGTTCAGTGGGTCTCCCCAAGAAGAAATCTTTCCATCTTTTGGTTTATCTAACCTCGCTGTTTTGGCCTGTCCGCCCATCGAACGTTAATTTCTTCGGTTGGTCAACGTTCGACACAAGATAAAATAACATATGTTTTCTTCCTAAAAGGAAAAAGTAACACTGTTAAATTCCCAGGCATTTCATGTAGATTCGGTAACTAATTGGTTTTTCATTGTGTAACTATGGATTATCAAGAGTACCTGACATCTGGTCCCGTCAGTCTCTTTTCCTTTATGGCTGAATGGCTCCGGGTAGGTGATGGCCGTCTGTGAATACAGGGTTCCACTCCAGTTCGCTAGCGCCAGAGAAATAAAACGGCTAGGAATACATTCCCGGAAGATAGCCATTTTCTCTGACAGCCAGACAGCTCTCAGGGCCTTAGCCTCATGCGAGGCGAAGGCAAAAAGTGTTTGGAAATGCATGGAGGCCCTGACGGAAGTCAGTGACATTAGTGACCTGACCCAGGTAACGAAAAGGTTGACATGTTGGCCAAAAAATGGGCCAACATGGTCTCTAAGGGCCCAAAACCCTACTGCAGCCTAGCAGCCTGCCACAAAAGAGGATACATCTTAAAATGGATCCTTAATGAGTCCAAAACCTGGTGGAACAATACCACAGGTATGTGGCACGCGAAGAGATTCATAGAAGGACCATCCGCAAAACTTACAAAAGAATTACTGGAAGGCAACAGAAACCAGGATTGTGGTTGGACTCCTGACGGGTCACTGCCACTTAAGAAAGCACATGCCGGATAGGAGTACAGACAGAAGAAACACTGTGCAGATACTGCCAGGAAGAAGAGGAGACCGCAGAACACATTTTGTTTCTACGAACGTCTATGTATGTGCAGGTTCCTGTAACTAGGACAAGAAAAACCACAAGCAAATCCTACACCAAGGAACCGCTGGCAAAGCTGTGGAGGCTGGTTAATAGCCTGAAGGTGGCCAGTGAGCTATAATTAACAGAGGAGCACAATAGATCTACTTAGGTCGAGGTGCATTAGGCGTTGTGGCCGCCTCCCTTATCCCTATTCCTATCCAGCTCGCTATCATTTTGCTCAAGGACTTTTACAGTCCCAAGGAAATCTCCATTCGCAATAATTACGCAATGCATAACCCCTTTTATTTAATCTGCTCTTTTGTGAATGTTAGCCCTGCCCGACGGGCTTTTTTTCCATAGCAGGCTCACAGGATCTATAATTTCCTTCTGCCTGATAAGGAGATGAATACAACAAAACTTCTTTTTCGTTCATTTACCTCGTAACGTTTTCTTACTTTTTCGATTGGCGTTGTACTCACCAGTTATAAATGCACTAAAACTGCTTCCTGGAAAAATGATGTGTGTTACATTTCTCATTTTGCTTTTCACTGGGTTCATTGAGAACAATGAGAGTTTGAAACAACGAAAAAGAATATTAAGGACAAATATCATACTTTCTCTTCGCGCAACCACACATTTCTCACCATTTATTAACTCTTTCTTCTTAGCCACACACGGTTAATTATTATGGATATAGTCGTGAAAGAAATTTTCAATTCCCTTTAATTAAGGTCGACGTGTCGGGTTACGCCAGATTTTGTCGGTGATGTATGTCGCACCTGCCATGCTGTTCATCTTCGTTTACTTTAATCACGTCGGTTCTAATTATGCTAAGAAAAGCCAATAATAATTTAAATGCCATTCTAGCGGGGATTTACTACGGCAAAGCTCTTGTCATTGTGATCCTGCTCTTTCCACTAAAGAAATTGAAATCTTGCGTTCTCAATAAAGAGAATTTCTTTACTAATTTATCTTAATAGTAAATAATGAGAACAGATCCAAACCTCCATTAAATAAAAGAAGATGTGGTTGAGGTCATTAAATCCGTTGTTACCTTTTGAAGTAATGATTTCCACCTTGCACTTAAACTTTCGACCATTGCGTCCGAGCTCTGCTCAAGATTTTCCTGAACTATTTTCGTGTCTTTAATGAATGACACAATGCTTCTCGAAGTTTGACCAGACATTGCTCTAGAATGGTTTTCCTTTCTTTCTTAGTATCATAGTCTTTTCCTAGCTATTTTCATGATAGTTGGGATAGTTCTATTGGCTCTGTCCCCTAGACACAGTCTACATTGGTATATTGCCCAATTTTTTCTAAATGGTATTTCACTGGATCATGTCCTGTTTGTATGCCGGTTCGAACCCTTAGTCCCTTTAGCTTTCCTGTAGCGAAGGACTTTTTCTTTCTATCAATGGGTTGTTTGTAAGAGTAGTCTTTGTGATGTCAGTATTTGTTACGCTCTCTATTTTGTAATGATGTCTGTTGCCTCGTTACCCGATATTCGCTTATGACCTGGAACCTTAACGTCCGACTTTTTTTAGATCCCTGTTTAGGGGTGCTCGACTATGTGATAGTACCTCGTACAGTGGTTGAGGTAGGGCCTAAAACTATGTGGAGCCATAGTTAGACTTTTTTATTCCTACTTCCCATCTTTGAGCTATTGCATCATATTGTTGCCTCGTCGCCTGGAATTACCTCATGGCTTGGAACCTAGCGTCAGGCTATTCGTAGATCCAAGTTTTTTCTGGGGATTTAAGCATTTTCAAACTGGTGTTGATCTATCTCGTAAACTTGAAGGGCCGTAAGAATTGCTTGACTGCCTGATTCTAGAGCCATGTGGTGCCCCAAGTTAGGCCCTTTTTATGCCTGTGCTCGTACCTTGAATAGATCCAAATTTTTTCAGGGTATTTAGGCATTTTCTAACTATTGTTGAGTCGATCTATCTCTTAAGACTTCAAGAGCCATAAGAACTGCTTGACTACCTGATTAATTTTGCACCCTTGAGATGTTTGAAAGGTGGTTGTGGTAGGGACTAGGGCCATATGGTGCTCATAGGCCGTTTTTATGCCCATATCTGTTCTATTTCCCATCTTTAAGTCATTGCCTCACTTATTGCCTGGTTACTTGAAATTCCCTCATGGCCTGGAACCTTAGTGTCAATCTTTTTGTAGATCCCGTTTGTCGAGGTCTTAGTCATTTTCAAATTAGATTTGTGTTAATCTCGTAGGTTTGAAGAGGCTTTAGTACTGCCTGGCAATCCGATTAATTTTGCACCGTTCAGATGGTTGAATGTGGTTGTAGTAGGGTCTACCCTTTCCAACACCCCCAGCTATCAGCCGTGCAAGAGCTTCAGGGTTTATTTATTTCTTGTTTCATCCTCCCGTGGTGCCCTCTTTTCAATAATTATATTGAATATTTTTTTCCTTCAAAGTTTAGTATTTTCTCTGATACGTAACAAATAGGTTTAGCCATGCCGTTTTAATTTTGTCTTGCATTTGTTTGTTGCTTTTTTTCCACTGTACGATAAATTCACAAGTGCTCAATGCGGCCATCCTTTGTAAGTAAGGGTAGCCTGAGTACACGTTCCATTACGGCTGTGGGTGATGTTTTAATAGCACCACGCTAAGGCATGTTGTTCTTTTGATTTTTCGTTGTAGTTCCTCTGCATTTATTTGTTGCAATTTTGACCACATCATATAATTTGCGTATGTAATTATGAGTCTCACAATCGGAATGTTTTACCACAGGATTATGGTATATCCATTGTGCTTTGAAAGTTGTGTCGCTGGTGAAAGTATGCGGTAGAGGTTAACCTTTGGTTAAGGTGTAAAGCATCTTTGGAATACTTTATTTCTTGATTGCAGGGTTAGAGCTTAAGATTCAGCTTCTTTTTGCAAATGGATAGCACTACTGCAGCCTGGGGGCGTTTATATTTAAATAATTTTCCTAATTTTCCATCTTTGAGCTATTCATTCCATCGTGCTCTCTTTTGTATGGTTATGTTGACAAGGTTTCTTAAAGTCTAATATGTTTTCTTTGAATGAGAGATAGTTTAAGATAGTTATTTTAATTTTGCTTAACATATTTTTATGGCCAACATTTCTTTGGTGCTTTCTTTCTTCGATGGCTGTTGTCCTTGTAAAATTGATAAGGGTAGTAGCTTGAACTTTTGGTTTTCTCGCAAATCTTGACAAAATCATGACCGCATGGAAATAAAATTGAAAATGAATTCACTAATTTCGTGGTCCGCTTGACCAATTAATATATTACAATTAATTAAGGTTTTTAGTTGAGATAAAAAGTCAATGGCACGAGCGGGATTCGAACCCACGATCTTCGGCTTGATACGCCGCTGCTCTACCACTTGAGCTATCAATACCTCGATCCACCCGGACACTAACTTCTCATCTCAACCCCACCTTTTGAATTTTCCCTCCTTTTTGCCATTTTTCAAATGTCGTGTAATCGGATTGGATTCTCGGCGACAAATGAAATGGCCACGGAGAGGTTTAGTGAAGTATACTTCATTTTAATTCATTAAATTCACTAATTTCGTTGTCCGCTTGACCAATTAATATATTACAATTAATTAAGGTTTTTAGTTGAGATAAATATATTGAAAATAAATCCTTTATCGCAAAATTAACTACTACACTTGTCCAACAGGTCCTAGAGAAGTTCTATCCCCCATTAATAACTATTTACCAAGTTGGAAAGTCAGTTAAGAATTTAGGAATTTGTGGCAATTAGAGGCGGAACAGATTGCCTCGTACAGATAAAATCTCGTTGTTATTTTCGAAATTAATCAACCTCTTTCTAAAAGTGTCACACGGACGAAAGCTCGGCGATTCGAACAGAATGATTTATAGCCCTTGGAAAAAGCACGCACTGTTTGAGCTTTTTGCCATCGAGAAAGCCGAAACATGGGTACACCGGAACGGAACGGCTTACGTCCGGCAAAAGCTGCAAAGCTCGCGGTGAGAAAAATACGGTAGAAACGATAACGACAACTTTATTGACAGAAAATAAAAAAGTTAATAAAACAGAGATAAAATCTATATAAGTTTTTAACGTGTCATATATTGTACCTGTCTGTAATAAAAAAAACTAATGTTTCTTTTTTTCTGTTTTTGCCGCTACATCAGGAATAAATGGTAAGTATCGAACTACAATTTCTACTGCCTCAATAGTATAACTACAATTAATTATTTTTTGTATGTAAAATTTTGGTTGAAATGAAAAAGCTACTAGCTCACGAGCGGGATTCGAACCCACGACCTCAATACGCCGCTACTCTAACCACTTGAGCTATCCTGACTTCGATCCACTCCCCATCTCAACCTACAACCTTTCGAATTTTCCCTTCTTTTTGCCATTTTTCAAATGTCGTGTAATCAGGATTCTATTCTCGAAATTCGAAAGGTTGTAGGTTGAGCTGGGGAGTTGGTGTCCGAGTGGATCGAAGTCACGATTGCTAAGTGGTTGGAACAGCGGCATATTGAGCCGAAGGTCGTGTGTTCGAGTCCCGTTCGTGACACTACCTTTTTCATTTCATCCAATACCTTACATGCAAAGAATAATTAATTGAAAGAAGTAAAGTAAAAAGTCAATCGACACTAAATCTAATGGATTTAATAAGTAAAACTAAGTATAACTTCAATAACAGCTCCCCGTGGCGATTGCATATGTAGCCGAGAATCGAATCCTGATTACACGACATTTGAAAAATGGCAAAGAGGAAGGAAAGTTCGAACGGTTGTAGGTTGAGAGGGAGAGTTGGTGTCCGAGAGGATCGAAGTCACGATAGCTCAAGTAGGTAGAGCAGCGGCGTATTGAGGTCGTGGGTTCGAATCCCGCTCGTGACAGTACCTTTTTCATTACAACCAAAGCCTCTCGTTTGTACCTCAGGTTGTTGAATACAGAATAGAAACAAAACATACAATACACATTATACATCACTACAAATATAGATGTCTGGTCACGTTCACTCCCCCAGAGTACTCGATATTCCTCGAGGCGGGTTATAAACAACCCCTTCTTTTCATGCTAATAAATTACATTTATTACAATAAATTAACACAAACACAACACTCAATAGAAACATAAAAGTCTGGTCACATTCACTCCCACAGGGTACTCGATATTTCTCGGGGCGGGGTTATGAGCAACCCCTTCCTTTCACGCTAATAAATTACTTTTAGTCTCAAGGCGTCATACACTCACCCCAGAGTACTCGATATTCCTCGGAGCGGGTTATAAGCAACCCCTTCTTTTCATGCTAATAAATTACATTCATTGCAATAAATTAGCACAAACACAACACTCGATAGAAACATAAAAGTCTGGTCACATTCACTCCCACAGAGTACTCGCGACTTCTCGGGGCGGGGTTATAAGCAACTCTTTCCTTTCACGCTAATAAATAACATTCATTACAGTAAATTAACACCAACACAACAGTCAGTAGAAACACAGAAGTCTGGTCACATTCACTCCCCAGAATACTCGATATTCCTCGGGGGCTCCGAAATAAAATTTTATTTTACGTACCTATCGAAGAAAAAACTTATGACACTATTGGTAATTAAATTCGAATTTAGTCTACCTCTCGCCATCAAGCCTGTTTTTTTACAAATTTTATTGATACTTCAACTCACGTCTGCAAGACTTCGAGAAGGAAGCCAGGGGATGTATTAAAATCCTATAAATACGCGCTGGTTTACTTTTTAACTTGCATCTGCTGGCTAGGAATGCAATTGCACTGATGCCCTCCAAACAACTGTAACCAATTTTGTACGAGTCGGCCAAGTTGAACGATCTGTTGGTGAAAGATTAAATTTAGCCCTGATCATCACGGTCCGTCTTTTTCGCTGTATTGATCTGGGCCGGGGGTTTTTATTTTCGACCCAAAAATGTTGGTAAGCTTTTTTTTATCAATATATTAATATATTTAATATTTTTTTATTAATATATTTTGTTCTACGAGGTGATCTTCGATAATCCCGATCCGCACCGACTCGCTGGTTTTGTCTGTCCGGCGCGTTTTGGCATATCTCCTGGGGTTTATCTCTTTTTTCTTGTATTCTTTTATTGCATTTATAATTTATTTATTGTTCCTTCAGGAAAATAGATTTAGATGTCATTTTAAGCAAGAACCCAAAAAACAAGTCTAACAGGGAACAAGAAGTTAAATTTTTTAATGGGAAAAAGAAACATTGTAGAAGGTACGTCTTGTATCTTGAATCTGGAAGGGGGAAGCTTTAATTAACCTAAAATTAATTAGATGGGTTCTCAACAACTAATCAAAGACTCTCGAACGATCCATGTTACGGTTTGTTTTTCTCACTGAACTCTTTCGGCCACTTTCTTTATAAACACGGGACATTTTTCAAGAAGGAAGCAGCTAGGTTTTCACTTCCGAAGCCAGCGTCTGTTAGTCATATTCGTTCTTGTTCATTGTTCTGAGAAAAGGTCATTTGATTGATTGTTGATCACTATAATACGTCCACCTCCGAACGTTGGCGAAAAATCAGTAGCATAATCCTCGGATTTTCAAACTTTTCACATTGAAGGAGGGTAGTCCTTCTGTATACATTATCTCCACTTCTGGCCGAAGCGAATATGACAAAGAAAATGTTCCCACGAAATGGATCAGTGGAGGTGAAATACTTCGTGCACACGCATAATATAATTTGCAAGAGATCTCTTTCTATCTAGGTCAGTCTGGTTTGCAGAAAAATATTTTTGTGTCAATCGTTCAGTCACAAGTAGGAAAATGCGTTTAAATATTAACTATCAAGAACGTTCAAGACAAAAGTAACCTATGGAATACTAATCTGCTAGACCAAAGCTCAACAAAAACAAGCTTCCCAAACATTAGGAAGGAGCACTGAAAATAACCCCCTCAATTGCCCTAGAAACTCTGCTAAACCTACCTCTATTGGAAACATTTATACAAGGAAAAGGTAGAAAACACTCATTTAGGCTCCAGAAACAATCAAACTGGATGGAAACTAAACATTGGACTTCAAAGGAGAAGAAGAATTCAGGAGGACATCAGCTACAATGATATGATTCACATATGGCTCCAAAACGAATGAAGCAACTAGACCAGGTGTTTTCTGTACAAGCCCAAAACAGCTATCAACATCATTTGGGAAGTACACCTCAGTCTTTCAAGGTGAAATACATGACATCAATTCTTGTGCCTTGTCAAAACTTAAAAGAGGTTGCAATGGCGAAAAGGTCCAGTGAATGCATCTAAAATCTCCAGAACCGAACGAATAGGCAATAATATAGGCCCCAAACTTATGCTTGGGATAACTAAAACAAACACAGACTCCTCCATCACAGAATGGATCCAAAAAAAACACAAAAGGAGAAGTGGATAAACTACGAGCGCTAGACACAATAAGCTTATACTAAACAAACCCTCACAAAGACTGGCAACGTCACTGCTACTGTAAGCGAAGTGACTTTGCCAGTTAACCAGTCACTGGCATCTGACAAAAGGTCTACCCAACATGGGCGTATTCAATGATGACCCCATTTGTAGGTTACGGAATGAGGAGGAAGAAAGAGCCACCTATGCCATCTTCAAATGCGAAACAACTGCTCAATGGATACGGAGAAAATCCAGGAAAGGAATTGCAGCAAAGACAGTCAATGACCTAGTACTTCTTAAGAGAACGATAGTCAATCTTACTGAGAAGATCGAGAAGGATCAACTCGTTTGACTTAACTAAAATCTAGGAAAGTACAATAAGCCCGAAGTCTGCGGTGCTAACCCCCACTTCCTAGTATCCATCATCAGTATTACTGAGAAACTCTGACATAAACCTAGACATTGCAAAGGTAGGCACTTAGCCTAGTACTCCATAAAAGAAGGATCGAATTGACAGACTGAACTAAAGAACTAGGAAAGTACAGTAATCCAGAGGTCTGCAGTGCTTGGGGAACAAAAACTCTCTGATGTATTCCAGCACCATCACGTTTGTCGCAGTTGTACAGTTCCGACATGCGTGTATATCGGGGCGTGTCTCTCGCAATCCTCAGAAACTTGTCCCGTACAACCTGCAGCCAGGCGACATTAGTCCTGCGTATGAAACTCCAGGCACGCATATAGAAGCATCGACCTAACCATCACCTTGTACAGAAGAAGTTTCTTGGCGACAGACAGGACAGGTAGGTTATGGTTACGGTGACAGAGCAGAGAGAAAGTACGCCGTTAGAAGCTTTGTTGTTTACTTTATCATTGTTACACCAAAATGGATCTTTCTATAAAGCAAAGGTCTACGCTTGGTGAAAACTATTGCCTCTGTTTTATTGCGATTAATTTTTATTAATTTTCCAACGGTTGCCGCAACGAAATGCAGCGCATTGTTTCTCTAAACTGTACGATATTGTATGTATCCACCAAGAAGAGGAGTAGAGAGCGATTTGTACATTCTTAGGGCGAGGTATTTTGTTGAAATATACAAGGAACAGGATTAGTCCAAAGATCTAGCCTTGAGGAACACCATCAACACTGTCTGGGTTGGGAAAGTTATGATCGAACGGAAACTCAAAATTGTCTGGATAAGAGGTAGGAGTGGATTATTTTTATTATGTATGGAGGAAAGCTACATCCCATGAGCCTGCTGGCTATATCATTATGTCAAGCAGTGTCAAAGGCCTTTCGGATATCTATCAAAATCATGCCAGTATGATTTCTTACATTAATAGCGTTACATCATCTACTATTCTGGCTAATTGGTCGGTGGTAGCCCTGGCCTGAAACCGAATATCTTGTTAACAGAGTTAAGATGGCTAATAGACTGCCAATAGGATTGGATGAGAACTTGCTAGGTTTCAAAATGAAGATAACTTTAGAGGTTTTCCAGTGATACGAATAGGGTAACCTCTGCCTGTACAAACTTTCTTGTTCGACAGCTCTTCTCATTTTCCCTTATCCGATAATCCTCCGTACGATCATCCTCTTTGAAAGCAATAATGGCCCAGTGATACTATCTGAAGGTGTGTTTCATGATTGGTCTAGTTTAGTTAATTGAGGACGATTCGAATAAAAGTGTCACGGCGATTTAAAAATGGATCTGACCGACTCAATTGAATCGATATAAGGCAAACACGATACGGGAAAAGATTACCCCCCTGTAAATAAGTTATTATAGAGGATCGACAATGAGCGAGCACGCAGTCCGTTTCGGCCTTCTTTCGAGCATGTCTCCATTTGGGTACTCGCTCCCTTTTCCACCATAGATACCTTATTAGAATTGTTTTCAAAACTGTCAAATACAACTCAATTTAACTAAGATTTGTTTTCTTATCGTTTTGGTTTTGTTTTCTGTTTAGCTTGGCAGTCAAGACAAATACGGAGAACTGCAACAAAAAGACGGAGACAACTGCGGAAAGCCTTTTGAACTGTGATGGAGAACCTCCGTAAGTTTTGATACTTTATTTTTAAATTTTCTTAATAACAATTTTATTCGTTGTGTTTTATCCTGTAACAAGTTAGGTGCTGGATACAAAATTTTCAATCAAATCGACCAGCACCTAGTTGCATTTCCGTTTGAAAGCAACTGGTCTGGTCATAGCAATTTTAAAGCTTAAAATAACGCATTTGATAATAATAAACGTCTTTATCGATAACTTTACATTTTACAAATTATTTTAATAATTAAAGACAATATTCCATGGTCTATGACCATCTGGGGAGTTGCTTTCTTTAAAATCATAATAATATATTACATTTTTAATTGCAGCAAAATACAACAATAAATTTTCTTCATATTGTACTTTGGAAAAAAATACTTGTCTTAGACCATACTTGCTTTTGTTTTATAGCTAACTATCATTCATGTCTGCCTATCCTCGCTGTTCACAGACATCACCCTTACACTGAAGATGACGAAATGCCGAAACGCGTGTGAAACCAACAAAAATCAGCGAGGATAGGCAGACCAGACTACTAGGTTTCTATGAAACAATAGGTTTATAGTCCAGCAGACCACAGGAAAAATTTCACAATAATTTTCATATCTAAATCACACCATCGTTGATATTAAGTCTTAAAAGTAAATTAAACTTAAAAACTTAAAATTAAAAATTAAATTACGTATTTTCCTTATGATTTATATATGTCAAATCAGGATTGAAAAATTTTACAAACTTCAAAGAGTTATCTTTTAATACATTTTCTTCATATTGTACTTTGGAAATGAATACTTGTGGTATACAATAATTGCCATTGTTTGATAGTTACCTATCATTCCTGTCTGCCTATCCTCGCTGGTCACAGACATCACCCTTACACTGAAGATGGCGAAATGCCGAAACGCGTCTGAAACCAACAAAAATCAGCGAGGATAGGCAGACCAGAATGCTAGCTTACTATAAAACAATAGGTGTATAGTCCAGCAGACCACAGGAAAAATTTCACAATAATTTTCATATCTAAACCACATCATCATTGATATTAAGAGTCTTTTCCTTATGATTTATTTCCGTCAAATCATGATTGGGAAATTTTACAAACTTCAAGGAGTTATTTTTTATTTGATTATTTTTAATAGCATAACTATCCCCCCCCCACTTGCTCTACCCAACACAGAGTGATTTTTTCCTGGTGTCCATACCAATTCATGATAAGGAAAAATAATTTGGTTTATCCAAATAATTGGCATCATAAAAAGGCATCAAATAGTAAGAAAACATCGGCAGACGGTTTTTATCCATGCCGTTATTTTATGTTGTTTTTTTGTTTCTTTCTAGTAAGAAAACATCAAACGGGTTTAGAAGATCACAAAAATTTTACTTACGTTTAACCTCTGTTATCTTATAGGCAACAATATGAACGATTTTGGGCCCATTAATTGTATTACATACTTGATTGTTACATGCTTGTTTTTATCGTCGATAGAACGAAAAAAGTCCTCAATTGAACTTGATCCTGTGTTGTAGGTTTTGCTTGGTTGTTCTGCAGCGCTTTTCCTTTTTTGACATGGCCATCATCCTCGCAGATTCCATTATTCTTATCCACCGCGCCCATGCAGTTGACTATTTCCGAATTGTTGTTGACAGTTCCTCGTTAGTACTCCTGTCAGTTAATGTGGAGGCCACTCTACGACAATTTATAATGTATTTGGCAAACAAATATTTCATATTTGTCCCAGTTTAGCTTGTTCTTTCCTCGTTTCTTGTCGTCTTGAGTCACAAATAAACCGCTTCCTTTAAGTTTGGGCGGATTTCATAGGATCGTCTGTTTTTTATCGAATGACACTACATGCTTACTTTTCACTATATTTTAAATCCTAGCCTTCTTACGAAACAGAATTCATCACGTTTTACTTCAACACAGATGACATTATTTGCAAATTCCAGTAACGTAGTCTAGTCATCATAATCAGCCTTTTCTCGATCCGTTTGATTTTTGTCAATACATAATGACATGTACATAAATTTAAAGCTATTATTATTTTCGAAGTTATAACAAAATCGCAACTATTAAATCGTGTAGTTGACGACCAGGCGTTACATCAAAGGTGTAAGCCATCAACATCCAAATGTTAAATGTACGCAAAAATTAAAACGAAGCTTTTTAGAATCGTCTAAAAATGTTATCAACCAATATTATAAAAGGTTGTAATAATATCAGACAAATATGAGATATACAGGGTTTTTTCAAAAACTGCTCACCCTTGGAAAAAAGTAAACTTTTTTTTAAAGTAATTTCTGCTCCAAACAGTTATAAATTAATTTTTATTTTGTTGCTCTATTTAGTATAACACAAATTCATAAATAATTATTTAAAGGGGCGTTGGTGGTTGGTGACCACGACGTAAAGCGGTGACACGGCGCTCATCACTGTAAGGTAAAGGTCCCGGGTTCGAATCCAGCGGCCCTACTAACAATTAGGTTTTATATCCAGAGGGTTGATATAACGCTATATAACTAACCCTCATAAAACAAAATTAAAATTTAATAAAAATGTAGTTAAAGGAGGAGTAACGGTTTTTCAGGACCAAAATGCATTTTGTATTTTTTATATATATTGAACATCTCTTTTCACATAAAGAAACCGATCCGATGATATTCCGAGGTTTAGAAATGCTTTAATTAATTTTCTGACAGTTGCAAAACAAGCTCTTGCCTCGATGAACTCGCAACCCTCCAATTCTGTGTTGGAAACAACCCTCCAGACTAAAACAATCGTCTATCGACTCCCCAACCGCAAGAGGAATCTGTCTGTAACTTTTTTATGAAGTAAATTGAGCAAATGGAAAAATTCAAATCAGAAAAACACCCTTTTCCTGTGAAGTTGGGTTTTTTCACCTTTCACTTCACTTTTATATTAAGCCCTTGGTCATATTGAACCGATTATTTTTTATAGAACAATCGTTAGTAAACAATTATAACAAAACATTATTTCATCAAAACACCCATGAGGGGAGAAAAATTGTAGGTAAAAAGTGTACAATTTTATCACAAATTTAGATTCATGCCAAGTTTGGCGGATCACTATTATTTTTCCATCTTTTTTTTTGTAATTTACCGACAAACCCGTAGTATACTGAAGTGGGATCTTGGTTGTAATAGACCAAATAGTTTTTGAGAAAATGTTGACGAAAATTGGCCTCTTTTTGAACAAGGAAACGATCTTGAAAAAATGCTAAATACTGTGAAAGTTTGGAGTCGGAAAAGAGAGCAAAAAGTGCAAACTTTTCTGAAAAGAAAACGCGTATCAAAATTGAAAGCCAATGTGAAGGGGTTGAGATAACAAAATAATTTGAGTATAAAAATCATCTGTCCGAAGGTAAATTTTATTTGGTGGCAGAAGAAAAAAAATCAAAAAATTAACTATATCAACAAAAACAGATCACAGTTTTTGGACTCCTTTTAACATGCAGTAGCCTGATCTTTATAGAAATCCATCCTTCTTTGATCGTTGAACAGTTTGAGATCACTGCAAGGTGAAGGTCCCGGGTTCGACTCCAGCGGCCCTGCATTGGGGGGGCTCAAATGGGCTTTTTTTCAAAACACCGGTACCCTGAGGGTTGTTGATACCTCTGCTGTTGCGAACCCTCTATAAAAAAATAGTTTGAGAGGATCTGTTTAGTTGAGTCCAACCCTCTGTCACACGTGTTGTTTCCCCCCAAGTTTGTTATGGTCGTATTTTCATAAATTTGTTTAAATATCCCCAAAGAAAATTTTTTAGTGAGCTTAAGTCAGTTTTTCTTTTTTTTAACGAGGGTATTTCAACTGCGGGATTATTTGATGTGGTGTTTTTGAAAAAAAGCGCATTTGTAAGCATGTCGGGTTCGAATGCAGGGCCGCTGGATTCGAACCCGGGAATTTTACCCTAGAGTGATAATTCATTTCTAGGTTGTGCAGTAAACCAGGGGTACATACTTATAACTCGACACCCTGCAAATTGGTTTCAAATTGACTTATATAAATTGATTTTTGGAGTTTACAACGTTTCTCCTTTATGTGACTTTTATAGGAAACAATTCAAACAAAAGTAGTAATAACAAAGAAAGCAATAATCAATTTTTATCCATATCCTCCACTGTACTTCGAAACGTTCCTCATAAGGCCATAGTATATTTTACCGCAACATCAAATATCATCCTACAACCCACTTATGTTAGAATAAATAGTCATTCTCATTCGTAAAGTTGACATACCTTCTGACCGCATAACCGCCTACATACCCAGACCATCAGTGTTCTTCCTGCGATGTTTAAAAATCATGAAAAGACTCCTTTTAAAACGTTTAATGCCGATCCTGGATTTACGTAAAATCGTTCCACCATCCAGCAAGGTTTCAGAGTTGGCATCATATCCTTCGTCTAAAGAACAAGAAATGTTGCTTGGTTGACTAAAGGAAATGTGGCACAGATTTTTGATGGGGTCTGGCACCCAGGATCTATAAACTTAAACGATTCCTACCCACTCCTTACTACCTTAGTCTGGAATTCTATTTAACACGGAATGCTGCTTCAGTGTGAGGTGCAGCAGCGAGTACTCAAATATCAGGCCAATATAATCCGGCGTCCCACAAGGGACCATTGTTTCTCCCATCTTTTATACCATTTACACTACTGACTTCCAACACCATTACTACTGACTTACAACACGAGTGCTATCTACGATAGCTGAAATCGATAGATGGTAGCTGAAAGTCGATAATTTGGTACCTGAAGGTCGAGTGAATGTCACGTTATCCACATTTTTTCGAATTTTTCCATTTTTCACTAATGTACATTTACATTGAAAAACCAGTCTTGCTCTCCATTGTACATCAACAACAAAGAGGTACCGATTTCGACTGATCTACTTAGAACTATAAGTAGACCGCAGATTGAAGTGGAATCCCCACTGAAGACTTTTAAAACTGAAATCTGTTCTGAACGTCAAAAGTCACCCTATACAAGACATTACCGACTGTGGACTATGGGTTCCGCCAGATTATTCAACTCCAGTGCATCCTATCCTTCAAGTTAAAAGTCCTCAGACTTATTGTCAAAGCTCCACAACGACCTGGACATTCATTTTGTCAACGAAGTGATCCCATCTCAATTCCAAAAGTGCCACACTTTTCGATCTATCCTAACGCACCTTCTCGCCTCTTAATCCTTCTTAATACTTGATATTGAATGCCAAAATTGGCTGGTTTCTCATACTTGTGACACCTGGTGCAGCACTGGCCATAGTGTCTGTGTTGTGATCCGAAGAAAATTGCAGAGATGTACCGTTGGATTATTTTCTAGTAGCCTTAATTTAATAATTTGTTGAAGTCGTAAGGAGCGTTCAAGAATGAGGTAGTTCAGAAAAACGCCTTTTTCATTGTTTGCCGACGTTTCGACCTTTATTCGGGTCATCTTCAGGGCATAAAGTGTGGTGCTATTGTGCTATTCTTGTGGTGTCATATTGGTTTTGTGTGAAAGAATAGCACAATAGCACCACACTTTATGCCGTGAAGATGACCCGAATAAAGGTCGAAAGGTCGGCAAACAAATGAAAAAGGTGTTTTTTCTGAAATACCTCATTCTTGGCCGCCCCTCACGATTTCAACAAATTATGAAACAACAGGTCAATAAGAAACACACCTAAATTTAATAAGGCCAGAGATTTGCTTTTGATTTTATACCAGTTTTATTGTTGAAAAGGAATATGCTTTTACAGCCCGACGAGAACCGGGAGCAGGGGTTAGTTCGTCGTATTAAGGGGAAATTTTTAAATTTCACACCGATTCACAGGAAGCCGGTGCGAATAAATCACGTTCGACAAACAGCCGTCATCCTGATTTAAAAATTCTCGCGTTTTTTCAATAATCCTCTTGGACTAACAAAACAATTACGTGGGGATTAGAGTGGTCGGCGGGTTTTCTTTTCCGGGCTGTTGTATTATAAGAGGGAAGACGTACGTCATGCAAGGAAATTCGCTTTTGACACATTAGGCAGGAGGAAGCAAAGAAAACACCAACGAGAAAGACACAAGACAGTCGGCTGGATGTTTCGAAGTAGGCCGACCTGTCTAGCTAAAAAGCCACACGAGAACCATCAAAATGAAGCTATTGTGCTTCACCATAAATCGATTATAGCTCACTATCCAGCTTTAAGTACTAAAGTTTCCTCTTATTTTTGACAGTACATAAACAGCCTGTTTTTCTGCCAATATTTTTAAATACTAATTGAGTCCAACCATAGGCAGTCACGTACCTTAGTGTGGAGTATAGACTGAAACATTTAGCGGACAACTACACGACATAAGGATGATGAAAAAGAACAGTAGACGTGCATGAACCTACGACTCCACCGATCCGCTCAGAGAGGTACAAACTGTAGAAAATCTTTTCAAAAGACCATGTGACATGAGATTTTTACAAAAGATTGTCAGGGTGATGAAAAGTTTAGCGGAATCCCTATAACCGCTAGAATGTGGGGAATCCGGTTTTGCAAGAAGGCAATGTGAAAAACCCTATGAAAAACCCTGTTTATCCTGTGCGTTTTTTTCGGGGATCTTTGGAGTTACTCATCACAGGTTATTCACGATGGATGTTCTATGACCTGCGAACTGCAAACTAGAAAGAACGTACGCGAAATCGTCACAGCGTTACCAAGTTTAGGTTTCCATCTTAAGAAGTACTGTAGTAACTTCCTTCAAGCACCTTCCTTAATTTCCATGGTCCACCTTGTTAAATGTGTAGGGACCGGGGTGATGAAGTACTATTGGTTTGGAGCTATTGAACACCGTGCACTCCCGGAGTATTAATTCCCTCAGGGCACTCAGAATTGAAATAAGAGAAAGGAAAAATTAATTATGAAAGACACAAGACCTCAGATAGAGGTTTTGACGTGTCAACTTGGATCAATAGGAGGTCCCGTAGGAGCTGGCTACAAAGCCATACTGCGTCCGTCAAATTGGGACTGTTATGCACCTTCACATATCGATTACAGCTCCATATTCAGCTTTAGGTTTTTATTATCCTTGATAATGGCTTCCCAGTAACAGTTTACTTTGCCCGTGAATAGAAACCTTTTCCTTGTCAGGTTATTCAAAGTGGCATATATGTACTGAGGTTTCCCTTCTTGGCAGAACCGGCAGAGGCTGTTTTTGGGCACTTCAAATATTGTATCTATTGAATCGTCAATTGTTTGCAGACGTACAATAATCCTGAGGTTTGTTCAGCCTTGATGCAGCAGGTTTACTTTGTTAACTAAGTCTTTTGCCTCTGTGCTGGGATGTTGACCCACCAAGTATGAGCTTTTAACGTGATCCTTTCGATAATTGCTGTTTGGAATTGTATATCAGTTCTAGTCCTGGTGCTGCTGATGACCCTTCCCAATCGATGAGCAGTTACTTAGTTACCTTCGTTACTCTTCTATCTTGCGTGCTCTGAGGCATGAGATAGTCTGTTCTCTATTCCTACTTCTACCAGTCCCATAACGTACATGATCTTACCGTAGGCTAATGCTTTGAGCGCAGCTTGGCTTTCAGATTAGATGGTAATATCTTGTAGGCTTTTTATGTCTTTTCGCACGAAAAGCCTCCTGAGAAGGACAGGTGTTTAGACAGATCTGTTTGTTGACGTCAAGCCATGTTGGTAGATTGTACAGAACGTAGAGCATCAGATAGCTGACAGCCAAGTCGGCTGTCGAGTTTACAATGAGTGTTGTTGAGAATACCCTGTTGCCTGTGGCTTGTGATGTCTGCTTCCTCCATTATAAGATGAGAACTCATCGGCGAGTCTGATTTAAGCATATTGACCCCCTGCTTTTAAAAAGAAGGATATCGCATGTCCATTGGCTTCTGTTTGGAAGCCGTACGCATCGTCCAAGTAGTGGTATGCCCTCTGCAAACTTTAATAAGCCACAAGCACTGCTGCAAAAAAAGCATCTCATATATGCAGAAATGAATGTGTCCAGGACCTTACCTTATCCTGGCCGGCCTATTATCCCTGACATGCCATTAGAAGAATACATAAAACAGAAAAACACGTAACTTTCCACTCCATATTAAAAAGTTATATCGTATCTTCTGGTCTGTCCTTGTTCTCTGTACTTCACAAATCTTCAGCAGTCGTCCATTAATTTTCATTGTTTTTAACATTATCATCTGTCAATATTGTACCTTTTTATATTCCTTTCAATTTTAATTGTTGGGAATTATGTAGGTGGTTTGTGCCTTCCCTTGGCTAGAACTTTCTTACTTCATCTTGGATGAAGATGTGAGGTGGTAGGTGTAGTAACATCTCTTGGGCAGTAGTTCTTGTATACCACTTAGAATCTTTTCCATTCCGAAGTGCCTAGAGTCATCTTGTGTCCTAAACACAGTTATTAACGTTCAACCTTCACCTGGCCTAGGGCGATTTTAACTCTTGTGCCTTTATTGTGTTTGTTCCATGTCAGCTTTTTTGGCAATGTTTTTTTTTGTTTTTTGTTTTTTGGTGGGGGTAAAGAGACGGATCATATCAAAATGCAAATCTACAATCTTAAGAAGTCCGAACTTACTACAGATCGTACGGTAAAGAGAAGATAATATTCTTTAATACGCGAAATAAGGATTTTTGTAGGCAGCCATGGAAAAATCTTTTATATCTTTTTACACGGTGGCTTTCTTATTCTTTCTTCTAGCTATATATATATTTTTTGTTTAAAGCCGATGGTTCCTTGCTGAAAAGGGCTTCGCGTTCGTTTGTAAAACATCCAAGGTTGTGGATGAAAACATTGGTCCATATCAATTTCCAGGATCAGAATGCGAAGGAAGAAATCCAGCACCGTTTGAATACGCCGACCCCATAGTGCCTTTATCGATTATCGAATCGTAATTTCTTCTCATCCGCAGTTCATTATCGAGCACAGGTTGGAATTGAAACAGCAGTTTTCCTGATGGGCCATGTTTACGATGGAAATGTCATCTCTCCGTCTCATATCCAGTGGTTATTTCATCCTTGAGAATAAACCGAACAACGTAAATGACGGGTATTTCCAACCGCATTTCTATAACTCCTCGAGGAGCGGTTCAATCCAATCGACGTCCCTTTAATAATAGAAATGTAATAACGTTTCAAGCGGTTAAATCCTTTTCTAAGCTTCCTTTCTTGGAATAATAAGAATTATTAAAAATCCTCGAAGAAATTTGTTTCCACTGGGGGGTGACTTATTGATGTTTACATCTAGACTGGACTCTCCTCGCCCTAGCACAGTGGTCCAAATCTTCTCTTCAAGTCTGGTCATTAAAAACCAAAGAATATTTATAATATGGTATTTTGTTGATGTAGGCGGTATCGTTCCTACCAGCCAACGAGTCGAGTGTAACAATATTCTCAACGGGAACACACCTAACGCAACGCAATGTGACCCTAAGTACGCACATCTGCTCGACGCAAGCACACGCCATGCGACATCACGCAGTAGTCAGTCACAGTAGTATTTGATGTATAGCTCTGAGGAAGAAAATGAGGAAGGCATGGAAGTAATGGCAACAGTAGCGATCTTGCTTTCAACGGCGAACATAAAAATTTGGGTTGAAGTGAACCTCACTAGAACTGGCGAATGCCAAACGTTAATTTCTATATTAGAAAAGGAAGAAAATGCTGATCAATTCCACATATATTTTCGGATGACGAAGCAATTTGATTATCTGCATGGAGCAAGCAGCAGTTTTTGCCATGCTAAAATATAATACCATATATTTTACGCGTACATGCATTTTATTTCATGATTTGGACTATTTTATGAACAGTCCTCTGACTATTTTTTGTTTCTTTTTTAAATTTCGGAATGGACTGAACCACCCGACACTAATCGACGAAAATCTGGACAGTGGAGATCTTGATTGCCACACGTTGCGCTACGTCAGACATATGTGCACGAGGGTAATAGATTCTTATAGGAAATTGGGCATCGGATTGGCTGGGGTGGCGCTGAGTCGCGTCGCGTTGCGTTGCGTCAGATATGTGTGGATAAACGGATCTACAGTGCGACACGGTACGACTTTTGGAAAGTAAGATGGCCTAACCGGTTCATACGTGCAACAGACCACTGGAGGCGACTCTCGTAATTAGTCGTACTACACTTTTGTCGAGCGCGTCTTACACGTAGACATTAACTCAAAACTCCGCAACCCTTTATCGTAAGTGAAAAAACTAAGTTAAGTTTTAGTGTTTCTGCGGTGTTTCTTTCCATATGTGGAGATGACAAAAATCTCCAAGGTAAGATCAACACTTCCTCTAAAACCTTGTTCACACGAGAGTCTAGGAGGTACGACCGGTCTCTCAGATAATGAAGATGATGAGAAGGATACAAGGAAACGGGGTGCTCCACAGACACTGCAGCCTTCTGGCTTATTGTTCCTACTGTAGACACAAGGTTGAGGCGACAGCCTGGAGTTTTTGTCGCGTCATGCCTACACTAGAACAGGTCCTACGGGTGGATGTATCGATCTAACGGCTCTACTGTTTCGGAAAGTAGGGAAAAAGTCATATACCATTCACAGAAGCGACTGGAGGCGACTGGACCTGTCGCGGCGACTCTTGAATTTAGTCGCGCCGCCCTTGAGTCGTGCGCGTCTTAGAATTTAACTCATATCTCCGCAACCGTTCATCGTACGTTAACAAAATAGGACTGAAAATATTTAGTTTGAGTGTTTCTGTGAGTTCTTTTCTGTATGCGAAAATTTAAAAAAGCTCCAAGCTAAGATAAATTATAAATCTGTAAGGCCTTGTTCAAACGGGAGTCTAGAGGACGGCAAATGAACCACCTCCTATTGCCAGGCGACTGCTGACGACCTTAACTTTCCACAACATTGATGGTGAATAAAATAGGACTCAAAACGTTTGGTTTTAAAACTGGTACTACAAAATCCAGGATATATTGTTTCCAAACTAAACTTTTACCGTACTAAGTGAAGCCAAGATTCGTTTTATACAAATGTGATTACAAAACGTTTTTTTTCACCCTGTCACAACGCTAACACTAATGCTAGCGTTGCACCAGGAGGACACATGCCATGAGAAGCAGACAGTGCTGGCGCTCAGTGTGACGGTTTAAGAGGCAAGGAGGTCGCGATGCCATCGTCGAATAAGGCGACATCGCGGGTTCTCGGGATGGGAATGTGGTGAGAGGGCTCTGGGGGGGGGAGTAGGGTAAGTGTTAGGATGGATCGAGAGGTTGGTGTGAAACTTTTGGAATCGGGAAGGGATTAGTTGTTGAGAAAAGGAATGTTGACGTCGCTGTGGATAGGGAGGTTAGTTGACAATTGACAATTTGCCTGAGGACTTTTGATGGAATGTTGGATGGCTAGGTAGAATCCCACAGTTCCACTCGGTAGGTCCAATGTGGTCGCAGTAAAGTCTTGTATGACAGTAGTTTTGTTTTGACGGTCAAGAAGCCAAGATAATGGTTTTTCATATATTACCCTCTAAGCCACTGTGGACTCTTTGTCAGAAGACAAAAGGAGTCGTAATTTTGTCGGATGGTTTACGACAGTCTGAGTGGGACGAGGATCAATTAATAGACGGTCGTGAAAAAGTGGAATTCTTCGTCTCAACTCTCTGTTTAAACAGACCAATCAATAACAGTCTTTGCACGTAAGTGAATCTATAAATAGGGTCGAAAGCCAACAGTTCAACATCGGCTCAAATTGTACTGACAGGGGAAAACAGACAGAAGACGAAAATCCATCCGGCTTCATGTAAATTCAACACGATCGACGTTCAGATCACAAGGAAACAAGGGACAAAACGAGCCAAAGCCAATTTGTGGACAACAAAAAGAAGAAATAGAGCAATAAATAAAAGAAAAATAGAGCAATTTAATATTGAAAAAACTTTGACCGAGGATCGATAAAGAAAAAAAATAATTAAGCACAATCGAAAATTCATGTGCCTAGTGTTTAAGTATTCAGAAATCGTGAGATGCGGTCTGATGTGATGTAGGTTTCAGAAAAACATTTTCTTTATCGTGCCAACGTTTCGATCTTTATTGAGATCATCTTCAGGGCCTGGGATTTACAAACATTGTTTAAATTTAACAAATACATTTAGGATGTGGAAAAGTGAATTTATACAATGCAAAATATATTTTTTTATATTCAATCAAAGTATTTCTACTCACTCAAAGTGTTTGTCTTCTGTGTAATTGTGCCATTCTTGCGTGACGTGTTGAGAGACAGGCCCTGAAGATGATCTCAATAAAGATCGAAACGTTGGTACGATAAAGAAAATGTTTTTCGGAAACCTACATCACACCAGACCGCATCTCACGATTTCTGAATAATTATCGATTAACGGTCACTAATCACCGCACATTTCTAGTGTTTAAGGTTGAAAAAACGAAATTGGAAAGTTAATGACCATTGTTTTCGCAAGGCGATCTATGAAATTTGTATGTATTTAATTTCAAATTTAATTACTTCTACACACCCTACCTGTTGAAATACGTTACTTGTGTAATAAAAAGGATAAATTAGAGCAACTTGCTTAAAAGAAATATATAAAAATGAACAGGAAAGGATTAGTGAAAACGAATTAATTAGGGGCATGAGAAAAATTTCCTGTTTAGGGTTGTTAAAATTACCGGTTTAGTAAACTTCGGTACTTGGGTAAAGCACCAACCAGCTAGGGCCAAGTGGGAAATTACTATTTATGTGTAGGGAAATTGTAACACTGCTCGTTAAATAGGTAGGAGCTCCTAAACTCCAGTGCCATGTGGTTTGTTTCATTGCTTAGGCCCACCTTGACAGTTTCTCGTGTGAGGGCTTTTTGGTAAGTTGGTCGTATTTACATTCCTCTGTACACCGTAATTTAATGAAAAATTTTCACAAAATGACAACAACCCTATCAGGAAACTCCCAATGAGGTGTACCCTGCACAGGATCAAACTATTTGAGGGTATTGCCACTCTTCTAAATCATTACTCCAATACCTCAGGTAGATAAGGGCGATATTCTTGACTGCCTTAAGTCCTCAGTCCAACGGAATTCTATTCCAGGACAATCCCATGCAAAGGCGTTCGTTACATAACCATCACAGAAACAACGGCAGAATTACTAAACTTGAATATCTTAGGACTAGAATGACATATGATTCCCATTTAGGGTCGCAATGTCATCAGAAGGGCAATGAGGTTATTTAACGTGCGCACCTGGCACATGGCATTATCACACGTTTAGATTTTCATGATAGGAGCGACACACCTCCGCTCACAAGTGGTTCAGTGTTGATCCTATGAGGTTTGGTGTAGAAGCCACCAAACTAAGGTGACTTCTCCCGGTTGCCCCATCTGAAGGGGCGGGCCGACATCCATGACCTGTCCTTGTTATTGGAAAGCCGGTCACCTGGTACTGAAATGCATCAGTTGACTAACCTGCTATACTATCTAGATCGAGAAGGTAACTCTATATCTCAAAGTGTTGGAGCCCCACGCGCGTAAAAAACTGCCGGATCCGCACCGGTCGCGGTTTTCTTTATAGTAGAATTTCGAACCATCCCGAAGCAGCGTTCCTCTCGTTTCGGTAAAAGAAGCCGATGAAGGCACCAGCGAACTACAGGCTCTACTCTAGGTACACGCCAGGGGTTTCACCAACCGTTCAATCCCATGTAGCGCGCTATCGGATTTGGAACTTGGAACTTTTCGCTACCCCGTAGTTCAGTTGGTTAAGCACCAACTCGTCTTTGGTGGTACTCTCCTTCGTCTTTGCAGGCAAGATCTGGTACCCTAACCCATTTGTGCTACTGTTCGAACATGTCCGCCTGCTGACGTATAGCCAACGCACGAATATAGCTTGTGCTTAAGAGAGTTCACCACGATCTCAAGGCTACACCATTATGCTTTGCCTGGAAACCCTCCTTGCATCCAAGGGGGCACCGTGATCTCCAAAATATTAAGTACGGTCCTTCTGGGTGGATGAAAGGGTTGAGAATGATGGTTCAAGCACCGAACAAGTCGAACTCCATCCCAAGCACCCAATCTCGAAGTTCCGCGGTTGTGTGCACGGTGACTTCTCCCGGTGACCTACACACATCTCGGGTTGAAACTTCATTAGAATGACAGTACGATTCCTAACTTTGAAGGCATGTATAGCCTATGCTGCTGTTTACAGGAAGAAGAAGAAACAGCGGAACATGTACGGATTGTGTAGGCTGAGATTCCTCTTACTCCTGGGAGAGGAAAAACCAAGATATGGAAACAGTCTTGTTTGCCTTAAATCCTCGGTTCAACGGATAAGATTCTAAGACAGAGGCATGTGATAAAGTTTATTAAACCATTGCAGAAACAAACGACGGAACTGCTAACCCTAGGACGTGTTAGGATTTGATAACCAGTCAGCAGTCTCCGGAGGCATGAATATGGGGCGGCAAAAACAAGCCAGCGCCAGGAAGAAGAAGAAACTCCTGGCAGAGGAAAAGCCATGGTCTGGAGGATACACACGGGAGACCTTCAAACAAATTGTGATTAAAAAGCTCTAAGCTAATCAAAGAGCACTAAGCTAAGAATCCCCTCCAGTACAAAACCCTTCAAAACATTTTCCAAGCGCCGTACTTTGTATCCAACCACAAGACGTCGATACAAGTGCATCCATAAAAACCTGGACCCTCATCCCAACCTACTAGTGCAATACCTTGCCTAACCATTTAAGAGCCTAAAGCGTCAATGGTCTCTCGATTTCCTCCTTAGTAAGGACAGTGATTGGAGTTGTGTTAGGAGTATAATTAATGTATTCTTCTCCACTCTTACGATCTTATAATATAAAATTCATAAAGACAACAAAGTTATTATTATTGCTATTAGGTAATATTTGTAAAACGAACGATAAGATGTATTGTCCGATATTTTTCGTATAAATTGAAAAGTGGTCCATCTCGTTCGGGAGTGAGAGGCGTAGCAACAGGCAACACTTTACTCAAGTGCTATAACTTTCCCTCAAAGACTTTACTTTAATTTAATAATAAAAACCAAGTTTAATAATAAAGCCGAAGTTTTTTCCTTTTATTAACGTGTCAAAAAGACACATGTTCTACCCACTGAAAACATTACCCACTATGACACGTGTGATTGGCCCTTGATTCATTTGATTGATGGATGTCCCAACCGCACTGGAAACGAGCAACTGTCCAACTTTATTGTTTTCAACTTTAACACTTAGATTGAAAGATCATCACTCGTGCTATAATAATATTTAGACCAGGCGAAAAGTCCTCAAAAATTTGGATACTACTGTATTCGAGACAGCTTACATGTTGATGATATATATATAGTTTTGCCTGGCCAAGCAGTTCATCTTACACTAAGGAAAGAAAGGATTGTCAAAAAAAAATATTTGTTAGAATTATGAAGGATGATTTACTCGGTTCATGGTAGAACATCACCCAATATGATATCTTTTGATAGTACATGCCGGCAAAAAATGCCCAAGTTAAGTTCACCATGAAATTTAATTAGCTAAAATTTGAACTTCTTTTCAGCATAAAAGTAACAACTCGATCCTTCTGATTTACAATTTTTTCATGCATATATTTATTTTATTTATAACCTGTACATACTGTACCTCTAACAAATTTGTGCTGGTTATTTTCACCCTTCCGGAGGACATACGTTTAAACAACCAGCCTAGCCTGGCACTCCACTGAGGGTTTAAGGAAAAAGCAGGTCGCTAGGTCAACGTGGTTCAAAGGAGTTTATATAGGGAGGGCTTAAGTAGGGTTGGTGAGACGAAAGGTTAGACACGACATCAACTAGCAGAACCGACCTTGAACGAAGGAAAGGATGGTGAAGTTAGAGTCGTAGTTTCTTCTGAGGATGGATGGATTCGTTATAGCCCACAGTTATACTCTATATGTCCAAACAGTTCAATTTATTGTTTTGTAAGGTGTTTGTTTTTTACAGTCATGTATAATTTTGGTGATGTATAATAGGACTTATGTTGATGTCGGTAGTTTCTTGTTCTGGTTTGTTTTGTACATTTGTTTAAGTTTTTATAAGTTCTTTACGTTTTGCACCATTCTACGTTGACTTCGCCGTCAATCTGATGTCTAGGTATAAGTTAGTGGAAGGGTTAGGGTGAAACATGGGACCTACAGCAAGCTGATCCATATTGAAGGAAAGGATTGTTGAGGTCATTGTGGATGGTGAGGTTAGAGACGAAATAGGGAGCGCGGATATTTCTTCTGAGTATGCATGAATTCGTGGGTGAATAGGCCGATTGTTTGTGTTTATTGTTTTGTAAGATGTTTGTTTTTGTCATTCATGACTGATTTTGGTGTTAGCAGTCTTTTTTTCAGTCGCGCAAATCATCAAAGAATGATCCCTTGTGGGACCGCGTAAGTCCATGGTCACCACCACCACTCGACGAGAAACTATGTCAATCTCCTTACAAAGTTAAAATAACGGGTCAAATGGAGGTCGAAATTAATGAGGTGATCTTTTGTTGCAATTCTCGTGTATTTTTCAATCCCTTCCGTTCCGTTTACACCTCCAAATGTATGGCTGATTTTGTTCGACCAACTCTTTTATGAAATTTACAGTTTTACGGCAATATTATTGTGATAATGAGTCATCGAGGTCACCGGCAAGTGGATATCGCAGGGACAGTTTGCGTGGTCTCCCGGACTTGAGCCCGATTCCGAGGACTGCAAGTGCCTGGTAGTGGGTCACAGCGCATTACGGAAGGACAGAAAGATTGTTATTGCTATAAGAAGGAACCCTTTACATAGTGCCCGCAAGATTTTAAATGAAGTACAAAATGCTTTGGCAAGGCCTTTATCAACACAAACGATTCCTAATAGTTTGTGGGATGTTGGCCTCGCATCGTATGCCCCTTTGAGACGACCTGTAGCAACAGCCCGCCACTATCAACTCTGGAGAATATGGAGAAGTGCTGTTATGTTTACTGATGGGTCGCGTTTCTGTCTGTATAGTGCTATCAGGCGCCGAAGCGTCTACCGATAACGGTTGATGCCCCAGTTTGTGCTCCCTTCGGCGCTGTTTGGAGGAGGCCGTGTAATGGTCTGGCCTGGGAGTTTACAATGGAGGACAAATTGGACTCCATATTGTTAGAGGCAACCTCACCGCAGTCCGTTATGCTCAAGAAATTATCCAGGACCTCATAGACCTCACTGACTTCATTGAGGCAGGGTTGTTGATCAATGTTTAGAAAACATGGGAATTTCCCACGTGCCCCTTCCCCCATTGTCTCCAGGCTTCAACCCCATTGAACACATGTGGGATGCGTTGCAGAGAAGGCTTTTCGATCACCATCAGCAGCCAGTTGACCTGCAACCTGCGACGTTTATGGAGTGAAATTTCCTATGAAATTAGTGAAAACCTGATTAACAGTACGACAAACAGGTGCAAAGAGGTTTTTGCTAACAAAAGACAATATATACGGTATTAATTGTTTAAAAAAATTGTTGTGTTCAATGAACAAAATTATGGTATGAAAGCCAATTATTTTGTTGTTTTTCAAAGTCCCTTAATTAAATTTTCCTTCAGTAAAGAAACAATAATTTTTATTAAATTTTAATTTGTAATAAAAATAAAATAAAAATACTAGGAAAAGTAATTACTACAAAACTCGCAATATCCCTATTCATTTTTGAGCAGTTTAGTTACACAGTATCTATTTTTCATTTTTTTCTCTAACCATTCCGATGATCTAGATTATTTCAATACCCCCTCGTCGAAAATCGATACAACATAATGAACAATGTGAAAAGCTTCATAAATATAAAGTTGGAAACATGTTTTAGATTTTAGACTTTGTTCATTATCGAGCGCTTTTGAGTGGAACCATTAGGGAGGAAATGATTTTCCTAAAAAACGGAATTTCAATGATTACAGAAGATTACGCGATAACGTGATTTACTATAAATTTTCGCAACTTGAAAAACGTTTAAGCATATACACAAGGAGAAAGTTAATTATCTTTTTAATAAATATCTGAAATTAATATTAGGAACGTCATATTTCTGATGAGTATCGAAACAAAACAAAAAACCTCGATCACAATATTATGCACAAGGGTAAAATTTTTGCACCCATCGAAGTGAAAGAGCACACTTAAGGTCTTTTGTAGTAATCAACGAAAATTTGTTTCGGCAAAGAGAAGCGGAGAGTAATCAGGAACGACCTTTTTACCATCATGGCCAAGTTTCTCCGTTAAAAAACTGACCCCCTCGAATACTGCCAAGATAACTGGTTATATAAATAAAACAACCGAGCAGAAAGATTGTCCCTCCGACAAAACGAGAAATAGATTGCCACCAAAATGTCTTGGGAAATGGTTATTTTCTTGGGGACTGCAATGAAAGCTAATGGGGAGTTCGCATACCTCAGCATGCTTTATGTTAGGTATACTTTTTATCGATATTTGGGACTGTTATTTCCCTTTTCGCCCTGTCCCGTTCTAGAAACTCTTGAATATTTAGGTGTTTATTATTAATTATTTATAAATTTAAAAAGTAAGCATATACATAGTTAAAGAGGTTTTCACTTAGGCAAAGTTCACGCTCCTGCCGTATGAATTTATATTGTATTTCGAAGACTTTTTTCACATTTTATTCTATTACATCCGTACTTTTGTTTCGATCAGGAAAGCTACGGTTTTATGTCCAAACTTTAGTGTATCGTTATTTTTGTTTTGATGGTATCCACATTTTGTTTCAAGAACTTTGAAATATCTCTATTTTGTATCAATACTTTAGGGTATCGATAATTTTGTTACTATGCTTCATTTTATCAGTATTATTGTTTCGATGGTATCGGCATTTTGTTTCAAGAACTTTGTATATCTATATTTTGTATCGATATTTTAGGGTATCGATAATCTTGTTTCTATGCTTCAGTTTATCAGCATTTTTCTTTCGGTGGTATCGACATATTGTTTCAAGAACTTTGAAATATCTCCATTTTGTATCGATACTTTAGGGTATCGATAATTTTGTTACTATGCTTCAGTTTATCAGTATTTTTGTTTCGATGGTATCAACATTTTGTTTCAAGAACTTTGACATATCTCTATTTTGTATCGATACTTTAGGGTATCGATAATTTTGTTACTATGCTTCAATTTATCAGCATTTTTGTTTCGATGGTATCGACAGTTTGTTTCAAGAACATAGATAACTTGATTGACTTACAGTATCAATATTTTTTCTATACATCAGGAAATCATTGCTTACGTTTTCATCAATACATTATCAGTCCTATTTTCTATAATTCAGAAAAGCAATGATTTTGAAAACAATGATTAATATCAATTCTTTTGTTTCGATACTTTAGAAATTCAATTATTTCTTTATTTTAGTGAATCGATATTTTGTTTCAATAGCTTTAATGTATCGCTATTTATATACAAAGTATTAACACTTTGTTTCTACAGTACAGAAAACCAATGCTTTTGTTTCCAAACTTCGAAGTATCGATTCTTTTGTTTCGATTGTGGGAATATCGATATTTTGTTTTATTAATATAAAGTATTAATATTTTTGTTTCGATGTTTTTGATATTTTGTTTCAAGAACTTAGATAACCTAAATTGTTAACTTGAAGTATCAATTTTAATTTTTAAAGTAACGAAACTTTTGTATAGATAATCATCAATGCTTTTTTTCTATACTTCAAGAGTTCAATGCTTTTTTTACAAACTTCAGGTTATCTATATTTTTGTTGTGATATTTCGGGATGTCGATATTACGGTTAAATATTTTGATGGATACGTTAAAGTGTCAATACTTTTTTTTCTATACATCAAGAATGAAATGGTTTGAAATGGTCGTTTCAAAAACTGCAGAATTTTTTTACGAAGGTATTTCAACTACTAGGTTACACAAATCCTCGGGGTTTTTGAAAAAAAAAGCATTTCTAAGTAATCCATTGTATTACTTCTTTCAATTAAATATTCTTTTTATGCAAGGTTTTTGGTTGAAATGAAAAAGTTGGTGCCACGAGCGGGATTCGAACCCACGACCTTGAGCTGCTCTACCTATTGAGAGTAGAGCACGGCGTACATATTTAGTCGAAGTTCGTGGGTTCGAATCCCGCTCGTTGCACTAACTTTTTCATTTCAACCAAAAACCTTACATAAAAAGATTAATTAATTTAAATTTGTAAGACGCTGGATTCGACCCCGGGACCTTAACCATAAAGTGATGAGCGCCGTGTCAACGACAAAAAAGTTGAGGCCACCGACGCCCCGTTGATAAAGCATCAATATTTTTATATCAATACTTTTTAGTTGCAATAATATTGTTTTTTTTATACTATGGGATATAAATACCATTCTTCCGATAGTAGTATTACTGGCACTTCTTTCGAGTCCATATCTCGTCTCTTTTAAAACAAAAGAATATGGAATTGTTACAAAATTGCTTTAGTTAACGATTATTATTGATCTGTATAATTCTACGAAACGTGTCAGGGCTTGAGAATCTAGAATTACCATTTGGTCAAATCGGCACGTTTTTGTTAAGTAAACTCGGCAAGTGACAATGGAAAGAATTAATCACAACTTGTAAATAAGTGGATTTGTATTTTCAATAGGATTGTCTTATTTGTGTGATATGTTTGATTTTCCCAGGACGTACCAAGTTGAAATCTGTCCTTTAGTGCGTTTACTAGTCAGTGAAATTGTGGAAAATCCAACCGTTTTTCTACGGCAAGTTCGTGTCCTTTCGTGGAGTGGGAAATAAAAACCTGGAATCTCCGATCCAATGCTTTCTGGCGGTTTTCCCTTTGAATTTCAGCTGCCGCTTTGTTATTGAATTATTAATGTGAAGATAAAATAAAATTGCTGATAACTTATCATTTGTTCGATAAAAAAAGTGAAATTCTTTCTCCAAAATGAATATTTACTCACCCCGGAGTCATCAAGTCTTGAATGAACTGTTTTCTGAAATCAAATTTAATTTTTCTTTTTTTATTTGGTAAAGATGTAAATTACTCGAGAATTGTAACCCCCTAATTAATTTCAACCCCCGTTTGACCCGAGAGCCGTTATTTTAACTTTGTAAGGAGATTGACACAGTTTCTCCTCGTCTTCACTTAAACTTTCCAAGATGAAGTTTGGCCGTGTTGTAAGTATAGTCAGGTTAATGCTTTCCAGATGACCGGGCCCAAGTTGAACTGGACCTAAAAATAAATTGAGACTGCATCCCAATAAACATGGATTGTTTTCTTCGGCACGTCCTCTTCCATTCAAGTTCACTGCCGCATGGCTAATGTTTTTGATTGTCAAAGCCATTACTGCTTAACTTAATTCTAAATGGACTTTTTTAAAGTAGTTTTTATCATTATCTGATTGTGTTTACATCAATGGTGGATATTTAATACATCTGGTTGAAACTAGCTACAAAAATCTCGCCGCAACCACTTTTAATTCCTTTTTCACTTCATGGTGACCATGGTGGTCTCACAAGGGATCATTCTTAGCCTCATCCTGCTATTTACATTGCCAACCTGCCAATCCACCCCAATACCTGTCAAACTATACGGAAGATGCCGAATTCAATAAGTCACGGTCAATCTCAAGGAACATCTCGAGGTCATCGTAAAACGCTGCAAAAAGTAGAGGATGAAATAGATGGAGGAGAAATGAAAAAAGAAAAGTTAGCGGCACCCACACACGTCAAAACCTTAGGACTATACCTAGGCAGAAAACTGACGAGGAATCACAACACTAGACTTACAAGAACTGACAGATGATTTGCGCAACTAAGAAGACTGCTAGCACCAAAATCAGTCATGAATGATAAAAACGAACACCTTACAAAACAATAAACACAAACAATCGACCTATTCTCCCACGAATCCATACTCAGAAGAAATATCCGCGCTCCCTATTTCGTCTCTAACCTCACCATCCACAATGACCTCAACAATCCTTTCCTTCAATATTGATCAGCTTGCCGTAGGTCCCACGTCTCACCCTAACTTATACCCCTTCCACTATCTTATATCTAGACATCGGATTGACGTGGAGCCGTCATACTGGACAATAAAGGACTGAACAGAAGACTGTTCAACACCAACTAACACTTAAACTTTAAGTAGACATATTTGATTACAAGGAGTACAACTGTGGGATGTCACGAACCCATCCATCTTCAGAAGAAATCTCCAAGCTCCTTACCACGACTCTAACATCACCATCGCTCATATCGCATTATTATGTAAAAACTCGAATCCAACTGTCACCTCCAATATCAAGTAACACCTCGAAGTCAACGTAGAATGATGCAAAACGTAAAGAACGTATAAAAACTTAAACAAATGTACGAAACAAACCAGAACAAGAAACCACCGACACCAACACAAGACCTATTATACATCACCAAAATTATTCATGACTGTAAAAAACAAACACCTTACAAAACAATAAATTGAACTGTTTGGACATATAGAGTATAACTGTGGGCTATAACGAATCCATCCATCCATTTTTCTCTTCAAAGCTGTAAGCGGTCTCACAAGGGATCATTCTTACCCTTTTCCTACTATTTATACTGCAAATCCACCATCTACTTCAATACCTGTCAAACTATGCGGACGATATCGCAATATTATTGTAAAAGCCCGAATCCAATTAGTCACCTCCAACATCCAGGAACGCCTTTAGGTCATAAAAGGCGGAATAAATGCAGGATCAAATTAAAGACAAATGCACTCGAGAAAAAAAAACAGCCTTTCCTAGGCTGTACGCGAACAACTAAAATACAGTTGATGATGGGTTTTGGCCTGCGAGTCGGTAAACTCATTTTGACCCGGCACAGGGTGACTTACTGGGTATGTCTCACTCTTCGGCATTGCCCCATCCTAAGTTCCTCGCTGAAGATGACGCAATGGCGAAACGCGTTTGAATATCTCAAAAACTTGCGAGTGTAGATCAACCCAGCAAGTGACCCTGTACCGGTTCAACAACAGTATACCTAGTCAGCAGTTTGACGTGGTATCGTACCACTAGATGTACAAGGCCAGAGCCAAAATTATACATGACTGTAAAAAACAAACACCTTACAAAACAATAAGTTGAACTGTTTGGACATATAGAGTATAACTGTGGGCTATAACGAATCGATCCATCCTTAGAAGAAACTACGACTCTAACTTCACCATCCTTTCCTTCGTTCAAGGTCGGTTCTGCTAGTTGATGTCGTGTCTAACCTTTCGTCTCACCAACCCTACTTAAGCCCTCTCTACATAAACTCCTTTGAACCACGTTGACCTAGCGACCTGCTTTTTCCTTAAACCCTCAGTGGAGTGCCAGGCTAGGCTGGTTGTTTAAACGTATGTCCTCCGGAAGGGTGAAAATAACCAGCACAAATTTGTTAGAGGTACAATATGTACAGGTTATAAATAAAATAAATATACGCATGAAAAAATTGTAAATCAGAAGGATCGAGTTGTTACTTTTATGCTGAAAAGAAGTTCAAATTTTAGCTAATTAACTGTGGAGGTGAAAGACAGACCCAGCAAGTGACCCTGTACCGGTTAAACAACAACTAGGATACAGTATACCTAGTCAGCAGTTTGACGTGATATCGTACCACTAGACGTAAAAGACCGACAAAGCTAGAACCAAAATTAGGCATGATTGGGAAGCACAAACCACTTTGTAAAAGAATAAGTCGTCCTACTTGGTCACATGGAGCAGCACTATCGGGTGCCACGAACCCAACCAACATGTAATCTCCAAGCTCCCTAATAATTCTCTAACCTTACCATCCACCTCCAACAATCCCTTCGTTCAAGATTTAATCTGCTTCTTGAATTTCCATATAACAATCTTTCGTCTCACCCTAACCCTTCTACTTAAACCTGTCTACTATCGCCCATCCCGAGAATGCAGTTTTAATGGTGTTTATCAATATAATATTTGACTTTAAGTGGTACCGTAAGGGAACATTCTTGGCCCCATCGTGTTTATTTATATTGCTCACCTGCCAACTTATCCAACCTGGACGATACCTCAATATTATGTACGAGCCATAATCCTCTTGGCTATCGGTTATCCAGGAACCCATCAACTAACGAGGTACTACCATCAAACAAGTCAAATACTTAAGAATATTCTTAGATAGCAGACCTATGTCGAATTGGGCGACGAGAAATGATTATCTATCGAGACGTGATTATCTAAAAAGACTGCCAGGTTCCACATCAGATATGCTGTAAAAAAACAAAGTTACAAAACATCATTCTTTTTTTTAACTAGTCTTATAATTCACCCATATTTAGATACCACATTTAGGTCTAATTTTTGTGAATGACTTTAAAATTTTAAAAAATCCTCCAGCCAATGGAAGAGAATCAGCTAATCCGAACATTGATGTTTATGAAGGAAAGTAACACCCTGCGACTGAATTCAATTCTCGGATTGTACGAAAGACACATGTGAGTACAGTTTTTTCGAGCAGGAAGTGAGGAGCGACGAGAAGAAGGGGGTCGGTTGAAGACGGTCTGCTTCCAGTTCCAGTTCCAGTTGACGTTTTCCTTTCCAAGTGTGACACCCTCGCCCTCTAAGCTCATTTCCTTTTCCCCGTCCTCACCACGTCGCGTACAAAATCTCTGGATAGCCATTGATGACCGGAAACCCGTTCAGGTAATTTTTTTTCCAAAAAGTTTTCCCTTTCGACCGTGGAAATTAATGAAAACCGGAGCTTAAAGGTTTATGAAAACGCGGGTTTTATTTCAATAGGTATTTAAAAATAGCGTAATAAAATAATTTCAAGTTTAACTTGGAAAAAAAAGTTCAGGGTTGAATTTGTCCTTTTTTCTACAGAAAATAAGCCTTAATAATACTACGAAATTAGCTTACTTTTACTAACATAGTTTTAGTGTAAAAAGTCTTAAATTGTTACGCATTGGCTAGCTCTCATAAATGTTTAAAGCGATCCGATTTATCATCATTCCATACTACAAAAGTGTCGGATTAGGATTTATTAACTGTAGTCAGCGGTTTGATCAAGTTGATCCTTCTTTAAGCTTTTAAGGCTTTTTCTTATGGCCCTCATGATATGATTGTTGCGTTGTAAGCTAAACAAATAAGAATTCTAGGACGTGAAGGATGGAGCAGGCCCGGATTTATGAATACATGCGAATATATGTTTGTTCAGTTGGTCTCAATATCCAATAAAGAAAAAAATGAAAGTGTGATTCTACTGTATTAAGTACATGAAAATAAATCAATTATATAAGTGGGTTAAACGATTGTCTTGCAGTAGACTTCAGATTTTTAGAGCATCCATTAGGTCTGTCCTTTATTTAGCCATTGAGCACGGCCATCATGATTTAGCCAGTAACATCCACTTTTCATCAAATATGACAATTCTTTACTGAAGACTTATACTTCAAAATCAAGTACTAAGAACTTGGAGAATTCCATGGAATTGAGAAAGCTCTCGATTTAATCTACATTCTAAAAGTTCGTAATAGACTTCGGGATTTTTACAACTTCCATCAGGTCTGTCCTTTATTTAGCCATTGAGCACGGCCATCATGATTTAGCCAGTAACATCCACTTTTCATCAAAGTTGACAATTCTTTAGTGAAGACTTATACTTCAAAATCAAGTACTAAGAACTTGGAGAATTCCATGGAATTGAGAACGCTCTCGATTTAATCTACATTCTAACAGCTCGTAATAAACTTCAGGATTTTTAGAACATCCATCAGGTCTGTCCTTTATTTGGCCATTGAGCACGGCCATCATGATTTAGCCAATAACATCCACTTTTCATCAAACTTGACAATTCGTCAGTGAAGACTTATACTTAAAAACCAAGCACTACGAGTTGGGAGAAATCCATGCAACTGTGTGCTCTAGCAAACAAATTATCCCGGGGGAGGTGGAAAATTGGGCTGCCTTAGATACAACGGGTCATGGGGTTAATCTCTGATTCGTCAGGAATCTTGGTATAACAATGCTCTCCGCCTTAGGACCAATTCGATGGGTACGAGGGAGGCATGAGGAGGGCGGACTCGAACTTTCCTGCCGAATGTAGAAGAATTGGGACTAGCACAGAGACGTCCTTTCCAAGTGCCCAGAGAGCCACTGTATCGTAAGGAGGCATGATGACTCCGGATCTAAACTCCCTACCGGTTACCAGAAGGCATATCACTGCTGCAGCGAGGATAGAGTATTTGCCCTAGATCTTGCGGTGGCGTATGAGACTAAGACGCATTGGATCGGGTAGCGGATTTCAAAGTGCAAAAATATGGGTATTGAGGCCCTCATTAAGCTACTAAACACAAAATTTCTTTAAAGCAGTGGGTGTAGTTGTGGGTGCAAGAGGACGAGCGTACTAACAAGATGCTCAGGGAACTCGGGATCAATCAGCTACCGATAATGCCACTCTGCGCTGAGGTCCTCACTCTACATAACCTGCGCTTATATGGACAGAGAAAATACCTGAATACGACGGACCCTGTCTAGGATGACGGTACACGAAATGGACCTATGGTACAGGAAGGGGTGGATGACCTGCACCAAAGGCTGCGAACACTAGAAAGGCGTTTTTATTTAAGTTAAAAACAGAAAAAAAATCCTATATTAATTATGAGGAAGAAAATCCAATAAGGAGACACTTATTTTTTCCTCATTATTTCTTCTCTCCGACATTGAATCCTATATTAGTTACTAGATATTTTTAGTTTGTGTCAGCTTGAAATCTTATGAAATGTCTATTATTGAGTCTTTTTTTTCCCAACCAAATGTGTTCGGATTTTTTCAGTGAAGCACCTTTCAGCATCTGGATGCTCTGGTTGTTTATTATAGTCAGCACTATAAGAGTTTTATAATTAGCCGTGCCATGGCGCAATCTCTGATTAGGTCTTTAACCATTTTGTCCAACTTTTTCTTCCTTTTTTTCAATTAACATAATCGAGATGGTTTAGGTACTAATTCTATTCTAATTCCATTCCCTATCCATTGACCCGGACGTACCTAATAATATACTGAATTGAATTGTCAGTTAGGTCAGTTGTCATCCGAGGTACATCAATTATCACGATGACTGATTAGATAAAATCTATGTTACTCTTAGAATGAAGACGTTCATACCTTTTGAACACGAACACTGTATTAAACCCGTTTATTTATTATTGCTTGTATTTGCCCACTTTAGATTAAATCAATTACAAATATACCATATATATATTTTACCATATATTATATATAGGTAAATATAATTTGTTCCGTTGCCTCCGATTGCGCCCAACGGTTTGAAACAAAACCAAATTAGCCACGCGTATCGTCGAGTTCATTTGAATTGGCGGACACATTGCAGTGGTTCCAAAGGAATTAATTGTATTTTTCATTAAGCACCACTGCTTTTTATAACTGATTATTAATGGAGAACATTTGTATGGTGTATTTTTAGGATGTTATATTCAATAACGTCGGTGGCCGCAACGGTTTGGGCGTTGACACGGCGCCGCTCATCATTGTAAGGTTAAGGTCCCGGGTTCGAATCCAGCGGCCCTGCATTCAAACCCGACGAAAAACAGGGGGGTTTATATGACCTCTGCTGTAGCAAACCCTCGTAGAAAAAAATCTGGTGTTTACTATCATAAAAATGAACGAACTCGTGGTACAAAGAAGTAGGATATTTAAGTTTAATGAGAACCAAAAAGCACAAAGATAAAGGTTCTTTTGATCTACTTCTGTTCTTTCAATTTCGTGACATTTCAAAGTCATTTAATAATGTTAGTGACAACATAAATTAAATGAACCACTAACGCAAATGGAGCAGATGTGAATTAAATCGTTTTGAACCTGAGAATCGAATCGACGCTAGGGTTTGATAGATGGTGTCTTCAAAGGATGAGGGGGGCTCCTGCTGGTGACTGGATTGGATTAATTGTTTGATTGAGAACTGGAACTGTTTTCCCTGTCTAAAAGGCCTTTCCGGCTAATGAAAGGAGGCTAAGTGAGAAGAACAAAACTTACTGCAGGGGTAAATTTGTACACTGGAAAACCAGCCTACCTTTGCAAAAATTATAAAAACAAATAACATAAAGGCGTGTACAAGTCTTTATAGAATGAGGATGAGCAATTTAAGCAAACTTTTACATAGCTTTAAAAACAATAAAATTCAAAAGCTTTTAGAATTGTACATTTTAGAATATCAATGCTGATAAGGCAGGTCAAAAAGAAGCAGCTATTCTTTACCCTTCAAGGTGAATATTGCAGCTCATTAAATAAACAAAAATAAAAATAATAAGTCAATTATTCAAAAGGAATTTTTAACCAGATGTTGGCTTACTAAGAGAGAAAGCTGCGGGGGGGGGTTGAAAAACCGATTTTCTTAATCAATCACGGGAAGGCATTATTGGGCAAAACGTCAAAAGCTGAACCCTCGGCTTAATTGAATCACTGACAATAAAGCACTTTGGAACCTAAGGCAAAATATTTCGACAAAAAAAGAAAAACTCTTAAAACTACATTATATGTATAAATTAAAACTTTGACCCAATTTAATTTCTGATGTTTTTCATTGATGTTGCACTTGCTTTTAAGTTTGCTCAGTTTTTGCTCTTGGCTGATGAAATCAAAATTTTTAAAGCAGTTCTTTGCCCTGGCGACCCACTGGCACTCCAAAAGGACATAGATTCCTTTGCAGATTGGTGTTCCAATAATAGTTTTTTCCCCTTAACCTAAGTAAATGCAAATTCATTCATTTCTGCAGGTTAAATCACAATCCTTTCACATTCCAGTGCGCCATTAACCATAGCAATATGTCATGGGTGACAATCGATACAATTATTAAAAAACCGTAACCTCACATTTGTTAAAAGAATGACTGCTGAATTTATTAATCCATTTGCTTTAAAGGCCTTGTTTCAACCCTTAGTTCAATCGCATTAGGAAAGGATTCAAAACCTAGCTCTTAATTTATTTCCTCCAGGAGTACTGGTCATGAATTAGATTATGACTGCACAAACTTCAATTAGACTCGAGCTTGAAGGAAATTAGTTTCCTATCCTTCAGTTGGAAGGTGCTCAACAACTCAATGGATATCCTCTCCATGTTCGGCGCACCACTTTTCCATATGGGTTTTCACCTAACCACCAACATTTGGACTGTTGTCTATGACTATTGTATTGCATGTACACATTTATGTATAACTATACTTGATTATGGATGTTATAAGCATGTGTACTATACAAGTGGATTTAATTGTAAAAAAATCTGCTTGAATAAAAATGTCTAATTGTAGTAACAGACTTAAAAGAATGAAAAATAAAATTCTCGATCTATCTTGAAGATAATATATGTGTACTTGTTTAAATTTATATAGTCTCTCTTATTTACTTCAGTCTGGCCTGCTGCTCTTGTTATTTTATAGAGTATTCAGCTATTGATACATTCTTAAAATAATTTTTAACATTTCTGAAGATTGTGGGGTGAGATGGTCATGTCAAAATATTGTACATGTGATGAAAAGTGGGTTTACAGGCGAAATCATATTGTGCAGGGACAAGGACTAAGGATGACACCACTTTTCCAGCTGCTGCAAGGGGACTGCACAAAAGAGTTGATGGATGTTTTCAAAATTGAAGTATATGGCGAACAGTTAGAAGTAGGCTAAATTCAGAACTTATCTCAACTTTATGAATTTTGGCTTGAAAGATACTGGTGTACATTGCAATGAGCTCTGAGAACTTGGTTTTCAAGTAGACATCACCAAAATATTGTCACATTTGATGAAAAGTGGGTGTTACTGGCTTAAGGATGATGGCTGTGCCTATGGCTAGATAGATACAGATCTGATGGCTGTTCTTAAAACTCTGAAGTCTACTGTAACCAAACAGCATTGTTTACCGTGAAGGAGTTCTGATCCACAAAAGGTTAGAAGATTTACATGTGATTAAACTCCTGCCACACCCAACATACAGTCCAATCCTTGCTCCATATGATTATTACTTGTTTCGACCCATGCCCTGAGAGTAGGAATCTCTGGTACTCTTTTAAAATATGTGTAACACTAGAACACATTCCCATCAAATCTGGAAAAATTTAGAATATTTTCATTAGATCCTTTTGTTGTTGATTTTTTAATATCCTTGCCCAAGACATAGGTGTATTTGTGCTTTATGCTGTTGTTAATATATAATTTATTGGTTTATAATATTTTTATTTTGCATTACTTGGATTTATCCTTATTCGTTAGGGAAGTATATTAAAATTTTGAAGAGAAAGAGATGGACATGGAAAGTGAAGTTGATAATGGGTTTTGGTCTGCGAGTCAGGGAACTCATGTTGACCCAGCACAGGGTCATTTACTTAGTCTGTCTCCACTCGCAGGTTTTTGGGTTATTCAAACCCAATTCACCATTGCACCATCTTCAGTGAGGAAGTCCATGGAAAGTGAAGTTTTATCTGGTGTTGACAATAAAGCCACTAACCAGATAAAGTTTGGACTCTTCATCTTAAAGACGTAGAATGGTCAATCCATCGAACCTGAGGTTGATGGAGGATCTCGGAGGAGAAAAGATCAACCACCACAGCAATCAGTTGCTCAATATTATCAAAATTTTGGTAATATCTGATGCGGCACATCTAATCGATGACTTCAAATTAAAGTCTTTTACTGATTCAGCCAAACTCTGGTGATTTTTCAGTTATCTCAGTGTCACATTTAACACTGAATAGATTGAGTGCAATTTCTCAGCTTGGTATCTGCCATCGAATGCAATTTTCCAGTCAAAAGTTCTCATTGAGGATAAAACACATATATGACATACAGAAGAATCCCAGTGTACTAAACTTTACAATTCAGTGATTTACGAATCAAAACACTTTTATATTACAATGATACACTACTATAAATTATTTGATAAAATTTTATTTAAATAATAAATGAATGAATGTCTTCTTTATTTTTCAGGCCATCTTTGGAGGAGATCCGTGCATGGGGAAAATCCTTCGATAGGCTCATGAAAAATCCAGGTGAATATTTCTAATCAGCTTTACTCTTTTTATTTTCTTATCTCTTTGCCATTATTTTAATTGATGTGATTTTGAGAGATATGAGAAGCATTGAAGCAAAGAACTTGTTCCCTTTTCGTCTTCCAACTTCCCTACCATTCACGTGCTTTTAAGAGCTAAGTTAATGCCTCATTCCGTATACCCAATGAATCATTACCATTTTGGAAAATGTGTGCATTAGAATCGATTTTCAATGAAGTCTGATCATCCAAACATAATAAATAAGACACGAAAAAAATCTAATCTGAGAACTGTGTTAAAGAATTAAAATTAACAAACTATTTTACTATACCAATGATAAAATTTATATTGTGTTTATAAAAGTATTCTTACTACTATCTTTGCATATCCACGGTTCAATGTTTTTTCAGTGAAGCAGAGAAAATATGTCAGTTTTTTCATTGTGAGGTTTCTATATGTCATCCTACTAGAAATGCTTAAACATTATAATAAAAGCTAAATAACTACCAATTTTTGTAATTTTGCTGGGTTGTTTTCTTCTTCTTCTTTTGAAAACTTCTTTTCAAGCCTGTGAATTAAAATATAAAAAAGGTCTGAAACTAGAATTTTATCATGGATATGTTTTGGGGCTGGATAAGTTAGGTAGGGTTACAGATTTACGATTAGGGATGGGGTAGGTTAGGTAGTGTTAAGGTTAGGGTTAGGTGAGATGTGAGCTAGGGTAAAGGACGGTTTAGGTTACATATCCATGATTCAATGTTTATCCATGAAGCAGAGAAAACATGCCAGTTTTTTCATTGTGAGATCAATAAACTTGGATCATCTTATTGAAATGCTTATATTACAATTATAGGTAAATAACTACAAATTTTTGACATTTTACCTTTTTTCCTGAAAGCTTCTTTTCATTCCTGTCATTGATTGTCAATTGTTGATTCAAAGTATACAAATGAGTGAAAATGACATAATTTGAGTGATTTTCCAGATATTTTAACACGGATATGTTTTTAGACTGATAGGCTTGGTTAGATAGGGTTAGAATTTTAGGGTTAGGTTTGATAGAATTAAGGTTAGGTAAGGGCTAAGGTTAGGGTTATGTGAGATTTTGGTTAGTGTAAGGGACAGATTTGGTTACATATCCATGACTGAATTTTTTTTTTCTTGAAGTGGAGAATATATGCCAGCTTTTTCATCATGAGATCTCCTGTAAAATTCAATCAACTTATTAGAAAACATTCTTACATTAAAATAAGAACTAAAAACTACCAATTTTTGCAATTTTTCCTTTTTTGTGAAATCTTCTTTTCATTCATATCATTCTGATACTAATGCCTGTTGAACAAAGATTAAAAAAGGTCAAAAAGCGAAAAATATGAGCAATTTTCTCAATATATTTCATTGTGGGAGCTCCTATAAATTCTTGTCATCCTTGGTATGTTAAAGGTGTTTCAATATATATGTATCAATTTTCTTTCACAAAACTTGATTTTTTTAAATTGAAAAATAGAAGAAACTCTTCAGTTTTAAGCAGACCCTTGAGAAGTTTCCTATCAACTTCACATGTTATTTATTTTATAAAAGTGAGTGACAAATACATAATAAAAAGATACTGGAGCAATCTGTTTCAGACTTGGGGAGATGTCAGAGTTGAACCCTTTGTATGACAATAGCTTGATAATGTTACGTTCCTTTTGTTATATTTGTTGATATTCTATTTACAATACTTTCTTCATTCCTTTCTTTAATTCTCCTTTTTCTTTTTTAAACACTTTGTAAATTAATATTTGTTACTTTTTGAAGTTAATTGTTGCAACAAAAATTTTTTTAATCATTATTCATTAAACACTGTTTTTATACTTAATTAAATTTATAAGTATATGAAAATGTATTTTATGTATAATTTTATCAATTTATGTGATAGTATTATTTTGAAGCAACTGAAAACTTGTCTTGGTTTGTCTTTTACAGCCGGAAGAAAAGTTTTCCGTGAATTCTTGCGATGCGAATACAGCGAAGAAAACATCCTATTTTGGCTAGCATGCGAAGAACTGAAAAAAGAGGGAAATCCCGATCTCATAGAAGAAAAAGCGCGATTCATCTATGAAGACTATATATCCATACTTTCTCCTAAAGAGGTAACAAAACACATATAAGAGGTGTAATACGTTTTTATTGTGCAAGGAAAATCATATTTACATTAAATACAACTAATGGAATGTTTTCATTGCAGGTGAGTTTGGATTCAAGAGTACGTGAGATTGTAAATCGCAATATGGTTGCTCCGACACCTCACACTTTTGATGAAGCGCAACTTCAGATATATACATTGATGCATAGAGATTCATACCCTCGGTTTGTCAACTCATCGCTCTTCAAGCAGCTTGCTCAGCTGAATAACAATAGTGATGGGAGTGACATGATACCAGTAGTCGAAGCTCAACAATCTCAACCAAAACAGTAAACAGAGCACAAATGATCAACTATCTCTTAACTATAATTTTTTTATTGTAATTAATTATTGCAATTTAACTGTAACTATTTCTTATTGCTATTTGCTGCTCAAACTGCGTTATACATAAAAAGCAGCAATATTTTATATGCTCTATTGCACAAATATTTTTTTGTTTGTTTTTGTTTCAAAACAGTACATGCAGAAATGATTCCACAAAGAGTTATTACCAAATAATCTGTGCTAAATGCAATTGGTAAATTGACTTGTGGTTAAATTAAAACTATTTTGAACATCAAATAGAATGATTTAAATTCTTTTTGTAACAAAAGAAAACTAAACAGACTATTTTAAAAATTTGAGGAATAACTTTAATACAATGAGAGCTACGTCTTTTGTAAGAAAAATGCATTTAAATTAAAACAAATCAAGTACATAAGTTTCTTAACATAAAAACAAAAATAAACTTACATTAACATTTTTTAGCTACATGATATAACTACAAAACATTTTATTAAAATCAATAGAGTTTTCAAAAATTGAACTAAAAATGCTGAGCTTCTATTGAGCTTGAAATTTAATAATAAAACAGATTACACATACTTTACAAATTTACAAAGATTGTAATCAACTGTCAATTAATAACCCCCATAATAAAATTAAAGTTTAAATGCTATAAAGTAGCTCACAGACTGTAGGAATTATTTTAGCAGTAGAAGTTATGAGATGGAAAACATGAAAAACAACTTTATTCAAATCATTATTTGTTTATGATAAATGATGATTTGAATATTTTCCAGGGTATATTTAACATTCAGAGATAAATCGATTTAAACGACTAATTGAGGGAAAAATGAATTTATAACAGGCTTATAAAAGTAACAGATTTCTACCTGTGTAGTACATATTAAGAGTATTATAACACTAAATATCTTTTGCTGCTTCAAATAGAATCAAACTACTAACCACAATAAAAGAACAAAGATGTGAACTTTGAACAGATTTTAAAAAAAAGTACAAGCTTCATCGTGAGTGATCTCATCACACAAACTAATAAAAGGGTAAAACCTACTATTATAATACTGTTATTATTTTTAGTTGAGTAGTGAGTTAAGGAAATTAATATATTTTCCAACAATTAATTCTCTTATTACATGATGTAGTTGTAGTTGTTGTCTAGATGTTCAAGGGTCCAGTTAACTTAATTCCCCCAACCTAAGTGTTATATTTTTAAAAGCTTCCTGAAATTCAGTCCCTACTGTATGACCAGATTATTATTTCATCCAAAGTATAAATGTAGCATGCATGAGAATTTTCTTTAGCCCATTTATGAAAAAAAAAATGTAAAATGTAAATTTAAAAAATGATAAAATTATTAGAAAAATATAAAAACACAATGTGGTAAAATTACAACTGAAAAGAAATTAAGACATTGAAGAAAAGACCGTGGTTTATTCTTAATGTAAAAAAATATTAGTGTAATTGTGTGATATCTTATACCTTGAGTCTAAATGTTTTTCACAAAAAGCCCAGGACCAATTGTATAGCCTCCTTCTCCAGTAAAGCTTATTAACCAACTTATTTTACTATTAAAAGAGGGTCAATAACCATCTAAAACAGTGTATCATACAAACAAGTTTTTATTTAATAATATTTTTGTCATTTTTCAGTTAAAATTTTATTTATTATAAACGTATAACAGTTTAATGGAATCAAGGCCTGTTACATGAGGTGCCTTTTCTGTTTTCACAATTTAGCAGAAATTGTAGCAAAAATTATTTTTCTATTATGCAAAAAAAAATTGCATTGCATTTCATAATAGCACTAATCACTTTTTATTTATTTATTTTTATTGTTGCTAACTGGTTTCTGAACATCATATAAAATTCTAAGTCAATTTATTAATTAACTTTAATAGAGACAAGAAATATTGGAAACTATAAATATCCAGGAAATTTGCTGAATCCTTAAAATTCAGTTATGGGCCTACAAAGTTTAGAGCAAATATGCAATTAATTATTCATCAACTTTTGCTCAACCTTAACTGTTTTGCACTTTTACTCCAGTCAATCATGAATCTCTCTCTTTATCTCCTCTTACATTTTTCTCATATTGATTATTTTCTACAAATTTGTGTTATTGGGAGTGAGCTCACGCCAATCAATGTGGATTAAAAGCTAATAACTTTGTTAACAATGTGTTTGTGATCATAATCGTTAAATGTTAGTAAGCCAAGATTTATACCATTAAAAAAAAGAAAGCTTTAATCATTATTAAACTAATATCGGTGTGGCATTCCTGCTAGCAAAGGCTGATTTCAGTCAGCTTTTGCATGCTAAGAAATGTGGGTAAACTTGTAAGAAATTCGAACATCATAACCGGCCTACAGTGGAAGTGTGTTTGAATTGAAAGTGGCCTATATATATAAAAATAAAGTTAAAAATTTATGAAAAAAAAACACACACACACACAAAACACACACAACATGCACACAACACAACACACACAACACATAAAAGACTTTGTGCACACGCTCATGCAAACTTACAAAGACTACTGGAGAGAAGAAGAAAAAAGAAACAAATTCAAATAATACATAGAATCAGTAGAAATCCACTCAAATGTAAATTAAACAAACTTACTCTGTATGATAAATTTATGCATACATAGGGTATATGTGTGTATTCAAACTTGAGCTTGTGAGCACTAACTGATACATAAGTACATATTAGTGTGTGTATGTATTATACACATTAACTGTAAATATAATTATCAAAGAAATGACAAATATCTCAATATTGGAGAGAAATTCACTGAAAATTCAATGGCTTTAATATTTTATAGAAATATTTATGTTTAAGTGTTATATGNTTATACATTTTATACATCTATTGAAATACATAATAGCATAAATATATAGACAGAAGTATATGTTAAATGTGTAAAGTGTTTATTTTAAATTCTGTTAACATTTAACATACATTTCTGTACATATTTTTATGGTATGGCTTGTTAATGAATGAACTGACAATTGCTGATCCTCAAAATCATTAAATTGTTATATGAATTTTTTCTCCATTTTAATTATTTGTGATAGCTCACTGTTATTATCATGGAACGTGATATCATTGCCATTTAATTAGCACAATTTGAAGAAAGAAAAAAAACTTTGTTGGGACTCTTAATCATGTGCACACACAATATTTTTCCAGGTGAAAACGGGTAATGCAAATTAAACCAATGAAAATGTATTTTATTAGACCGATTTCAATTGTTAACCAATTTTATAAACTATGGTCATAAAATCTTATTAGAAAATTGTCTATATTTAGAGTAAAAAGTAAATTAGTGGCTTTAATTTCATTACTTCAAGTAGGACATTTATTTTTCAGCATAATTTCTTTTCACTAATTTGTCTAATGTCATCTGTTTTTTTTTAAATTGATCTAATTTAACAGTTATTATTTTAAATAAATTTTGATCGGTTAAAATGGAAATCAGTCTTTCAAATACAACCAAATTAATTTTCAAACAAATTTAGTTATATAAAAAGATTTTTTTGTTGAAAATATTACTTTTTCTACTATGTGATAATTTATTGGTTACCTAATTAAATTTATAAAGTTTCTAATTGTGATTGTATTACTATTATTGTAACTAGTATTTCTGTTTTTAGATTATAGTTTTATCAAGCGCACAAATTATGTTAGATAATCCAAATTCAATTAGTTTTTTTACATTTACATTAAATAAATACATTTTTTGATATGAGAAATTCTCCTATTTGTTTATTTGATTTTTTTTATTATGTTAAATGATAAGAGACAATTAGTTTAAAAATAGTCATACGTTTCTCATTTAGTCAACTCTCTGGTCATAAATATAAAATTGTTTTTCCAAAGATTAGATGATGAAGAATAAATTGTTTTTTTAATTGTATATTAACTAGTGATTACAAAAGTAATGTGGTGTTCATTTTGTGATTATTCTTCTTCATATTCTTCATTTCATGACTGCTTCTATTTCATTTATTTTGAATGGCTTGATATGAATGTTTTCACAAGTAAAGAGATGTTTGGGATCAAATAAACCAAAAAAAAACTTTTTTTTTCCAAATAGTTATAATAGTTGCTTTTATAAATCAACAACAAATTACCCAAAATCATCACAAATTTGTAAAAAGTACTAAGTGTATACACAATTTATAAAAAAAAAATATTTTTAAATAACTGAAGAATCAAAAAACAAAGACATAAACTTTAATTGATAAAATAAGGATCATGGAAAATTCAGGTGTAGACGATTACCGCGATAAAAAAGAACAAAACAAATACAATGAAAATGAAAGACATAAAAGTAATATTTGGATTAATGTGTACAATATAATGATATGAAAATTATATAAATTAAAATGTGATATTGGGAAGGAAAACTGCTTTAACCTCAGCAATAAATGTATCGATGGGAAAAATTATTTTTTAAACAATCATTATGCTTGATTTATATCTTGACGTATGCATTTATTTAAAAGTTTTTATTGGGGTATAATTTGACAAATTACACGGCACATATTTTTAAATTTGTTCCCTTCACGAATTAATCATCACTTACTTGTTGAAGCTTCATTAAAGTATTTCCCCCCCCCCAAAAAAAAAAATTTATAATTTGGTCTGTGATTTTTTATCGTATTACCTTAGATTGCCTCATTTATTACATTACGATAGTAAGTGATGGTACATTTTGAGAGTTTTAGACAGAGTGTTAATCCATGACTGGTAAAACCAGTGGCTATAAAAAAATTATTATTATAATATTCTGTGACATAATTAATTTTGAATGTATGTACTGGAGTGGAGAGAAAGATTGAATGGTTCGTAGTTGTAACCCTATCTCGTAGCTTTAAAATATTTTAAATTCTACCTTATAATAAAAACATTTAAAAAATGATATTTTAATAAAAGTTGAGGGTTTTCAATGTAATTGCCTGTAATTAAAGAATTGCCAAAATATATTTGGTATTTTTTATATATAGATTATGTTTTAAATTATTAATTTATTTGAACAAAAAATAGTGCATAGTTATTATTACATACAATTAAGTTATGTAAATGAGTGCAAATTTTTCTAAATTATGTATGATTTTTACAGTATAAAAGACCAATAATGGCTTATATATGTTGATGTAATTTATAATAAAAACTTAACTTGAGTATACTCCCAGCATAGCGAAGAATATAAACAAAAATATAAAGTGTACATATGCGATGTGAGACTAGAATCACCATGTTGTTATAAATGTTGTAAAATAATGGATTACTTCTTGTGAATATGTTTTAACAAAATGTTGCTGACCAAACTATAGGGAAAATATAATGGTTGGTCACTAGCGTGGGTGCATGTTAAAAGTAAAATTAATTACTTGTAATGTACATTTTATTAGAAAAATAGTCAAATGAATGTATGCTAAACTTATAGTTTTTTAGGTATTATTTTATTTTAAATGTAGATATTTCATTACGTTTCTACTATTTGTTTGTTACAACAAAATCATGAGTTGAGAACCATCAATTTAATTAATTATCAATGAAATGAATACGGTTGTGACTGGGGTACTTGCCATGTCGCTTCTCATGATGGAGGCTCTTAAATGATTTCAAATAAATTATATTGTTGATTAAAATAATGGACTAAAAATAATTGAAAATAATGGTCTACGGCATCATGGAACTGTTTAAATTGTCTGAATTTTTAATTTACTAATGATACAATGATCGCCACCAATGAAACCAATAGCTTTTATGGCAAACTGTTAGACAGGTGATCAATATTTTTTCAAATATAGTGTATTAATTAATTTATAAAACTTGTACTTCTCTCCTCTACATTATTATACTAAATGAAAATAAAAAGTTTAAATTTTTTCAGATGTTTATTTCAAGAGTTAAAAAACTTGAAACCCTATTTAACAACTTCCTGTGTCCTCAAAAGTCTTGTGAAGATAAAACTACTAGCTACGATTGAATTATCAGGATCAAGTACATACAAATCAGAAAAGTTCATATAAAAATCTATAAATAATTCAGTATACAGGGTTATCGTGAAAAAGTATTTTTTTAAAACCTTAAAATTGCCATGGTCGGGCCCGTCAGTTAGGTGGAATCATACTCCAATTTGAGGAACAGGAACAGGCCAAAATTCATACACATTAAATAATAAACAAATCTCAAATCTCATCTTGGTAATTTTATGGTTTTTACAAGTTCAACATTTTCACACCGACCCTGGATGTGAAAAAAATTAAAAACAAAGGAAGAAAGGAAACAACCAAAAAGAAAGACGAAAAAAGTTAGTTAAATAACTTTGAAAAACTTTCAAATAGATGTTAATAAATTTCTAAGAAGTAGTTTTTCAGTGCGAATCATAAAGAAGAGAAATGTGAGTATTTGGCTTCCATATGTAAAACTGTATTTACATTTAAAAATAACATTTAATCATAAATTTAATGACTTAAGAAAGAATTTATTTTAAATAATAGGAATAATTTTTCTTTTATTAGGTGAAACAACAAATGTTTACTTTTTTAATTTTATTTTAAATTAATTTTTACTTACTTAATTTTACTTTTAAGGTTAGGAAGTTAAGAAAAAAGGAGAAATATATAAGTGAGTGAGAGTTGCATAATTTTTTTTTTAACATCAGAATTTTCCTACTACGAGATATTTATCAGCTTATAACTAGATTTTATGTCGATTTACTTTTAAATAAATTACCACAAATAGATACGATTTAATCTTCTCAATGACTCATCAGATATCGCTGATATGTTCTTTCACAATCGCACAATTTATAGTATTTAATTTATAATTGGCGAACTGATAGTAGTCAGGAAAGATTAACTGATAGTAGTCCATTTCTGTTTTGTCCTTTGGCAATAAATTCTATTATATGTGAATAAAAAATTATACCCCATTTCCTGTATTTCTGTTTCCATTGCTGGACTTCGTCGGGGTTATCCCCTCTGGATTGAGGTTGTTTCTGGGCAGGATTGAGGAGGGATTTACCACAATCTGAGATCAAAGCATCTCCAGCATATTCGACATGGTGTCCAGCCATTATTGACAAAGCCCTGCATGCAATAAACTATGCAAAAAATAAAAGACAAAATAGTTGAAAGAGATCTGCAGGCTCGTTCTTTCCTTCCTATCCCGAGATTTGCGGGTACTTGGATCTAATCGAGCTCTGGCTATACCAACAATATTGCACTTATGAAGGCATTTAAAAAATAATAATAATTAATTGAAAAAATCTTAATTTTACTATTTTAGACTTTGAAGTTATGTTATTAGAATATTATTGTTTTAAATAAATGTAAATGTGTTCTAACATTTGTATTATTGGGTTGTCCGGAAAATAATGCAGGATTTTGGTATTAAACAAAAAAAAAGAAACTAGTTACTTTAAAGCAATGTTCTTTAATCAAAATAATTTCCCNAATGAGTAATCCTGTAAACGTAAACAGAATATTTTATATAGATTTTTTTTAATGAAAACTTAAAATCCTGCATTATTTTCCGGACAACCCAATATATGTGCATACTAAAGGTAAACCAAACCCAACCTAACCTAACCCAACACACTCCACATTAACACAAAATTGATAACATGAAAATGGTCACACAACAAAATTTTATGTATCCAGTCCACAAACATATTCATGTTAAAAAGTTAGATAAAAAACTTATTTAAATATTTTAGGATCAAAGGATTAGGATCACATCAATCAAAACTTAAGCTATGGTGGCCAAGATGTTGCGTTAGATAATGAATTTGTATTCAGAAATTTCATTTGACATCCATCATAAAGGATGGAAAAAATTGTGCACAAAAGGATTTTAAATTTAATAAACCCTGATGCAAAATAGATAACAATCCATAAATAAATCTTCAAATACATAATATATACAGGGTGAATTGCTACTCGTGCTACAAACTTCTCCAGTAGATTCTTCACCCTAAAATGAACAAAAAAGTTCATATTGACCATGGTCCGATTCTCAACCATTTCAGAGTAATTTCGCTTTTTATCGATTTTGAAAGATATCACGTCCTGGCGTCGGAAAATCGTGATATCTTTTAATCTAAACATTTCTCTTAAAATCTATAAGCACCGTTGAAATCCCCGTTAATTTTTAGAGAGAATCAAAATCATAATTCCATTGAAATTTTTTAATTTAATTTAATGCCCATTTAGTATGTAATGCTTAAGAAGTTTACAAACAGCTAGAAGGTCAAGGAAGAAAGACCCAAACGTTTTGCCACCTTCATCTTCTTATTGAAAAATTAACGGGGATTTCAACGGTGCTTATAGATTTTAAGAGAAATGTTTAGATTAAAAGATATCACGATTTTCCGACGCCAGGACGTGATATCTTTCAAAATCGATAAAAAGCGAAATTACTCTGAAATGGTTGAGAATCGGACCATGGTCAATATGAACTTTTTTGTTCATTTTAGGGTCAAGAATCTACTGGTGAAGTTTGTAGCACGAGTAGCAAGTCACTCTCAAACATTAGCAATCCTTGAACCACCATTTTTTCTCTTTTTGTCATCAACATCTTGGTCTCACAACCACTAAATAAGAAAATGACGAGTGCGTTGGAAGCGTTATTAAATCAGGTAGTTTTCCTCAAATTTGCTGCCTTCTGAGACTAAAATTAGAAACTCTGGATTACTTTATACACTTTCCGATTTACACAATTTTCCACTCTTTTTGTAGTTCTGGCTGAAATAAAACACAAAAAATTAGCCCAAACATTTTGCCACCGTCATCTTCTTATTGAAAAATTAACGGGAATTTCAACGGTGCTATTAGATTTTCAGAGAAATGTTTAGATTAAAAGATATCACGATTTTCCGACGCCAGGACGTGATATCTTTCAAAATCGATAAAAAGCGAAATTACTCTGAAATGGTTGAGAATCGGACCATGGACAATATGAACTTTTTTGTTCATTTTAGGGTGAAGAATCTACTGGAGAAGTTTGTAGCACGAGTAGCAATTCACCCTGTATAAATTTAATGTAGAATTAAAACTAAATCAATAAAATAAGAGAAAAATAACAAGACATAAATAGGAAATCTTATCTGCATATGTTATTGCCGATTTATGTAAGCTCAGATCTGCACATGCATGTACACATGTATGGACACAGTTGAGCCTACCATTTCTTGCATTTCTCCAGCATTTCCAGCTTTTATACTTTTCAATAAATTACTGGCAGGTCTTGAGAATCATCAACCCTGAGTATTGGCAGTCTGGGGCCAGACCTGGGTCCTATCCATCCGCCACCGAGGTTGGGCTCTGGGTAGAGGCTGTTGGAATAACAGCTAGGTAATTTCAACAATTAATGCAATCGGTTCCTAAATCAATTCATACTCTCACTCTTCATATATTCTTTTCTATTTACATACCATTCACTCAGTCAGGGTTGTGGAGTACTCGATATTCCTCCATCACACTTTACACCTATTATATAACTAACCTGATTGAGGGTCACTGAATATTCTGTCAACAACACTCTCAACTACACATTCATGCCAATAAATACATTATCAATATACACTAAGAAACATAAGAGAAGATATCTATAAAGTAATACAGTAAAACAGTCCTGCTTCCTCTAAAAATCGGAACTAAGTTTCTATACTCATAACCTGCCCAAGCACAATTCTCATACCGGTATCAACAGCTAGTTAATTTCAGCACTCAATGCAACCAGTTTCTATATCTATTCACTCTCCCCCTCTAAATATATTCTTTTTTATTTACATATCATTCACTCAGTCAGCGTTGTGGAGTACTCGATATTCCTCCATCACCCTTTAAACTTATTATGTAACTAACCTAATTGAGGGTCACTGAATTCTGTCATCGCCCCTCTCAACTACATATTTATGCCAAATAAATGCATTCTCAATATACACTAAGAAACACAAGACAAGATGTCTATAAAGTAATACAGTAAAACAGTCCTGTTTACTCTAAATATCCAAACTTAGTTTTTACTTATGCCGTGCTCATACACTTCTCATACTGAGTGGCATTCCTACATATTCTCTACTTGGAGCCAAGAAGTTGCACCCTTCAATTAAGTGGGACGCATCGAGCAACCTTTCCCTACATGACAGACACATATATCAACCTATCCTTAATCAGGTGAAGATGGCATTTCTACAAGTCAGTTTCTCAAAGTCCTCTTGATACACAAGAGTGTCTCTGCCAATCTAGCTTACTGACGCTGCCACTTTCTTTTAATCATGTTTTGATGAACTAGATTATCGACCTGCTGGATACAAGAAGTCTTTTCAGAGGATCTTCGGAAGAGGTAACCTCTTCCGAAGATACTCTGAAAAGACTTCTTAATCATGTTTGTTTTTATTGGATTTGTAGCATCAGAGGGCAAGTTCATGCTGATCTAGTCTGGATGTTGGGATGCCCTGGTCTTCTTCGTGTCTGTCTTTCCGTATCCCTGCGACTTATGTGTCCAGGTACCCAGACAACAAACACTTTTGGTTTTTGTCCTGTTAATAAAGCTAATTTACAAAAATAGAGTTGTCAGTATGTCTGGTTCAATTTATTCATCCTGTGCTTTGTCCTCTAATGGTCATTCTTGTTAAACAAATCTCAATCCTGGGTCAGCATAGTAAGTAGACTTGTACAGCTTGTTCCTCTAATTTTATGTCTAATATTTATGATGTAATTGACTTTTTTATCTGTTAATGATCAATCTAATTGCAAGTGGATACAGGTGACTAACCATGTTATGTATCCAATCTGTTTCATGAGAAAGAAATGCTCCCAGGTAATTACATCATGAGAATAAACGATAGAGTCAACTTGAACCGATATGTTGACCGCTTGTTTTTATCATGCGAAGTGGGAGTCTACTACTTGTTGATTCGTGCTTTTATGCCTCCACCCCGTCTCGTCTCAAAGGAGTCTTTTTTTTCTTTTTTCCGTTTTTCCCATTTGAACCTCGAATGTTTCTCTTTCACAGTCTTTACCCGGCCGGTATGTCGAGGGCGGATTTGTGTGAAATTTTGTTTGCGTAGGGATTTTTTTTGCCAGTAATTGACCAGAAAAATGGCAACGAACGATCCTTATCACATGTACGTCTACAACATCCCTTATGCTACAAGGAAGGCCCTATGCAGAATCCTGGACCTAAACAACTCTTGGGAAGAACTCGGTAAGGACGGAAGATGTCAGTTTCAATTTGATTTCAGCCTTTGACGACGTAGAAACTCATGAAAACTGATCAACAAATATTGCAATTTATGCTGAACAGGAGGAAACTGCAACCGCTCGATTGCAGTTATTCGTATGACATTCATTTTTGGAGTTTCCAGCACCGAGGATGTCTAGAAAGAGAATGTTTAAAAACAGTTATTTTTTATTAATGTTTTGTCTGGTAAAACTACCTACTTATTTTTAAATTTGGTTCCCCATGAAAACATTATTTACATACCTTAGTATTCACTCAGTTCAATCTGAAAAAAAGGGGACAGAAACTAAGCTATTTCAGAAAGCCAAGCAGCAATGAAAACACTAAGCTCAAAGCGCGGTTGACACAAACCCACCCGCTTTTGGGCCAAAGCCCACACAGGTGCCCTTTATGCAGAGAAAGGTGGCTTGATGTGTCCCACATAATCTGGGCGTGTCATGTCAGCTCCAGAGAGTAGGCATGCTGTCAGATTTAAAAATGGTTCTCGAGCACAGCAGTCGGTTCCTGGATCCTCTGTTCTGTTTTTAGAGGACGTGGGGTTTTTTCACTATATATGAAGAAGAAGAAGAAGAAAAGTAATTTTATTCTGGCACTGGTGTCCCCTAAGAATAATATACATGAAATAAATAAAGGAAGTTCCCTCTATGATATTTTTTTTAAATTTATTACTATTATTTATTTACATATTTACATTTAAACACCAGATATCATGTCTTGAGGGGAGTCGCCAACTGTTGTTGGTCTCCCAGTTTTGTGCAAGGTTAGTCCTTTATGAGGAGGTCCCGAGGCCATCTCCGTTTAATCGCCGGACAGGATTGTAGGGATGGATTATGTTGGACATGGATTGGGCTAGTGGGTTGGGGGGAGGAGAGTTTGTCATGGAACTGGGTGAATTTGGATGTGATTAATTTATTTACAAAGGGTGTTTTGTGGTCATTGTGGACGGTGGCGTTGGAAGCATGGCAAGGAGTGTTAATTATAATGCTAAGGACTTTGGATTGGAAGGATTGAATTTGTAGTATTAGCGGTGCCCCACGGTTCTAGTCCATATGTCCAAATCGGTTTCAGTAGTATTCTGTACAGAATTAGTTTGTTTTTGGTCGACAAATTAGATTTGCGTCGGAGTAGTTTATAGAGTAGTCCGAATCGTGTATTCAGTTCCTGTCTTTTTATTTGGATGTGTTGTTTCCGTGTCAGTTGGGAGTCAAGATAGAGTCAAATCCCTGTGATACGTCTAGGAAGGCTCCCGCACAGTATTCTTTTCACTTGAGGGATGAGGATGTATGGTCTACAACGCAAAGCACCTGTTGAGTTGTGGAGGGTTGGGAGCGAAAACCAATCTATGAAATTAAAAATAAAATGAAATAAAAATCTTGGCACAATGTATATAAGTAAGGCAAGCCATAAGAAAAAATAACAAGAATATTAAATAAAAATATCAAATATTAACATAAAGTCTCTGTTTGGAGGGAGAGGAGGTGATTAAACAAGCGGGATTTAGAGGAGGAAAAGGAGCCGGCGTGACGAATAGAAAGAGGAAGGGAGTTCCAGAGTTTAGGGGCTCGGATCAGAAAGGATCTTTTGAAGGTATGGGTTATATGTTTCGGAAGGTCAATGAGTTGGTGTTACCAGTGTGATGTGAGGAGTTGAATTGGAGGGATTGGGTGATGTAAGGAGGACGACAAGTGTGAATGGACTGGAAAAGAAAGGAACCTAGGATTGTGCACGGAAGGAGGGGTAGAGCAGGAAAGTTGGGAATACAACTCTGACACCTGGGGTGCCGAACACAAATCTTACGCAACAATTCATAATCCGCTTCAATCATGTGCTCCCCCCTCTGAGAGACCACCGTATGCCACACAGCTGTAATCGAGGAAGGGAAGATACAAGGAATTTAGGTGGAGAAAGGTAAGAGAAGCAAGGACCGACGAAATAGGCTGAGGGAGGTGATACAATGACAGGAAATTTGGGAAATGTGAGGATGCCAGGAAAGGCTTTGGTCAATGAAGGAATTAGGTAATAGTACTCCACCGACTAATCAGAATGAGTGCAATACATGAATGTATTTATTTGTGCTACTGACTTATCTAATTTAATTAGTGTCAAGGTAGGTTAGAGTTTGCATGGGTTTGGGGCTGAAATGACCTAGATGTTGATAGGCCATCTGGCTTAAGGGGAATATTAGGGACCCAGCCACAGAACAGGAAGGGTGAATTCCTTGCTTTAATGAGACTCTAAGCTTAAAGATGGTGCTGAATTGCAAAACTAAACTAAAAAGATTAGGTATGCAAAACAAAGTCATGGCTGCTAGGGGGTGGAGGATGTAGTTGGGATCTGAGGTACTCCTGCTCCACAGGATAGTAGTCAGTATAGTTCCCTCCCGAAATAAAAATATTGATTTAAAAGTCATACCAACCACAACAAAACATCACTTATGACTGACATGAAATATGACAAGTCCGATCCAATGTGAGAGCTCAAATCATGTGACTAAGCTGTCTTTTTACATATTGAGTACAATCTTTATAAAGAGTAAACAGTGGTGTCCTCTAAAAAAACAGGTCGCATTACAATCCAACCAATTATAACACTTATGCCAATAACATTAATGTAAATATCAAAAAATAATGGGAAGGAGGGGAAAAAACCTGTGCTGAGAACAGCTACTGGTACACAGACGGATCTAGAACGGAGGAAAGTGTAGGAGCAGGAGTATTCTGTCCTGAAACCAAATACACAGAACCCATGGAGAAATTACACCAATAACTTCCAGGCTGAAGTCCATGCAGTTGAGAGATGTACCCAGTTGTATCTGAAGAAAGGGTACAAAAGCAAGAATATACCTACCATGTCGGATAACCAATAGCTCAAAAATCATTAGCTCAAGGATGGTGCTGAATCGCAAAACTAGACTAAATCTATTTGGCATTAGGCCCAGAACATGTTGGAATAGAAGGCAATGAGAGAGTGGACACCCTTGCAAGGGAAGGGTTTGTGATACCACTTATAGGTCCTGAGCTCTTCTATGTCCATGGAGATTCACACTATCAATTAGAATCTTAGACAAAAAGGCAAATTCAAAATTAGGAAACAGTGGAATTCACTCGTTGGACACAAACAAGCAAGTTTGGAGGAAAGAAACAACAGAATGAATTAAAGGAAGCAGGAAAAAACTTTGAATTTTGACAGGACACTGAATCTTCTGCAGACTGAATGGGCATCTGAAGAAGATTGGTATAATCCAACATGGCACATGCAGATTGTGCAAAGAAGCAGAGGAGAAACCAACACACCTACTAACAAACTGAGGTGCTACATATGTATGCAGGTGGAAGTGTTTTGGGATGTACAATGTATCTGTAGAAGAAATCCAACCACTGAATCCAGTTCTAATAATCAAATTAGCATATTAGACACCCCGAACATTACATCTATATCTACTCAGTTAGCACAATATAGCTAAAGCATTTGACACTGTTAACCACTGGATATTATTGTTTCAACTCCACTCGTACGATTTTACTGGTAGTATATCATCTTGGATTAGAAATTATCTGTCTAGGAAGCTAACAAAAAATGTACATTCATATTTGTTCACTGTATGTTGACACTCATTATCCAATGGGCAAACGTTCCAAGCATTACTATTGATTAGTACAGCAAGCTTAACATACTACACACAAAAATAAATGTCTGATGTGACATTTGCTCGGTTTTTGTAAAGAGGACCGAAAAACTATTGTTTTAAATTTCTTATAATATCAAAATTGACATTAAGTTGATAGATTTTTTTCTTATGCAGGTGGGGAAGGCATGAAATTTGACGTTGGGACGTTAAACAGGATCGGTCAAGCCGTTCTCAGAAATCGTTCTCCTACCGATGAGTTATTGACTCTATGGGGAACAAAAAACCATACTGTCCATGAACTTTTCGGCCATCTGGCCAATATGCAGCACTATCAAGCCATGTCTGCAATAAAAAATTTAGGTAAAGCAATTTTTCAAATTATCTATTTTAATTTTTTTAAACTATATTAGTGTCTTTCTGGTTGACATAGTTCATGAGTATTTCCAATCCCTCCAAACCGCCATCACTTATTGGACACACTGGCCAGATTTTTAACCCAAAGTTTAAAAATTAAAAAAAAAATTATTCAGAAATCGTGAGATGCGGTCTGGTGTGATGTAGGTTTCAGAAAAACATTTTCTTTATCGTGGCAATGTTTCAATCTTTATTGAGATCATCTTCAGGGCCTGGGATTTAGATAGATAGATAGATAGATGTAATAATTCAGGGTATGGTATACTGCGCCCTTTAAGAGCTATTGTATCCCCTGTGCTCTGCNAAGACTCTTCTTAGGGGACTGATAGGATAGAGGGAGAGGGGTTGGTGATAGGAGTCTATTTAGTGAGGAGTGGTTAGGAAAGTGAGTACCTCACTTGGGGATAGGACACCAGAGCCCCTTTAGCCTTTTCGCACCGTACCATGCCGTGGGGATCAGTGTGAATCCCCCCGTCAGGACGGCGACGAACGTTTCCCGGGGTTCACTACTTGGAAGCGGGGTTGGTCTTTGAACCCCGGGCCTGGGATTTACAAACATTGTTTAAATTTAACAAATACATGTAGGATGTGGAAAAAAGTGATTTTATACAATGTATTTGTTAAATACTGGTCTTTGGTTCGTCTCTCCATTAAAAAACTTCTAAACCACTGTTGACCCACACGTTCTCAATTAGTGCATTAACACCATAAATTCCACATTAATTTTAACAAGCATCCGCCACTCTATGCCCAAGATTGATCTCTTCCAGATCGTACTTGTCGCAGTTTATTTTAGAGTTCTAGTTTGAGATAAACTACCCCTTTCTTAACCATATCTTTCAATAGGGTCAGCGGGCAATAAAGGATTGCTTTGATAAGGATGAAAGTGAAATTTGAAAGGAAAAAAAAATTATGCACATACCCAATATTTTTTTTTTTTGTTTCTATAACCTAACTAGCTGATCTACAGTCCACAAATAGGTTGTGCAACTGGAAGTCGTATTCCCTTGCGTTTTTTAAAATTTGATGTATGATAGACTTTTCTATCTGACAAGCCTTTTTAATCCAAATTTTTTTCTATAAATACACAGGTAAGTATCTACTTGGGTTCAACATGCAATTTTTTTTACTGTGTCTGTTAATTGTTTTTCTTATCCTAATATAATCATTAATTTTTCTTTAGTTGATCCCAAATACCACTGTCTAATATACGAAGGGGAAGAAAATTTTAGCCAAATGCGTGCTCAAGAAATACCACCAGGGCCAACGCAGAAATGTCAACAAAATGTTCATGAGCCACCACTTTCACCACCACAACACCATGTACGTCCATTAGATCCGTCACTTTCACCACCACACCTAAAACATGTAAATTTATATATATATTTTTTTAATATGTTTTTAATTATAAATGTACAAGCAGTAACAATTTATTTATTTTATTAGTGTGATAAAGACGTAAGGGGAAGTGAGTTTAATATATACACGCAGAAATGCCAAGAAAGAACTCCAGTCAAAATGGTCCCAATACCCGTAGAAGATGTCGATATGAAAATAAGCAACATTCAGCCCTCTCACATTCCGGTCTCTCCTCCACGCCATTCTCCGCATTCACATTCTCCCTGTTCACCTCATTCTCCCCTTTCACCTTGTTCACCTCACACTCCTCATTCACCCCTCACCCCTCATTCACCTCACACCCCACATTCCCCCCACTCACCACATAACCAGTGCTCACCATGCACACCGCATACTCCTCATTGTGTTATGTCACCGCAATCTCCTCAGTCCCCTCAACAAGATGGTGCTCGAGCAATTAGAAAAACTACAGGTATTTTATCGTATGGGTGAAATATACAATATTGCTAGAATATAATTTTTTTTTTTTCATTGTATGGTTTATTTATTTATATATAAACAATATTAGTACAGGAACTGAAATAAAATAAAAAAAAATTGAATTCAAACAAATGTACATATACAGGGTGAATTTAACTCCCCCCCCCATTTTTTTTCATTTTTTTTAGCAGGGCATTTTTGGAAAAAACCCAATGTAAACTTTTATTTTTTGTCTAGTTTCAATGGTTAAAAAAGTTTTGAACTACATTTTCAGGATAGCAGGATATTAATAGGGGCTTAAATATTTGAAATAGCAAGATACTCATCAATCTACATTTTTGGAAGGTTTTTTTTGACACCGAATTCAGTAGTGCAAACATTTTTTAAGTTGAAACAACCATTATCAAATTGTTCGCAAAACACTATTTCTAGACATTGTTTCTTTTTGTGAAAATGCAATCTTCAATCAATAACCAATTAATGTATTTATCATTTTAATTGATAGTAATTTAATTAGGACCCCAATAAAAAAATATATGGGGGAACAAAAGTTAAAATCACCCTCTAAACTACACTAATTTTCTCGTTCTCGTTGACTTTTATATGATTTTTTGATTGATAAATCTATAAATGTACTGTTCATATCTAGCTATTAGAAGTACTTTTCTTACAAGGGGAGCCTACAGATTTTAACAAAACTCTTATTAGGTGATACTAGATCGAAAAATATTAAAAAGGACACATGTCCAAGCATTCTTCCCGATGAGCCCTAGGAGCCGGGAAAAAATATATTATTATTTATTTTATTTTATTTAATCAATTTTTTACATAAGATAAGATAATATGCAAGGTTGAATTAAATGAGATTATAAAAAATTACAAAAACCTAGATGCTTTTCAGAAAATTTTATTTTATATCTCCAGTTCTGATTTTTTTGCGGAAGGAAAAATTATGCCATTATGGAAGCAGTTCCTGTAGTTTCCTCTAGTAGATTGGAGGAATTGTTTCCAAGTTATCAATATTTTGTGATTTTCAGAAAAAAAATCAAAGGCATGGAAAGGTGAAAAAACACTGTTTTGACTTTTCCAAAAACTTGCATGGAAGGGTTTTTTTGAGTGCAGAATACAAATATCAACTTTGTTTCTTGCTAAAAAATAAATAAAAAAAGTTAAATCTACTTTGTAAAAATATGAAAAGTATGAATCCATGGATGAACAAACACGAGCTATCTACTCAAATAAAATACGTAATTTTTTTGTGACTGAGCTATGTAGCAAAGTCTAATTGTTGCCTAAGTTATTTAGGTTTAAAAAAAATCAACTGATACCCAATAACCTTGAAATTCATGCACAACGACAGAAAATCATATTTTTTAAAATTATCTAAATTATTTACATTTTTTTCAGCTAGTAGGGCTCATTGGCAAGAACTCTTAGACACGTGTCTGATAATTTTTGACCTAGTATCAGGTAGTAGTTCTTTAAAATCAGAGTGTGGCCTCCCGTTGTTAATAAATAGCTAATTAAAATAAAATTTTCTGTACATTCCTGAATTTCCGGTTAATAGAAGTGTCCGTTTGGGCAAGTTTAACTTAATTACTTAATTAATTGTTATATAGAATTTTTGTATTAATTAAAATAATAGTTTTTCACACTAATATTGAGTTATGTATTTTACTGCAATGGTCTTACAACAGAAGATTCATTCATCCATGCAATTTTGATATTAATTTTTATTATGTATTAATAAGTTTGTACAATTCTCCAATTGTATTCTTGTTTTGATTAAAGTATATTTACAAATCTGGCAAAATTTAGTTTAGGTATTTTAAGCTTTGGTTGGATCTTGAATGGAATGCCCTGCCTCATCAGTCTGTTTATCTGACATTCCTCTGTCAGATTTTTTTCTTTTTTTTACTCAATGAGAATTACTTCATTGGGACAGGTGCAAAAATCATCAGGAATTTGATGCACCAAAAGATGATAAATTTTCAGAAGAAGGATTATTTTCAGAAAAAGTTGAGAAAGGTAGTGCAAAACAAAATGAATAGCAAATTTCAAGTATTTGCAGTAGTTAAGTCAGCATTTAAAGTTAATTGTATGAAATTTAAAGCTCTTGTTCAGTATTAACTTTTCTACAGTTTGACGTTTGATTTTGGAACTTAATAATTAGCCCGTAGAACTTAGCTTTAGTTAACTAATACAGCCTGCTTGATCATAGCTTTTAATTAAGAGATATATTTCTTCTCAGATAATTTTTGTTTGAAGGATTCACCAGCACTTTGTGTTGTATATTTATTTGAAACGATTAGCTTTTTTTCACTTACTTTTTCAAGGTGCTATCAATCTAGCTCAGACAGCATTCTTTTGTCGCTTGTTAGATATCTCACTAGATTTCTAGTTTATGCCCACAGTTCATGGATGTTTTGTATCTCTGATTAGTGCTTTTGCTTGATAATGAAATTTATGTGTGGTTAAAAATAAGAAGGAAATTTTATAAAAATAAGTGTATGTTAGAGATAAACTGCTTTGTTTTTTACAATTAAATTAAATATTGACTTTCAGATCAATCTAATGCAGCATTAGGGGAGAGTCCTGCTATAAATTATAAAGAGTTAGAAAAGGCGACAGGAGGATGGGATAGAAGAAAATTGTTGGGGAAAGGTGGTTTTGGATCAGTTTTTAAAGGTGTTTGGAAAAACACTCATGTTGCAATAAAACGTCTTGAGGCTGAGGTAACATTTTTATCCATAATTGTCTTGAATTTCCGTTTAAAAGAATTTTCATTGTAATAAATAAATAGAAAAATTTGGATTATTGTTGTACAATTTTTTTTTTTTTAATTTTAGAATGGAATCGACTTAGAGGAAACTTGGAAAACATACAGAGAACAATCACTTAGAGAACTCAAGTACTTAAATTCATGCAGGCATGACAACATATTACCACTATATGGCTATAGCATTGATGGTCCACACGACTGTTTAGTTTATCAATATATGCATAATGGATCGCTGGAAGACAGGATTCTATGTAAGGTTAGTGAACAACCAGGTTGGTTGAGCTTTTTTTACTTACCAGATTCTGCAAGTATTTCTCAGCTTGTGTTCATGGGTATTTTAATGAGTTTTACTATTCTTGCCATTCTAGCCCAGTGTAAATAATCTTTTTGTGTTCATATTTTTTCCTACTTTCAGCATATTCAGTAGTGTGCTTAATTATTGTCCTAGAAATGGGGCCACAGATTCCACCTACGAAAGTGCTGGAAAAAAGTGCATTCCTTGGTCTTTCTAAATATGTCGCCCGACTATAAAACTGTTCTTACAGTATAATTCTGACTCCTAGTCTAGTGTTGGCCACTTCTCTCAAATCATACTCCTTCTGGCCAAGTGACAATTTCCCATCGTCGCTCTGTACAGAAGACCTGTTTCCTTTCCATCAGGATTTCCTTTTCTCGTGCTTCGCCTGAGGACCACATTGGTCACTCTACTAAAGAGCAGCTGAGGATCCGCCCACAAATTCTTCCCGTAGTGAAACTGCGTACCATAATAAAGATGAGAGTATGCCGAAGTCACCTGGGTGTAAGTTAACCCTGCCTGGTGGTTGTCCAAGTTTCATAACATCTTTCTCTTATTACTCCCAATTAAGTCCTTTTTTATATATTGTCCTATTACTTGTAACACTAAAAATTTGTGCCCCAGGGGTTTTGAAAAAATTTGTCCCTTTTACCTTTCTACTTTTTTTTTCTTTTTTTTTTTTAATTTTGGGTCCATTGCTCTTATTAAGGCACCCATTTATTTTTTTTTTATTTTTTTTTTGTCAAAAGTTTTCCAAATCAGCATATCAAAAAGACGATTTTTTAAATATATATTTATTTTTGCTTGGATAACTGAAAAACAATATTTATTTACTATACTATTTATTATAGTATTTTTAAAAATTTTGTGATCACAGTTTGAAAAATAAATTCTACTCACATAAACAGGTAAATAAATAATAATAAATAACTTCATGACAAACTATTTAATGAGGGTTTAGCATCACTCTACAGCGCTACATATCCACAATCCAAAGAAACTATTGGACCAGTTATTAACTTTCATACATGTAGTGAATAAATAAGTTTGACATACATAATGCTGAAAGGACGACAAGAAGATCCTAAAACCTCGGGTAATGTCCCTACTACTTACAAGAGAAACAACGGCTGGTACTTTGGTTCCGACAAGTAGAAACCATATTCTTCATGGCAGGATTAAAGCAGGAACTCGTAAAATTCAACTGTGCCATTACGGCTTTGGATATGGACAACGTGGTACTAATATCAGATATTCTGGAAAAACTGGGACAAAAAAACTGTCCAATTTGTACCAGAGGACGCCTTGAAAAGTTATTGGGCGGCAAGAGGAAAAGAAATTGATTTGTGGATAAAGGATTAAGGACAGCCACACATGCTTTCCTATGAGTAGATGATGTTCGACCACCTTTCACTCCACTCTACGAAGGACCCTTCAAGATTTTAAGCAGGTCGGAAGGAAGAACTGTTTCTATGAATCATATTAAGCCACAAACTTTAAGCGGACTCATCCTCCCCTAAAAGCAGAACGAATCTCAGCTCCACCATCTCCGACAACCACCCTCACATTATATCTTATAAGATAGCAATTCCAGCAGCCACACCACCCGTACCGGGCATGCAGTATGCACCCTGGCTAAATTCCTTTCTTGAAAAAAGGGAGAGTATTGTAGCACTACTCTACAATGCTACCTAGCCACTAGACAGAGAAGCCATTAGACCTCCTAAATAGCTAATTTAAATATTTAGTGTTATTTCAAACTGTAAAACAAATAATCTGTAGTCAGTTAGTTTTTCTGTTTGAATGTAGTCATGAGCAATTAAACGTAATTTGTGTACAACTTATTTGTGTAGTTAAATCAAACAAGGGGATAAAATATCTGAAAAAAACCCAAACTGAGAAGGAAGTTCAGTATAATCAGTCAGACGATCAGTCTTCATGTCAATAGATTATACTAGCTTAACTTGACAGGAAAGAGTACCCAAATCATCTACCATAGGGATTTATGTCTTCTCTTTGTAGGAACAAGGGTTCCAATACCAGCAATCAAACTATCAGTTGGCACAAGTCTTCTTAAAGGTGTATTCTTCAATAAAACTTTTGATTGTGTCCAACCTACACATCTCAGGCAAAAGCCCAATCCTTATGGAACTTATCCTAAGGTTAAGGAATTTATCCTAAGCAACTTGTAGTTTCTTATATTTACTTTTGCAAGTTGACTGCAAGCAGCACAGGAATAAATATGAACTGGTCTGCTCATCGTTTTGTATATAAACAACTTGTTATTCAGATTCAAACCCGACTCCCTACATAGTAGTGGAAACACGAGTTTAACAGCTTTTTTGCTATTTGCAACTGATGTCTTCTTTTCATTTTGTTCAAATACCCCTGTAGCCATCTCATTTAATTTTATTATTAGGATTTTTTTCATGCTTTTCTGTTAGATCTGGTTTTATTTCAGTCTTCTTAAAAGTTTTACTTTCATTTAACATAAATAGTTCAATCTTTGTGGTTTTCCAGTTGATTCTGCAATGTTTATACGATTTTTGTTATTAAAAGTATTTTATAAGAATCATGCTCACAAGAAACATTTTTTCTTCTTCTTCTTCAATTACTCAGTTATTCATTGCTTTTTGCCAGGATGGGACAAAACCGTTAACTTGGAGTCAAAGACATTCAATAGCAACAGGGACTGCAAGAGGTATACAATACTTACACACAGTTGGCGAAAAGCCTCTAGTTCATGGTGATATAAAAAGGTTAGAGATATTTGATTAATTTTATACTCTTAAAAAAAAAATAATCCTTATTCCTGTTTAAAATGAATTTTTGGTAGATACTTAGACAAAATATTTTAAATTTTCAGTGCTAATATTCTTCTAGATCCGTATTTAGTACCCAAAATAGGGGATTTTGGCCTCGCCAGGGAAGGCCCAATGCAGCAGTATACGCACGTTAAAGTCAGCAGAGTCCATGGCACAAGACCTTATTTACCAGATGAATTTTTGAGGGGGAAAAAGTTCTCAACTAAAGTTGATACGTACAGCTTTGGTGTGGTATGTACTACATGTTCTATGGTGTGCTGTTATGTCGAATATGTACATAATTATTTCTATAGGTCTTGTTTGAACTTGCGACTGGTTTAAGGGCCTACGATTGCAACGCACCAGAAAAATTTTTGGTGAGTTTTTAAAAATATTTAAAAATCACAACACGTTTTGATTTAAAATGGCACATCATCTCTAGATGCCACACAAAACACTTAAGCCACTTCAGAGGCTTAAGTGTTTTTATATAAGAATGTTTTTGATTATGTTATGTTATTAGGTAGTATTGCAATTAAAAATATTTCAATGGTGTTATAAACTAATAAAATATTTTAAATATATTTTTCTGCCACCATGTTACTCAGTTCTTTTTAGTTGTATTTATTTTTAAGTAGCTCATACAACTCGTGTTCTGATTTATTTGATAAAGAAAAATTGAGATTGAAAAAGTACTAATCAAATTTTGTTTCAAAATTTATGGTTTCCAATGTGTAAATTTATTGTGTTTCTTGCTATAGAAAAAAAGGATGGAAGTGTTAACAGAAGATCAAATACATGAAGTTATGGATGTAAAAGCAGGACTTGATGATGGAATTTCATTCAAGACAATGTTTACTCTAGGCAAGCTATGCGTTTCCTCTAGACCTAAAGACAGACCTGAAATGGTTGCAGTCCTTCAGAAGCTGGATTCTATATCAGCCGCTTGCGAAATAGCGGCTCATATACAAGCAGTCCAGGCCCAGGCTCGAGCTCAAGCTCAAGCTCAGGCTCTAGCCCAAGTCCAAGCACAGCCTCAAGTGTTTGCACTACCTCCGGCTCCAGCCCAAGCTCTAGTTCAAGCTCAAGCCCTTTTTGAAGACGATGAACCGGTTCAAGGCCCATCGCAAGTCCGACCTGAAGTGCAAAGTATACCAGAATACTTTAGAATTATTGTCATTTGAGAAAATAACTTGTATCTTTAGTCCAACAGGCAACGTTACCAGTCCAACAGGCATTACCAAGAATTACAATTGAACCTATACCAGGGCCTTCAAATCAACCAATGTGTAATCCTCCATCTCTTCCTCCTGATTCAGTTTCTAAGGTATATTAACTATATAAATTAACTACTGAAATGTAACATAGAATAGATACATGATTTGACTTGACTTTGTATTAGTCAGGCCACTAAACATTTGTTGGCAAAGATCTTGCAGAAAAGATGTAGGAGTAGAAATGAAACTATAATAACTTAAGTTTAAAATGTATAAAATCGCTAATTAAACAAATTTATACAATTGTTTGCATGCACTGTTTCAAAAGAGTCAATCTTTGGTGTGTTCTACATTGAATTCTGTCTAAATTTTCTCTAAAAACTGGTAGTATACTTGCATTCGCATATTTTCTACACTTCATGAAAAAACATGGTTTAATGGATATGAAACCTATCCCATTACTAACCTTACCCTAAGCTAACCCACCATTCATAACTCTACTAACTTAACCTAATCTGTCCCTAACCCTAACCCATCCTAAGAAGACCAATCATTCATAACCCTACTAACTTTACCTAATCTGTCCAATCGTACCTAACCTAACCCACAGTTTACACATGTTTCAGTAAACAGAAAGATAAAATACATTGCTACATGTACTATACCAAATTAAGCTGGTTTTGGAATAACATTTTAAATATTGATGGTTAGAGTTAGGAATGCTTGGTCATCTTAATATAGTTTAAGATAAGGGACAGATTAGGTTAAGTTAGTAAAGTTGGGAATGGTTGATCATTTTAATATGGGTTAAGATGAAGGACATATTAGGTTAAGTTAATAAAGTTATGAATGATTGGTTATCTTAGGATGGGTTAGGGTTTGGTTAATTTAGTAGTGTTAGGAAAGGTTGGTTAGCTTAGGTTAGGTAAGGGACAGGTTAGGTTATGTTAGTAGGGTTAGGAATGGTTGGTTAACATAGGTTGGAGGGTTAGGGACAGGTTAAGTTAGTAGAGTTAGGATTGGTTGGTCAGCTTAGGTAGGATTATAGTTAGAATTAGGAATTGGATAGGTTTCACATCCATGATTCAATGTTTTCTGTGAAGCAGAGAAAATGTGTAATTGGGAGTTTTTCTATCAGCTTTAGAAGTAAATTTACATTTTGATTAGATGTTAAGCATTCCAAAGTGTTGCTCTTGTGAAACAACTGCATAAATTTGTTTAATTTGTGATTTTGTACGTTTTAAAGTTATATACAATTTACATGTAAAAGATATACAGATAAATATATTCAGACTCGGGGTTGTTTTGGCTCTTTGGCAATACTTTTTAGCATTTTTTCACAATAGAAACTAAAAACACTGATTATTTGTACAATGAAGGTAGTATTGAATAATAATGGCTTAATATGTTTGTTATGCTATTTGTGAATACAAACTATCTGGATGGTTGTTCAACCCTTGTATGCCTTTTTCTTTTCATTAGGAAATTTAACATTTATGTTTAATAATACTTTTATTATTTTTAGGAGGAAGATGTAGAGTGTGCATTACCATTGATATCCGCATTAGGAATTATTTCAGAAAATTCACAAGTGACTAAAGAAAAGAGGGAAGAAACGACTTGAAATTGCAAAAAAAAATCTTTATGATAACTCATTGTGACGATAACTGTTAAATGTTGATATGTTATAATGTTTTGATTTGTTTAAATGTTTTAAAGATGGCTGTACACTAATGGATGCCATTAGTAAAATAAATTTATTATTACTTTTTCAAGTTGTTAATTATTTCTAACTTTTAAAAACTGTCTTAAACTTACCATTGTGCTTCAAAGCATTTATATAGGTGGGAAAGTTATCTTTCTATTGTCAGTTACTACAGATCTAGTCAGATGTAATATTTATGGCCAAGAACAATAATTACAGAGAATCATCATCCTTTCACAACTAGCCAACTACATTAAACAACTTTTTTTAAAATCCCCTGGAAAGGACAATACCACACAAAAGAATAGAGACAATTTTATAGATGTATTAGTCTGCTATAATAGGCAAACTATTTGAAAAATGTATAAAAAAGAGACGACTCCCATATGCAGAGGATTTAATACCTAATTCACTAATTAAGAGAAGACACTCAACAACCCGCCAGGGGCTACATATATGGACTCATCGATGACAGTACAGGGATTTGACAAAAGTACGCGCTAGCAGCCTTCCTGGATTTACAACAGTCTTTTGACCATGTCTGGCACAGTTTTATTATACAAACTAAAACATGCGGTAATCCGATTATATTTGTACGAAACAATCAGTTTATTTATTAAAGACAGAACATTTAAAATCAAGATAAACCAACATCTCTGAGAACATAAAAACATAACCGCAGGAACCCCTCAGGGATCAGTGCTATCTCCCATCCTATTCAACATATTCATAAATGATACCCTATGAAGCCATAATATAAATATTGCCACATATGTAGATGAAACATGTTCATATAAGAATCAAAGGAAAAAAGTATATGCTTGAAATAAAATAAAAATGCAATAAACCAGATAGCAGACTGTAAGAATTGGAAAATTAGAATCAACTCAAGAAAATGTGATGCAAGGATTTTCACACTGCAATCCTCCTTCACCACCACAACTGCATCTCTGAATCTCCCATTCCATGGTACAATAAGGTTGGGGCTATAAGATATTTGGGAATCCACCTCGTAACTCAACTGGAAGAACCACATAAACACCTTGTTAAAAGGATATATATACAGCTTGGTATGCTACACCCACTGATCGATACAAAAATCCCTACTTAACACATAACAGCTGTTGTCCTGGAACGATACACTAAACTCTTCCACATGGAACGTTGGACGTTATTCCAGAATAATGCACATTTTCTAGAAAATGTGTTTCAAAGCTTGTAAGATGTTGGGGGTATTTATGGTATCGAATTGGTGTCACAGGCCTTTAGTATCGCTTTGGCAACATTATTGCAAAAACTTTTTTTCAATTTGGCCTTTTTGAATTTTTATGATTTTTTGAAGAAAAAAAATTTTTGTTGCCGTTTCTCGGGAGAGTTTACAAATCTCCCATGACCAACGTGTTAAAATAGAAGTCGGCACACTGCTTACATTAGGCCAGCAGTTCTGTACAGCTGCAAAGTATGGGATGCAACATCAAGTTATGTATAAGAAAGATTCAAGCATTTCAAAAACAAGTAATGAGAATTATCACTAATTAAATTCACTATTTTTCGTGGTCGGATTTACCAATTAATACTATTCAATTAATTAAGGTTTTTAGTTGAGCATTATCTCACTTATCATTATCATTATTATCACTAATGCTGGCTGGTTTGTCTGTATCACCCAACTTCACACCAACTCCAAATGCTCTATTTTTGCCCTTTAGATCCGGGGTTTGAGCTGTGCATTGTCAGTCAGTCACTGAACTGTTTTTACTTGAGTTATTTATTAGTTATAAAAAAAACTAACTTATTTATTTTATATATTAAAACTGCAAAACAAAAAAACAATGACATTCAATGGCAAATCTCAACTAACGAGTGAATCATTAAATGTACAAATGTTGTAAATTATCGGAATATTAATAAATAAAATTAGAATAATAAAAAATAACTCCATTTTCATATTTTCGACAACCCACTTTTCACCCCAATCACAGAAAATTCTCTGGACTTTGGAGAAGAAAAAAAAATCACTTCTTTCTTTGAATTTAATTTAACAATTTTAATTTAATCATAACAATAACAATATTTGATTGATTATTTTGTTTACAAAATCATAAAAACTTTAAATATAAAGGGTTTTTTTATTTGTCAACTTTTTATAGCTGTTATTTTTGAAAACAATACACAAAATAATAACATTATAGAAAAAAGAAAAAAACAAATAAAAACAAACAAATGGAATTTGAAATTCCAAGCAAATACTACTACCCCCAGTTGTGTACGTTGGGAATAGGTGTACCTATGCTATTTTGTACCTTAAACCTTCTATAAACAAACATTTCCTAAAAACTGCTACGTATTATTATTTTTATTTTTTAATTAAATATAATGTAGCCAACAGAACGGTAATTATATGTGAAAACTGTCGGTAAAAAGATTAAATACTAAATTGAAAATGATATATAAAAAATTATTTAATGTTTGTAATAATATGTATAATCAAATGAAATTATCACAAAAAATATTTCTTAGTTTGGTAAAATAAATTACCTTTGAGTGGAATGTTTTTCAGTAATTATTAAACAATGTATTCCCTAACCGTGTACAAAAATGAAATCTACATAGAAGACATAACTTCAATTTTTAATATCCATGATATTTAAAATGGAAATGGGACATTTTTTGCTTTAATGTAAAATACTGGAAATAACTGAACTATAATACCTAAGTGAGACAATTTTAGTTATAAAGGCAATAACTCTTTTCTTAGCTTTATAAACATTTAAGAAACTTAATGGAATTATGACTATATTCTTGTTTTTTTGTCCTCAGTCTAAATTAAGAGAGCATTTGAACAAGCCATTTCCTCGATATTTATTTTTCATACAAAATATTCTTATTCTTTTTAGATAGTTATATTATTTTGATAATAAATATACAATGTAAGTGTAAAGTGTTTATCCCCAAGCATGGCAGTTTCTGTTATTTTTTCCCCGTTTTTATTATTATTTTTTTTAATGTAGTCTAACTGTAGCATTTTTTTGATTATACTTTCGCTTGCAGTCAAGTCACTTTGACTAAAAATATTATTACAAATGTTTAAACTAAAATAATGGACAGGCACCAACCATTTTCAACGATATATTCACAAAGGTTACAACTGTGCCCACGATCTGTAATTTATTTTTTAACACTTTTTCCGCAAATCTTAAAGTATTGACTATATTGTTGAATTTTAATTTTTCGTTTTGTGGGCATATGTCAAGATTTTGAGTGGTAAACTCTGTGTAATGATTCCGTTTGCAATTTCAATTTCATCAGTTCGACTTGGATTTTATCAGTTATCGCTTTTCGCGCTTGTTCGGCATTGGCCCGAGCCGCCCTAAGTTCTTTGAGCAAGTTTGAAAAATTGATCGGTTCGCCAAAATTGAATGTCACCCTTTTGCCCGTTTTCAAAATGTACGGCGGCTCGTTCGGAAGGATTTCCTCCATGCCTATATGCCAGATAGGAACGACAATGGGAGTTATAGGAGATTCGTAGATCATTCTTCCGACTCCCCATTTTAACCTAATAAACTCTTTGGTAGTGTTAACTCGCCCTTCGGGGAAGACGTGGACCCATTCGCCTTGTTGCAGTTTCTCAAGACAGAAATTTATTGCATCCTAAAAATTGAACATTTTAGATTAGAATGTATCAAAAATAAAATTGCCTACTAATTTGTATTACTTACTTGATAAACCCCATTTCCACGAATAACTGGGATACATTTGCCTAACATAAAAAAATAAGAGTGTAATTTATTTGTAAAACAAATATCATGTGCTGCCAGGGACCATCTCATTTTACTTCCACTTAGTACATGTCTCCATTTTAAACAACCTAAAATAGAAAAGCATACAGAAATTCATAAAATTATATCGATTATGAAATATCGTGTTGAAATCTGCGGTGGAGAAGAACGTGTAGCTTGATCATCTCCTATCATCCTGGTACTTCTATCCTCACAAATTCGACGATGATCAGAGACAATCAAACTACAAAAAAATTTTTTTTAAACATATTTACAAATTATACTTTTAATTAACAGATATATCATTGATAAAATTAGTTTAAAACATTTGATCATACTTTGTTTCCAAAATTGAACTTGAATTCCACCTGCTTAAGCGACTTGTCAAAAGAATCCAGTGTGACATCTCAAGTACTGTAAGATATCTGTCAGATACCGTACGAAATATTTATTTTTTTAGTGGTGTTTTGTTTATAAATTAAAAAAAGCCTAAAATTTTTGGGTTTTTTAATATAACTGAATTACAAGAAGATTACCGCTTTATTTTTTCAACTATTTTGGCTATTCCTGTTGTTTTTTCAAAACAGACTAGGAATATTGTATGTGATTCAAAATCTCACACCTATTTTTTAAAAATAGTAGGAACAATTTCCTATTTCAGATGTACAATAGTGACATTAAGGTAAGATGAACAAATTAAAACAGAACACTGGGTGTATTTAAAGATATCAAACACTTGTTCATCTTCCAAAATGGAAATTCGCCAAATAGATTTACACGTTAGAATTGCATGGAAAGTAAGTTCTATTATACGGATGCATGGAGGTATTTCAGTTTAGTCAAAAATTCCCATTGCCGATGATATAATTTAAAGATTTTACCTAATCATCGAGCTCACAAATTAGATAAAATCAATAATTTACATAATTTTTTTTAAGAGAATAAAACTGTGAAAGCTTACCCCAGATACCGGGATCATCGAAGCAAGAATCATGATTCGAAACGGTTATTAAAGGGACGTTGTTCCGTCTGTCTAGTAATTCACTGAAAGAGTGCTGGTTGTGGCATTTTGAATTGTTCAACCACCCTGAAACACATTTAAAAAAAATATATATATATATAACAAGATAAGAGAAAAATTGCAATTGCACAAATTTAAAAATATTTTAACTTTCAGGGAAAGAAATTGTAATTTGAGACTTGCAATAAAACAATTTGTTGTGTTACTCTACGGATTTTCTTTGGAAAGCAGTCTAACTGGTTGTGTCATTTTTCGTGTTGGTCTGGGTTTGATATCTTAATTTTTATACAAGTTACAGAAATTAATTTTACTAGGCATTAACACTTTGTACATTGGCTGGTTACAATAAAAACTATAAAAAATTTCTACCAAAACAAATCGAGGATATGGAAAAATAGAAAGGGTAAAAAAGCAGAGTTCCAGTGTTAAAGTAAACGTTTGAATTGTTTCCCTTTATTTTCAATACTTTTTGTATTGTTTTTCAATTTCAATAAACATTACTTTTTTAATTACATCTATTGGGATATTCCAAATTGTAATAATTCTTTCCTTAAGACCATCGAAGTCAACTACCTCAAAATTCTGTTCGCAGAAATGTCGAACTAATTGAGCGGTGGAGCACCATCTTACTGGAGCTACAAATTTAGTCTTATAGCCAGGGGTCATACTTTCAACAAGGTTGGTAATTAGAGTTGATGATGGGTTTTGGTCTGCAAGTCAGTGAACTCATGTTGAATCGGTTTCATGGTCCGATTGACCAAATAATTATTTTCAATTAATTAATCTTTAAGTAAGTTATTGGTTGAGATAAAAATGGCAAAAAGGAGAGAAAGTTCAAAAGGTTTGGTTGGGATGGGAAGTTGGTGTCTGAGTAGATCGAAGTGGTAGAGCAGCAGCGTATTTAGCCGAAGGTTGTTGGTTCGATTAACTAATTGAAAAGAATTTATTTAGTCAATCAGACCATGAAACCAGATCGATTCAATAAGCAAAATGAAGTATGCTTCACTAAAGCTCTCCGTGGCCATTTCATTTGTCACCGAGAATCAAACAGATTACATGACATTTGAAAAATGGCAAAAAGGAGGGAAAATTCCAAAGGTGAGGTTGAGATGAGAAGTGGGTGTCCGAGTGGATCGAAATCAAGATAGCTCTGGTGTTAGAGCAGCAGCGTATTGGGCCGAATGTTGTCGGTTTGAATCCCGCTCGTGACACTGACTTCTTTATTTTAACCAATACCTTACTTAAAGATAAATTAATTGAAAAGAATATATTTGGTTAATCGAAGCAGGAAACCGAATCGATTTAATATTCAAATTAATGTTCACTATACACACCTGCCCAAACAAGGAATTCCCAAACAGATTGAACATTTATTTCTCTAGCCCAATCTGGTTTTTCTTTAAACAAAACAACCCTGCTGCTTAAAAATTTGTCCTCACCAAAGGATGCATTTTTAAAAATCAAGAATTGTCTTCTTTCAGTGCCGAAATCCAGCCTTCTTTGATAATCTGCCAGACGAAGGTGCTGAATGCATTGTAGCTTATAAACAAATAATTTATTTCCCTTTAAATATGGGCTATTGTAGTTTCAGACATTCCTTTTCACAATTTAAATTAGATGAATAAATAGCAGGAAATGATAGTCATTTTTCTAGATACTACTGAAGTTTTTAAAAATCCTTACCTAACCGAGTCGTACCTTTTAAGGCTCCAATGACTTCAAGATTTTCTAGAAATCCAGTGGAAAATTTTTCCACACGGTTGAGGTTGTTGAGGAAAATGCTCTGCGTACAAACATTTCACAACACATGCATTTCTTCCACATTCGTAATAAATAGCCATTTTATCAAAATATTCATCCAAAGAGTACACCGCCTTTCACAATAGTAATTGAATAATTATTCAGAAATCGTGAGATGCGGTCTGGTGTGATGTAGGTTTCAGAAAAACATTTTCTTTATCGTGCCAACGTTTCGATCTTTATTGAGATCATCTTCAGGGCCC